>NC_058373.1:76690000-77290000 GCF_018350175.1 Felis catus | reverse complement strand
CTGGGTGGGTCAGTCGGTTAAGCATCCAGATTGGGCTCAGGTCACAATTTCACCATTTGTGATTTCGAGCCCCACATCGGGCTCTCTGCTGTCAGCATAGAGTCTGCTTCAGATACTCTGTCCCCCTCTCTCTCTGCCCCTCTCCACCCCTCTCCCTCAAAAATAAATAAACATGAAAAAAAAAAGTCTGTTAACTTCATGTTGACTAAGGGAATTTACAAACCAGACTTGTTTTGAGTGGTGGTAAGAGGAATAGATCTGTGCATCCCCCTGCCAGAATCCTAGGAGATTAGAGGCCATAACAGGGTTCAGGCACATGTATGTAGTCCAGATGGTCTCAATACCACAGTACTCTCTCAAGGCGGAGGCCTGAAGTATCTCCAAGTGTGGGAAGAGTGTAGAACATACATTTTAAGAATAGGAGAGGGAATAAGGAGCCTCTGATAACTGGGTCCAACTCAGTGTCAGCCAGCCGTCACATCCTCTGGATGACCCCCTCCAACACTCCACCCTTCCTGACCAGCTCTTGCAATCTAACACGTCTCTCCACCTTGGCCCATGTACCCTGGGTGCTTGGGAGGCTTGGTAGCATGAGAAGTTCACTTGGCAGCTATCCAGCTGCAGGGTAGGCAGATAATGGAGCAACAATATTAGCACATGCAAGAGAAAATACAGATTAAGATAGTGATTCCCCAAATCAGTAACAATTTTGTTTTCCACCAAGAGCTCCATGACCCAAATCACTGATTATTAAGTCCCATGGGCTGGGGTCAAATCATTCAGAGGATCCATTTGTGTCCTTGTGATCTAGTAAAGATGATATAACATTAGTGTAAATTAGTGTAAATAAATAAATAGTTGGCCAAGCCAAGGTGGTTTTACTTGTTAGTAATCTAATCTGATGCTTTAATATTTCATTCTTCCTTTCTACAAATCCTCCTGCTTGTGTGCTATAGGGGAGATGGAACCTCCATTCAGTGTCATGGTTTTTGTTTTGTTTTCTTTGTTTTGCCCACTCATGTTCATTACCTTTGAAATGTGATCCCCATCACTGTCCATTCAACAAAGTTATCTGTAATTAGTAGTATGCTTCTCTAATTCCCTAATGGTGGCAGCCTGGTTTGTGTGGCAATAGGAGAAACTTGGGTTAGGTCAGACATGTGTCCACACAAATCAAGGCATATTTAGAACCCTCACTAGGAAGGAGGGGACCAATATAATCAATCCCTCATCAGTTGGGAACTCCTGTGGATGACCTCAGACTCCTTTGGCAGTTACCTTGGGCATTGTTTAGAACACATGGATCATATTATTACTGCATTAACCAAGTCACTATATTTTAAGGGCAATCTAGCTTCCTTGGCAACATGCCTTCCCTCTCAGGCACTACAGTGGTTGTTCTTTCTGTGCACCCAATCTGCTATATCTACTGAAATGTCAAGTTGTTACGACTGGTACCCGACCTAGGGCATCAGCTTCCCGATTTCCAGGGAGTGTGAGCACTTTATAAGCCAGGATGTGGAAGACAGTGAGGACAGCTCCAGGCTCTTGCAGGTGAACCCAAATATTCTTCCACATATTCTGACCCCGCAAGGGCTTATTCATGATCATCCACACCTCAGATCCCCATTATTCTCAGCTTTAGAACAGCCCAACTCTCAGTGTAAAGGGTTATGAGGGATCACCATCCAAGCCACTCTTGAGTTCAGCCCACTGGCTACTACAGTTCATTCCTGTTTCCATCCAAAGGTGTCATTATTGGGCTCAATAGCGACTACAATCCAAGTAGGTTGGTTGCCCTGACTAGACCCATCTGTATACCAGGCAACAGCAGGAATTTTCCCCATTCCCTCTCTACAGGCCACAAAGGCCACCACAGGAATAAGGGTGAGGGCATTTGAAGGATCAACATACTCTACAGGGCTTAGTAATGTCCATATTTCTAGAGACAGTTGGTTGGTAGACAAGGAACTTCAAGGTACAAATAGGCTTGCTATTTAGTCAAAGTGGGAGTTTTGAGCCCTGGCAAAGGTAGATCAATGGAACACAGTCTCAATCCACCCCTTTATTAGCAAGATAAGTTCTTACCATGATATGCTGTTCCTTTGTGAAAGGCTCTACCTCTACCTGAAGAGGCACAACGTATACTGGGAGGAGCTGTCATTCTATGGGGGTATATATTGAGTTTCTGCCCCCTTCTAGAGATGGGACCAAAATCCTAAGGGTACTCTCTCCTTTTGTTGTCTCAGCCACAGTGCCCAACCCATACCTTCCAGAGTCACAAATACATCTAACTCAAATGATAGCCCTGATTGGGAGCGGCCCAGAGCTTTCATCTCCTTCACTAACATTTTTGCCTTCCCGAAGGCAGCTTGTTGCTCTGGTCCTCTACATGTCTTTTCTTTACCAGGTGGTATAAGGGACAGAGGCACTGTGCCAAGTGGCAAATAAGAGTCTTCCAAATCCTCAAAATATCTACAAGAGCTGGCTCCTCTTTCACATTCTTCAGAGTTGGATAGGCTGCACCTTGGTGATAACAGTCTCAGGGACAATGCAGGTCTTACCTGACCATATGACTCCACAAAACTTGGCAGTGTCTGGGCCTTGAATTGTCTGCATTTTCCTCTCATCCTGTCCCTCACAGATATTCCAGCAAAGTCTGCACAGTGTCCTGTAGCAGAGACAAGGTTTCACATGTCCACATGAGATTGTCAGTGTAAGGGGCCCATTTTATTGATGTGGGGAAGGAGAACAGTTCTTGGTCTACCATCCCATGATAAATCACAGAGCTGTGTAGGTAGCCTTGGGAAGCACTTGAAAGGTACATTGTTGTCCCTTCCACTTGAAGGAAAATTGATCTTATGACTCAGTGGCCAAGGGTATACTGGAAAACAACAACAACAACAACAACAACAACAACAACAACAACAACATCAACAAACCTTTTGCTAAGTCCAGTTCAGCACAATAGCTCGTAAGACCATGGCCAAGAGATCTACGATGGTGGCAGTGTTGGGCACAGTTGCATCAATGGGAGGCACTACCTTGTTCAGCTATCAGTAGCCCACAGTCATCTCCCATGAGCCATCTGGTTTTTCCACTGGCTATCCCAGGGTGTTAAAAGCACTACGCACAGGATGTACAATATCCACTCCATGAAGTTCTTAGTTTCTCCTGTTTCCTTATGCTCCCCAGGCAGCTTACTTTGTTTAACAAGTATCACTCTTCCAGGAGTGGTACTGGTTCCCAGTTGGCATTTCTCCTCAGCATTGGTTTGATTACTCTAGCCCAAAGGTGAAATTCACTGATAGAGGTTTGCAGAATTTGACCTTTTAGGATATCATTACTCAATATGTTCTCTAGCATTGGAGAAATAAAACTTCTTGTTCTAGGTGGGGAGAATGCCCAATTTTCAGTGTCAAAAGGATGTTCCTGACTCCTGACCATAACCCCGGCCCTAGGAATATTAGGGATACTTATTCCCTGCAGGTGGTATACCTACTTTTGAAATCAGTGATATTGATATCACATATACCAAAATATGTTTATGTAAACATGATGTATGGACAAAATGTTCTTAGCAGCATTATTTATAATGTTGGAAAAATCCAAATCTTTATTTTCATTAAAGTGAATAAGTGAATCACTGTGCATTCATAAATTTAATGCAAAACTGTGATACTGACACATTATTTTATTCACTTATATATTTGACTGGTTTCAAAAATAAGCTTAGGCAACACAAAACATGCAGTAAAGCAAAACAAACAATAAAGGAAGAAAAGCAAAATAAGGGTAATAGATCTATATAGAAGCCATTAATAAAGTGGCTAATGTTCACATAGGCTATTTAGATATCAAACTTCTGAAATTTGCATGAATTTAGTTTTGTTTTCACAACATTACAAGGTTTATGTTCTTACAGATATGTCTAACAATTTCTCAGTTATCATTACATTTGGGAGACCATATATAAGGTTCAGCATAGTCATGGCCTATAGTCCATTGTTATAAATGTAATTTAATTATGTGTCTGGAATAGGATGTCAGCTCCCTATGAGCGTTTTAAAAGAAAGTAATTTGTTTTTCTCTCAGTAATGTTTCTTTGAATTTTAGATTAAAATGACATTAGGATAATCTATACCCAATGCTTCCTTTTGTCAAGGAAAAGATGATTTTCCTTCTTTCTACTCCTGATAACCTTTTCTTTGGACTTTATTCTTTCCAGCCTTCCGTCTGAGATCTTGCCCACTTAATTATACCCTCTCTTTTCAACAACTACAATCTCCTCTGGCTTCTCTATCTAAAACACAAGCTGGATTCTCCTATTAAAAATAAAGACAAAAAGAAAAACAAAATGCCCCTTTGATCCTTTATTTTGTCTCTCTGTTCCCTTCTCTTCCAACTTTCTAAATGTTCATTGGCTTCTCCACAAAATTTTTTTTAATGTTTATTTGTTTTTGAGAGAGAGAGAGAGAAAGAGACAGATAGTGAGTGGGGTAGGGCCAGAGAGAGAGGGAGACACAGAATCCAAAGCAGGCCCCAGGATCTGAGCTGTCAGCACAGAGAGTGACATGGGGTTTGAACTCATGAACTGTGAGATCATGACCTGAGTCAAAGTCAGAGGCTTCACTGACTGAGCTACCCAGGCACCCCAGCATCTCCACAAATTAAATTGAGAGTGAATACTTTATATCCCTTAAACTCTTTCCTAGACTTCTGTTATAACTTTTTTTTTTTACATTTTCTTACGATTTTGATGATTTCTCCCCCAAAGTGATTCCCTCCTATTCCTATAATTCAGGACATAATTTCTAAACCACTAACTCCCAAATCTAAATGATCTCTTCTCATTTTCTCAGGCCAAAGACTGGCATTCATCATTTCATTCTAGAATGACATCTCTACATGTATCACACAAACACATTAAACATGTGCCTAAGTCAACTGTTTCATCTTCTTTTTTTTAAGTTTATTTATTTATTTCGGGAGTGAGGCAGGGGCATAGAGAGAGGAGACAGAGAATCCCAAGCAGGCTCCATGCTGTGAGAACAAAGCCCAATGGTGGGCTCAATCTCATGAACCCTGAGATCATGACCTGAGCAGAAATTGTCAAAATTTAACTGAGCCACTCAGGCAATTCTCATCTTCTTCTAAAACTCCATTTTTCTATAATATGTGCATTGCCAAAAATTCTATGTTCCAGGGCACTTGGATGGCTCAGTCAGTTAAGTGT
Organism: Felis catus; assembly: GCF_018350175.1. Lineage (NCBI taxonomy): Eukaryota > Metazoa > Chordata > Mammalia > Carnivora > Felidae > Felis > Felis catus. The sequence goes on along the minus strand of NC_058373.1, from coordinate 77,284,764 downwards.
CCAGCTTCAGCTCAGGTCATAATCTCACGGTTCATGGATTTGAGCCCGCGTTGGGCTCTGTGCTGACAGCTCAGAGCCTCGAGCTTGCTTCAGATTCTGTGTCTCCATCTCTCTCTGCCCCTCCTCTCCTTGCACTTTCTTACTCTCTCTCTCTCAAAAATAAATAAACATTAAAAAAGTAATAAATAAAAAATTCTATGTTCCACACAAAAAGTCTGATTTTTTTCTCATCAATTATTTCCTGTTTTCCTTTCTTACCCCCTACCCATATACACACATACTCTCTCCATTAGTAGGACCTGAAATTTCTACCTTCAGTATATCTCAGAATACATAACTTGTGTGTTATATTCAAAACTCTATCTTATTGCCTAGTACAATGAATAGCCCATAGTAGACTCACTTTAAATGAATTATTTTGAGTGAATGAATTAAATATTATACTCCCCACCCCCTGCAAATCCATTGGCACTGCTTAAATTCGGGCTTTCAGAGCCCCTTCTCTATACATAACCATAAACCTTTGAAATTGGTCTGCCCCCATTGTAGTCAATGCTCTGCACTTTGTCAAGATTACTTTTCATGGGGCACCTGGGTGGCTCAGTCGGTTGAGAGTCTGACTTTGGCTCAGGTCATGATGTTACGGCTTATGAGTTCTAGCCCCACGTTGTGCTCTTGTGCTGACACCTCAGAGCCTGGAGCCTGCTTCAGATATTGTCTCTGTCTCTCTCCACCCGCCCTCTGCTCATGTGCACGCGCTCTCTCTCTCTCTCTCTCAAATATAAACATTAAGAAAATTTTTAAAAAGATTACTTTTCACATATATGTACACATTACATTACTATTTATGCATAATATCCATTCTATGAAGAGTTTTCCTAAATCCTAAGGGCTCATGGGGAAAAATAACATACAATGTGACATGCCATAGAGACTCATCTTTAGATCTCAACCTACCTTGGCACTTTCATCCCCTTCATGTTTGGCCACTGCCTCCCACATTTTCCATACTTAACTGGCTCAATGTTCACACAAATGAAATTACTCAGTTTCTCTGATAAGCTCTTCTTAGCTATAGTTGTAGAACTACAGTTCTGTAGAACTTCTGCAATATTCTTCCTCTTTCCCTAGCCTTGAAAACTGCTATTTATCCCTGACATCTAGGTGCATTGACAGCAAACAGAATATCTTTCTGGATTCCTGCAAGCAGAATTTGTCATGCCTTTACTATAAATTCCCAAAGCATTTTTCCTTGGAACATTGTATCATTCATCATTTTGTGGCAGAATTATCTAATTATATGTGTATATCTCTTACAAAAATACTAGTATAAATCTCTATTTTTTTTACTACCTTTTACGTTGTCTGGCATTATTGTAGGCACTTAATACATAGTTATGGAATAAACTGTACTTCAAAAATGTTTTTCACTATTTAACCCATTATCAAGACTTCATATTTTAGAGTACATGATACAAACCATGTTGATATTGCCTTATACACAGAAATCAGGGAAATGTCTGTTAACATAGTCCTTGATTTCTAAATCTTCAAAAATATAGAGAAAATAGATTTTAGGAGAAAAAGAAGTACTGGGGAGTAACATTTCTATATATTAAGTACATATCATATTATGTTGAAGTTTTACATTGAAGTTTTATTAACAAATTATATTGATATAAACCATTGATTGCACTGCAATTTTTTTTCTAAGCAAGAGGCAATGAACTTAAAACACTGTTGTTCCCCAAAGCCCTAAAAAATATCTATAATGTAGATTTTAGCAACATAATATTCTTTAAGTGATAAATGTGCATTATGATTATTTCATGAATTAGTATTCAGCATAAAGTAAAATTGATCATAGTATGTCAGGGCTTGGAGGCTCTCTACATGTGTATACATGTATACGTGTGAAAGAATTGAGTCAAAGAGGAGCTTCAAGTTAATACTAACATGTGGAGTCTGTGATTTTTTTTTTTTAAAGTCATCCAGTGCCATCTTAAATGATGTTCAAAAGCTCCCAGTTTCAGGCTCACCTCTAATAATTCTGAGGTCTAGGGCCAAAGTACAAATCAACATGCATGTTCCAAACACTTAATGTATAAATCCAGCCACATCCATGATCTAGCTGTCATTTTTACCAAGGAGCCCCCACCCAACCCATTCAGCAATGATGTATTCCACTTCAGACTATGGCTAAGGATTTCATGGAGCAGGGCTGGATAGGGCATTGTATAAAGTGATGCTAAGCCCGGAATTCCTGGACAGTGGTTGAACCCACTCCCAGTCCGGATGTTGACTGACTTCATCAAGCTTCCCAATGAGCCAGGTGAACCAGGTTCCTCCCACCAGCTTCACTTCTCCAACTTAGAATTGGCAGTTTTAAGTGCTTCTGTAAACTAACTCCACAAAGAATAAGTAGTACAAACCTGGGAAACACTTTGGGCGTCTTAAGGCAGCAATTTTTAATGAAAGCAACCACCCTCTCGTAGGTTTTCTACTTTACCTTCAGTTGGAGTCAAGTGGGCATTTACAAACTCATCTTCTTGCCTGCGGACTCCAGTCTGGTTTGAGCAACTCTTTAAGATAATTGCAGTTTGTTAGGAAACATTCAAAAGTTTCCATACAAGCGTAATGGAAAAATAAATTCTGTTTAAGTATTTGTGAATTGCAGACACTAAAGTATATTGCTCCTGATGCATGGAACTAAAATGGTATTGTCCTAATTTCTAAAATTGGCAGTCTGGAAATACATTTTTCTAACAAAGATAATAATGAAGGCTTTTGACATGCATATGTGGTTCACACTGATTTTAGACTGGGTATAATCAGCTGAGAACATGGACAAGGTAAATTAAGGTTTTGTAAATTTTTTGAGCACATGAATATCTGCCAGAAAGATTTGCATATGTAAATAGTGATGTTCTCCCCCAGCCACTGAAAAATCACATTAAAATAACTGCAATAATTATAAAATTACTTATAAATCGCTATAAAATATAAGTATGAAAATACTTATAAAGCAATTTCTCCATCATATTTTTTATATTGTGGTACTATAGACGTGTAAGAAAAAAGAGATCCTTTGTAGCTCAGTATACAAATTGTAGTGTGCACGTGAATCCTTTGGCTGAGATTAAGTTTCCATTGCTAATGACTATAATTACCATAAAATTCATTACATTTGGGCTAATTATTTTAAAGTAAAAATAAAGACACATTGTTCTTTCAAATCCTAAAGGCTGGAATTAGAATAACTATTTCTAGACTTAGTCCCAGTTATGCTAATATTATTAGGTTGTCTGTCCTTGAAATTTAGATTCAATTTCATCTGCTGTTTAAATCTGATTTTACAAATCAAACTCAAGTAAGGAAACAAATGGAAATGCATCTTTCAGCAGCATCGTCTGACAGTATATGATAAACAGCATCATTTACAGGACACTACATCATACCATTTACATTTAGAAGGAAGAAAAATGCTGATTAAGCTTCCATTTGGCCCAGGATTTCCAATACATAGCGTGTTAAGCAATTCAATCTTTTCAGTTTTAAAGCCACACACATCTCTAATCATAACACGCCAGAAGCAATAAAACTACCAGAATGAGTGGGGGGTGTTTACTTCTTACACATTATAACATCTCTGAGCCAGCAGTATTCCAAAAACATGTGTTACTATGATCTCTGGATTGACAGCTCAGCACCCAAGGGTCTCTTCCTCTCCCCAAGGTTTGTTTTTAAAGCTCACAAAGGGCTCCCTTAAAATAAGAGTAAAATTGCATTTCCCATTCAATGACTCACCACTTGTTTCAAAGGGGAAAAAAAATCATCTGACCCTTTTTGCAATTAAATAATAATCATGTTTGGAGCAGAGTTAAACAAAACACGAAAATTGCTAAACATTGTTGAGTTTTTGTTATTCTACTTGGTGGAAGTTGTGTATGCATTAAAACTGCTTTTTTTATTTTTGGACATACTAGAGATGGTGATGCTTCTAAAGGAATACCAAAAATTTATAATACAAAGATAAAAATGCAAAGAGGAAACCTTTATAACTTTAAACCTTTGTAACTTCACATGATCAAATAAATGTCTTAGTTGGCTCTGACCTTTTTATTAATTATGAAGAAAAATTTCTCCATGGAAAGCATTGATAGTAAAAAAAGAAAATTGTAGATAGACTATTAGATCTAAATAGTCTGTTATTTAGATAACTGTTTTTAAGCACACTTTCATATTTCAAATTTTCTTACCAATCTGTCTACTTATAAATCATGCTTATCTGTTCCTAAAAGCAATTTCCAATATGTAGTCCTGACATCAATTTTTGTTACTGAATGTAGTTAGAATAACTAAAGTATATACATTTGAAATAGTTTTCCATTTAAACTGGCCTTCTTTTCTACAAGTCCAATGTACTGAGATATATATATATATATTTTTAATTTTAGAAACTCTTGTTTGGAAGCTAATATTCTTTATTATGCCCCATTTACATTAATTATCCTTGCAAAAAAAAACAAACTAAAGGGGAAAAAGGAGGATACTTGTGTCTTAAATAATCCCTTATTAAAATTCAGAAAGAAGACAATGTGGGTGATCAGTTCTCATACATAAAGTTTGTAAAATAGGGAATTAGAAATTATATCTGAGGATAAGTATTTTATATCAGTAAAATTCCAAATTATCTGAAAAAATATTTTAGTTACAGTACATTAGACTTCATGGCTGAGTTGTGATAAATATGGTGCATGTGTGCATGTGTACGTATACATAGAGAGAAAGACGGACAGACAGACAGACTGATCTAACCTAGGTTCCCTTTAAAGTCATTACTGAGGGGTGCCTGGGTGGCGCAGTCGGTTAAGCGTCCGACTTCAGCCAGGTCACGATCTCGCGCTCTGTGAGTTCGAGCCCCGCGTCGGGCTCTGGGCTGATGGCTCGGAGCCTGGAGCCTGTTTCCGATTCTGTGTCTCCCTCTCTCTCTGCCCCTCCCCCGTTCATGCTCTGTCTCTCTCTGTCCCAAAAATAAAAATAAAAATAAACGTTAAAGTCATTACTGAGATAATATCCAAAGCCTAAGTCTTTGTCCTGATCTGAACAAATCATGGCTCAAGTCTAAACTTGGACCACTTCTGGACATTGATTTTTTTTTAACTACAGTTATTATTGAATGTGCACTTATCAGACAATGCCTTGTGGGCTATGTGCATGTGCATGTGTGTGAGTACTCTGCCTACTTAATATCTTTTCCCCTATGCATTCCTCTGTCAAGTATAAGCTTAAATACCACTTCCTCTTTAAAGCCTACTGAGATCACTCCCAAACGAAGTCAGATACATTAATTTTATTTTTTATAGTTTTTTTAATGTTTATTTATTTTTGAGATGGAGTGATCACATGAGCAGGGGAGGGTAACAGAGAGACGGGGACAGAGGATCCGAAGCGGTCTCTGAGATGGCAGCAGCAAGCCAGATGTGGGGCTCAAACCCACAAACTGTGAGATCATGACCTGAGTCAAAGTCGGACATTCACACAATGACCTAGCACAATGCATGGTCATACGTTGGGAGTGGATTCATGATGAATGAATATAATAATGAACAAATACATGAATGAATAATGTTGAGGATCTTTCAGAATCATAGAATAAGTTTCTTCTTCTTCTTTTCTTCCTTTCTTTCTTTCTCTCTCTCTCTTTTTTTTTAAATCTGAGTGCATATTCCTTAGAATTACTACTAGAAAAGAGTTCCAAAACCTTTGCTAGGAAATGAATAAGGTATCTCCCCTAATAGACCTATGGTTTAGTGAAGAGAAAGAGGTTAATCAAGAAACTACATAAATGAATACAAAACAACACTGTAATAACTGTGTGATAATAAAGGAAAGGTATATGATATTGTGGTAGATGGAGCAATGAAAATGTATACTAGGCTGATTTCCCTCAATCAAGAGGAAATCATGCCAGGCTTTTCTGCAGCATTTAAAATAGAGGTGAAATAGGAAACAAGCTTTGGGTAAGGTTGATTTGATATTATCACGTTTCTGATAATCAAAGTAGGTCCTAAAAATGTTTATAAATTTGCCATATGTGCAGCTAATTTGTGTTACGGGGTTGCTTTGTTCTTGGCCCAGATGCACCAAAGAATTGGAGACCTGAGACCAGAATGCGGAGATCGAGTTTATTAAGTAGGTAAGTATAGTACACTTTCAAGAGTGAACGCAGGCCTCTGCTCTGCCAGAACAAGAGTGGCAATGGCCCCAAGAACCTCTAGCTGCGTCCTTTTAAGGCTGCTTTGGGTACAGGTAAATTTGGCTTTGATGGACACTTTTGACTGACCACTGGTGGTTATATAACCTTTTGGTCTCTGCGCATGCACTCTCCCATGATGCATTCTATTATAACTGTATTTTTTATGTATTGTATATTTATGAATGTCTAAAGAGCTTTTGTTGTGACCTTAAAGGTAGTTAAGGACAAGTTTCACCCTTTGTGCACATGCTCAGCTCTTACAAGTCCCCTTGTGGCTTTTGAGCCAGCTCTGAGGCTAGGCCTTTCTAGTATCATTAGCCCTGAGAGGTGGCTCTGAAGGTGTGGCTGTTAACACTTGGGGATGGCACTGAGGGTGTGGCCAGCACCTGCTTTATCCCTCCTTGCTCATGCCTAACTAACAGTCTAGCAATTTGTACAGAGGTCAACACTAGATTTCAGGGGGAATTAAAAGTAACATTTATTGAGGCACTATCAATTGTTAGAAACTGCTTTAAAGATCACTTGTTTTTACCTCATATATTCTCTCTCTCTCTCTCAGGAATTTTAGTTCACTTTATTCTACTTCTTGCATTCCCCATAGAGAAAAAGAACTAATAATCTGAATAATCAGCAAATAAATGGTCTACATTCACTACTAATTATGAACACCATTGTCTAAAAAACAAATTCATACTAATTTATGGGTGATCTCTTTTATACTTTCTCTGGGCATGTAGCTGTCTCAGTAAAGTACACTGTAGCCAGTTCTGTAGCTGGAGCTGCTCCATTCCACCCATCCCTACTCCATTCAGTATGGTGGTTTAGTGGGTGCCCACCTGTCTTCAGGAGCCATGACAGCATTCTTTATCTCTGAATGATTGCCACTGTTTCTATTTCTTGTGGCATGAGACTGGGAGTAAAACAATAATATCAAAGAGTCAGATTCTTTCAGCGTAGATAAAAAAAGAAACTCTTATTTAGGCCTATAGGCTTATTTACATGATTCAATCAGATAGATCCATGGTTCTGCATTGGCAATTGCTCAACTTCTATCTTCCTAAAAATCAAAAACCTATAGGGTATTTGATTCCCCACACGACCACTACTACTGTGTATATTCTTCTAGGAGACTTCTTGAGAAGTAGTGGATATGATATTTATGGCAAGATTTAGTAGTCACCCTTGATTTCTTGACTCTAATATCACCTAATCCAGGGGGTTAGCATCTGATGGTTCATGAGCCAAATTCTATTTGGTGCCTGTTTTGTAGATAAAGGTTTACTGGAATATAGCCATGACCATTCATTTGTGTATAATTTCTGGCTGCTTTCATACTGTATGGAAGAGTGGAAGTTGTCAAAGATTATATGGTCTGCAAAGCTGAAAATATTTACTGCTTGATCCTTTACAGAAAGGAGACCTTTATCTAAGCTAATCTTTATTTCTTATGATAAGTACTGATTACTTAATACTTCTTACCCCCAAAAACCTAGATTGAATCATCTCATAGAGGTACTGAAGATTTATCGTAATGTAACGTTTTGGCAAGAGTAAATTATATGGTTAATGGGGCGCCTGGGTGGCTCAGTCGGTTGAGCGTCCAACTTCAGCTCAGGTCATGATCTCGTGGTCTGTGAGTTCGAGCCCGGCTTTGGGCTCTGTGCTGACAACTCAGAGCCTGGAGCCTGCTTCGGATTCTGTGTCTCCCTCTCTCTCTGCCCCTCCCCTTTCATGCTCTGTCTCTCTCTCTGTCAAAAATAAATAAACATTAAAAAAAAATTTAAAAAGAAGAAATTATATGGTTAAGTTAACAATTCTTGCCAATAACCGATACATATAGGAAGAAGTAAAGGGCTCAGAGATACTTTAATTTCCCTCTGCAATGAGTTAAAGACCTGAGGTATACAAAGGAACTCCTGGAGCCCTTATGTTTCACATTTTTATACATAAACCATATTGTGATTGATTTATTCCCTTGAATGTCTCCTTAGGATTTATTTCAACTAGATTTCCCCTGTACTCTTAAAGTTGATTCTGGGCCTCACTCTACCCTAGGGAGGTTTTGCCTGAGGGCCTTGATAAATAGCATTTTCTGGAGCTGATGATAAAGAAAATGTTCTGCAGCATGTATGTAAGAAGATCAAGGATGATTTGACTAGTTGGCTCTGCCAACTGCAGTCATCTAGACTAAGTGCTGACAGAATATTAGGAAATGACATGTCAAAACAAAACAAAACAAAACAAACACCAGAGATATATTTTTAAAATACTCTATGAATCAAAGATTTTTCATGCTGACATTTTCAAATTAGATTAATGGAACCATCATGCAGTATGATATGTTTATGAAATAGTCCAGGATATTTCTGGAGAGATAACCTCTTCAACTTTCTGTGAAAGCAATCTGAATTAAAATTTAACTAAGCCCCTATTTTTATTTGGTGTAAGAGAATTAAAAAAAATTATAATTGGACGTCTCTGCTAAGCATATGACAGTACTAAAAGATTTTCTTATCATCATGATTATTTGCCAGTAGAAATTCCTCCGGCAAGTCATTAACTTCCAAGGGTCTCATTTAGTTCTCCTCTCAACATTGATCGAATGATATGTAACATTTAAATTACTTACAGTTGATCTAAATAGATTATATTTCTATCCTGTGGTATGTCAAGTATTCTCAGAACATTCATGCAAGGAATATAAGACTGCACAAAATTGTGTTTATTTTACAGGCAGGTGGAGAAACCAGGAAGGTTCAAATATGGGCAAAAATGTACCTTTAGCTCAGTTGATTATTAAGGATACAAGTTTAGAATTAAAATGCAACACGGGCTATCAGCACTACAGGTACTCCTCTGGGAGAATGTCAAATTTATGGGAACTTGATGCTATTTCTTTTGATTTCGTTTGTATTTCTAGCTAATAGTTGCATGTAGTTTAAAGGCTCAAATAATACTGTAGGACTTTTGGCAAAAATTAGCAGTGTCTTAATCCCCACTTCAATTTACCATTCCCCAGAGGCAAACACTTTCATCTCTTGTAATTTATTCTTTTGATACATAGCTCCATATATCTAACTAAATTCTTTCATTACTATTTTTAAATTGTTGGCTCTAGGCATTCTCTGTTGACATCCCTCCACGGAAGATGAGGATCTAGACGTCCCCTTTGTACACTGCCACCTCCCGCTCACCACCCCTCGCCCACACTCATACACACTTACTAAAACCCTCATTCTCCCAATACAGTGATACTGTGATTGTCATTTGGGCTACATCAGTGTTCCCTATATACCATTCATGAATATGTAAATGCTGTTGACAGCCGAGTACTGCCTCACAACAGATAAAGGAGGTCCAGGTTTAAATATGAAACTTGCAACGGCCTCTTCAATTTTGATTTCACATTTTTGCCCACTTCAAAAGGCACTTGATGTCCCTTTTAAGTGTTCCATAGTATAACAGATTTTTTAAATCATCTTTGCTCACTGTCAGGTAGAAATTATCTTTCTTAGGTTTCTAAAGGCCTTTTTCATGTGCATTAGTCAGAGTTCTCCAGAGAAACAGAATGAGAGAGACAGAGAAAGAGAGAGAGAGAGAGAGACCGATTATAAGGAATTGGCTCATACTTTTACAGAGGCTGAAAAGTGCCATGATGTGCCATCTGCAAGCTGGAAACCCAGGAAAGCCAGTGGTATAGTTACAGTCTGAGTTCAAAGGCTTGACAACTAGGAGTGTAGATGGCATAAGTCTCAGTCCAAGCAGAAGACCAGTGTCCCAGCTCAAGCAATCATAGGGAATTCTCCTTTCCTTCACCTTTTTGTTCAGGTCCTCAGCAGACTGGATGATGCTCACCCACATTGGAAAGGGCAGTCTGCTTTACTCAGTCCACCAATTCAAATGCTAATTTATTCTAAAGGAGCCCTCACAGACACACTCAGAAATAATGATTGATCAGATAACTGGGCATCCCATGGCCCAGCCAAGCTGACACATTAAATTAGCCATCACACCATGTATACATCTGGTTCCCACTTTTCTTAACATTGCATTATTATATTCTATCATCTTTGCCTTCTTTGGCTTAAGTCTTTTTTTAAATACATTCCTTTATTATAAGTTTATTGATATTTCAAGGGGGAATGGAAGATCATGTGTGTGACCAATCCACCACCTTTAACTGTATACCCCTAATATTTATTTAAATCTTCATTAGTTGAAACTCTATTAGATGGAGAACATGCAGACTACTCACTCCTTGGAGGTACTCTTCTATTTACACTTATATTAAATGAAAGAACCAGCCCATCTCCAGAGGAAAGACTCAGAGGAATGTAGTATCTGACTTATAATGGTTGTTAAGTATTCTGAATTACTGAATATTTTTAATTCCTAGGAAATCATCAACTGAGTAGTGTGAGAAAACTTGTGAGGCCACAGATGGAAGGAAGGGGAATATTTTAGCACAATGCTGATACCAAAGAAAGGTGAAAATCCTTATATCCATTAATATGTACCAAACACTGTGTCATCCATAAATTCCTTACACAGGTCCTTATGAATATCATACCACACAGATAAATATGGATTTCCCTGCATTTTCACATGCAGTACCTTCTAAGAACTTCATCACTTTGCTCATATAACTATTAATAGTCTTTTAAAACTCAGATATAATGTCATCTTTTTTTCCAAATATATCTTCATCAGCTTTTACTTGGTAACTCTCTTCTGTACTGCCATAACACCCAGAAAATATCTGTATGTTAGTTGTACATAGGTAGGTATGTAGACTTGCCCCAAACATTTGTTATCCAGGGCAAGAATACAAAGGGAGTTACCCTGCTCAGATTCCATGTTCTTTAGCTTTCTACCCTATCTCTATCCTACCTCCTTCCCTCCCAGGGTGCTTATGCAGATATTGCTTCCAAAATTGAGTCACTTTCTACAAAAACCAATCCCTTACGCACCTTTCAGGCAGAGGGGGAATACATAGTAGTAGGACAATCTTCTAGAAAACAATAATCTAGACGAAGTTCACACGGGCCCTCAGCCATTTGGAAAGCTAATATTATTCCAGAATATCCAGAGTGGGCACTATGACATCTGGGCTCTGGAGACAACTTACCCTGTTGGGAGGAGTTAACAAAAGACCAGAGTGGATATATCTAAAGTATCAGAGCCATTGGTACCGTATATATCCCTTAAAATTGATTTGTTTTCTTCTGTCTCCCCCACTCCAGTATGACCTCCATAGATACAAGAACTATGTATTTTTAATCTCCGCGTGTGGCAAACTAACATAATGTTCTTCCCATGGAAGTGTTCAATTAATACTTAAATAAATGGAAACAAAATATTTTACAAATGCCAATTGTGTCAAGTTCTGTTTTAATTTTTTTTACTTCATTTTCTTTTATTTTTGAGAGAGAGTGTGTGTGCATGCGTGTGTGTGTGTGTGTGTGTGTGTGTGTGTGTGTGTGAGCGGAGGAGAGGAACAGAGGTACTGGCACAAAAACACACATATAGATCAGTGGAACAGAATAGAAAACCTAGAAATGGACCCCCAACTATATGGTCAGCTAATCAACTAACTGACAGAGCAAGAAAGAATATCCAGTGGAAAAAAGACAGTTTCTTCAACAAATGTTGCTGGGAAAACTGGACAGCAACATGCAGAAGAACAAAACTAGACCACTTTCTTACACCATACACAAAAATGAATTTGAAATAGATAAAAGGCCAAAGTCCAGTTTTGAAAACTGTTGTTAATTTGCTAAGATTCAGAATTGATTCTGGTCACTGGTGTACTTTGAATATATTGATTAAGCTTTCACTAATTTGGGATGAATGTTTTTCAAAACTGATAAATTATAATTGGGGCACCTGAAAAACATTAAATGTGTTACAAATCAAGGCTAACATAAGCAAAGCACTTGATTAGAAGTCCAGAAAGCTGAACCATATTGATCTGCTAATAACCTTGGGCAAGAGAACTGAATTTCTTATCTTGAGGTCACTAACAGTTCTTCCATTTTGAAGTCCAAATGGTTCTATCAGAAATATATATTGATATAGTTTTATGACATCATTTAAACAAAGGAGACTTTGTATAATTGGAATATAGGTTTTCACTTCCACAGAACTGAATGTGATGTTGTGTTCCCAAGTGTAGCAATTGCACAGATGTCTTACAGGACTATTGGAATTCACAAAACTTTCATGTGGATTGGCTTTCTGAGGAATTCAGAGTCCAGGTTGGCAAATGAGCCAACAAGAAATTCAACATAAGAGTTAAATATATACTTAAATTGATGTAAATAGGGAAAAGATCAGATAAAATGTATGAAACATTTTCATATAATCTAAACACATTTCTTAACCTCCCACACTAAGGAAATGAATGAACAAAACAAGGAGGGATGGGTATTATGACTCTTCTCAAAAACATCTTCATGAACTCGGTACTGCCTCTGTTAACCTTGGGTTAAGAGCCAGACCCATTACTGAGGCCAGGATCAAGTGCATTTGACAATTACAATATGTCAATGACATATTTGCTATGGAATTGTAGAGTCTAGATTTTAACTTATTTGTAAAGCTAGGGAAAAGGTATTAGGAAAGATCTCTTTCTAAGCTCAGTGTATCATTCAGGTTGGGATGGGGAAGAGGTAGAGAGTAAGGTAGAGAACTACTATATTTGAAAAAATTAAGGGACAGAAAAAAAATGGAGTACCCCCTTGAAATGCCGTGTTCTGATGTAATCTGAGCAATTGTTGTTTTTAACTTCCCCTCAGTTAAGTATGCTGCCATCATGCTATCTGTACAAAACAATGATTTGTTTCACTGTTGTTGTTGGCAAAGCTTTTCAAATCCTCCAGGGGACTGTTGAAGTATTCCCTACCCCCAGTTGAAGATTAATTTAAATTACAGCCTCTCCCTCTTTGGCGGGCTTCCATGTATGAGCTAGAAAGTAGTCCTCCATCTGGAATTCTCAGTGATGCAACCTTAGCAAGCCCTTGGGGAAGGGGGAAACTTAAAAATCAGGACTCTGCCACTAACAGTATTGAGAGTGTTGAAACTGTGTATGATAATGTACATATAATGAACCTATCTTTCGCAACTAAAGCACTAATTGCTGGTACCAATAGATACACATGCACCTACCATTCTTCAACTCAAAATCACAAATGTGAAGGAGGGACAAGGACATGTATGAATTGGAAGGAGTCCTAACCTGTCCTGGATCCTTTGGTGTTTCATACATGGCTCCTAAAAATCACTTGGAGACCTGCTTTAGTTTTCACATAGCTCCAAGAAGAATGTATGAATCATACAAAATGCTCAAAAAGCCAATACATGGAGATAGGTCAACAGTCACAGTTACCACCCCTTTATGTTTGTCATCTAAGAAGAGAATTAAAAGCTTCTACCCATGAGAAGAAGTCATCTGCAAACAAAGAAGTACATGATACATCCATTCTCCTTTAAATAAATGGACAAACACTACATCATTGATTATAAAACACACATACTCATTTAAACATTTCTGATGTTGAGAAGTATCAGACAATCAATATATGCACTTAATGTAATGTTTCCTTATGTTTTGTCAGCATGATATAACTAAAAAGATGGGGTGTCATAATCATTGGCATCTTCAAATGAAGAAAGAATGGTATATGGGAACAATCACCTTGACAATAGATTGAGTAGGTAGATAGTGACATCATTCCTGTACGTTCTCAAGAGCTGAGGAGAAACTAATTTTGGCAAACTGTGATAATTCTGGCCCAGGGTCACAAATATTTAAAAGGTCAAAATATAAAGATTATGTGGCTTCTTTCTTAAATTATTTCCTATAGTATTCAATAATCAAATGTTATAAATGGAAAGTCTTCCTAATTGGTGAGGTATGAAACTGATGCATGTACCTTGAATGAATTATTTGTGTGCCATAATGTGCATCTAATTGGCCTGAATAAGCAGGAGCCCTCAGCTTGTTATCTCTGTAGCATTCATTTCTTAGTTCACCTAAACACAAACCCAGTTTTATGCATGTGCCATGTTATAGAAAGTTGGGGAGTCGTGTACATAAGAGGGAAAGATGGGAAAAATATTAAAAGTTCATTATATCTGTTTTATGAAGTACCTGGTATTGCAGACCACATGTAATGAAGTCCAAAATCAACTTCTTAGTCTTCCTCAAAAAGTCAAGTGGATAAACAAGTTGCAAGAAGCCTTCAATGACTGCTGACATGCTATAAGTGTCTGGTTGGAAATAAGCCAAAAGTATATTAACACACAGGAACTAAAGACAGAAATTAAACTATATTTTATAATAAATCATAAATCAAGGACATTTCAAAAAATTTTTAACATTTATTTATTACTGAGAGACAGAGAGACACAGAGCATGAGCAGGAGAGGAGTAGAGAGAGAGGGAGACACAGAATCTGAAGAGGGCTCCAGGCTCTGAGCTGTCAGCACAGAGCCCGATGCGGGGCTCAAACTCACAAACTGTGAGATCATGACCCGGTCCGAAGTAGGTCACCCAACTGACTGAGCCACCCAGGTGCCCCAATAAATCAAGGATATTTTAGCCCTGACACTAATGGCACTAACAAATGAAAAAGTCATAGGGAAACAAAGCAGGAACTGGTATGAAAGTGAATGTATAGGCTCACAATGGATTGGTTAGACAGTCAAGAAACTGTGGGAGGTTGTCTAGTTTTCCCAACATAATTTGTTGAATCACTGTATTGTACACTTGAAACTAAGAGCACACTGTATGTTAACTACTGGAATTAAAATAAAGTAAAATTAATTAATTAATTGATTAACTAAAAAAAAAATTAAAAAAGAAAGAAAAAGAAACTGTGGTAGGGCCTTAAAAGAAATTTTCCCTGGGGCACTGGGAATGTATTAGATCTGAAAGGGAAATTCTACATCAGGGCCTTGGTAAGACTGTACTTAGGCTTTACAAAGATTACTGTGCTAATTAAGCTACTAGAAGAGGAGGACTGAAAATGAAGGATCCAGTTAACATATAATTTCAACAGCCTTACAAAGAAATAATAACAGGAAGAGGAAGATGGCAATGAATATAAGGGGCTGATGAAAGCAGGTTACTGCATGTGGACAGCAAGGAAGAGGAAAGAGAATTAGAAACAATACACAGTTGTCATGCTTGAATGACTCAGAAGATGGCAGTGGAAATATGAGAGGAAAAACAGATATGAGGATAAAGTGGTAAAATCAGTTTTAGAAATATGTGTTTTAGAGGTGCTAATGGAATATGCAGCTGGAAATTATTAACAGGTACTGATAATCAATAGCAAAAATCTACATTCAGAAAGATACGGGTTTAAACACATTTCCTTGTGTGGTTAGCTCTCTGTGTTTGTCTTCTCATTAATAGCTGAGATTACTTTTCCTTTTTAAAAAATCTACGTTGCTCATGATGTGTCATTGCTACTGTAACAGAAGTGATTAATACAGTATTCATAGAGTAGATGTACATACTAGGGGATAATATATGTCAGTGCATAATAAAATGACCTGTGATTAGTAAGCAACTGAAATTAGTTTCTGTCCTTGGGAAGTAAGAGAAAAGGCTCTCAGATATGATTTAGGGAATTATTTGCATGACACTCCATGGAGGAAAGTGAGAGACATAAAAGAGACAAGACATAGACTTGAGAGAAATTATCTTAGAGAGGACGAACAAATGTGGAGGGAAAGGACAAATTATGTAGATTTTTAGAGGAGAAACACTAAAACTCAAAACAACAAAATAAAGACAAAAAATATTAAAAAGCAACCATATCAAAGAAGGAGAAATAGTAGTAATTTTTTTCAGAGGTACACTGAAGGACAGAAAGAAATGAAAGGACCGTTGAATTTTACTATTAAGAAGTTCCACCAATGATCATCTGAAAGGAAATTCAATGGAAAGGCAGAGACATATCACACTTTCAGAGCTAACGACTGTGGGTACCAAGACATAAACTACACGTTGTATTCATTTGCTAGGGCTACTATAACGAATTACTATAGACTGGGTAGCTAAAACAACAGAATTTCTTCTTTTATCATGTTTCTGGAGGCTGGAAATCCAGGTTCAAAATGTTGGCAGGTTTGGTTTCTCCTGCTGCTTCTCTCCTTGGCTTTCAGATGGCGACTTTCTGTCTGTGACCTCACATGGCCTTTTCTACATGTACTCTCACTGCTGGTATCTCTTCCTGTTCTTATAAGGATCCCAGCCTTCTTGGATTAGAGCCCCACTCTTAAGTTCTCACTTATTAAAGGCCCTACTTTCAAGTACAGTGTCATATCGAGTATTAGGGCTTCAACATATGAATTTGGGGGGAATATAATTCAATACAGAACACGTGTATCCTTTCATTGTGTGTGTGTGTGTGTGTGTATATATATATATATATATATATATATATATATATATATATAAAATTTTCACTTTGATCCTGTTTACCATATTGTTATATTTTATTATATTACAGATACACCTAAGAAGTGATCAAAATATAGTGAGCACCAGCATGGCCACATCATAGTTTAAGGAAAAAAAAAACCATTTTTCAAACAGCCGAATCTTTTGTATACCCATCTGTCATGACTCAGAATTATCCTGCATCCTGAATATAGTATTATCCTTATTATCCTTATTATTATCTTTAAATGATCTATAATACAATTTGCCTGGAGCTAAATTTTATATAAATAACATCAGCAGCAATTTATCTTTTTGTGTGGTATTTGTGTTTGATAGATGCAGCTCCAGTTCATTCATTTTCACTGCAGCCCACTCTTTTGTTGCATGAATAAGGCATAGATTTCCCCTGTCTTGTTAATGAATATTCAAGTGATTTGCCATTATTTACACTATTACAGAAAAACTGTAGTGAATATTCTTGTGCATGTTTTCAGGTGCAGATGAGTGACTTTCCCTGCGGTAATTTATTTCAAAATGGAATTACTAGTTTATAGGAATGTACATCTCCAACTTTAGCTGAATTGCTTTCCAAAGGTTCTATCAATTTACATACCCACTAGTCATGTGTAAGAACCACTTTTGAGCCAAATCTTACTAACAAGACTTTCGTCAGGCTTTTAATTTTCTCAATCTGTATGCCACATGGTATCGAATTCTGATCTCAACTTGCATGTAGTAACAATACATGATTCCTCTTCTTTCTCCTGCTCTGGGCTTCAGGAGTCTCACGCTTATGGATGGCATTGTTGCATTCCTTGCTATCTGGCTTCTGGTTGAGTTTGTCCAATAAAAGGAATAGGAGATCACCGGGATGAAGGTAAGAAAGAGATTACTACCCCCCCCCCCCTTTCCTCTGCTTTGGCACAGGGATTCTGTCAGTTGCTGTGTCCCACTACAATTACAGATCTGATCAGATGGTCCTCTAAGAAAGTCCCTATCGTATCGTATCGTATCGTATCGTATCGTATCCTATCGTATCGTATCGTATCCTATCGTATCCTATCGTATCCTATCCTGTTTCCTCCTCTTTTCCATGGATAGCAGGTAATAATGGCTTCTCACTGTTACTAATCTCTTTGTGCCTCAACTTCTCATGTTAATTTCTTCAGCCTTGCCTAATACTTAGGTAAAACCTCTTCATTAAAAATATCTTCAATTTAAGCATCTATTTGAATTTGCTTTCCTGACATAACCTTGAATGATAGAAAGATATATTATGAAAACTCTCTACGGAATCCTGTTCCCCCAATTCCTATTGCCTGCTGTTAATATCTTTTTGCTAGTGCTATCTCCCAGAGATTTTTAGACCTATTGAAACAATTTAAATGTGTGTTCTCATCCTTTTTTTTAATCACAAATGGTAGCATACACAGTCACTGTTCCTCTCTCTCTCTCTCTCTCTCTCTCTCTCTCTCTCTCTCTCTCTATATATATATATATATATATATTTTAGTTAGTAATGTACTAAGGTGGTAATCCTTTCAGTACATAGGGAGCTTCCTCATTGTGATTTTTAACACATGCATAGTAATCCATTTTATGGATATATCTTATTTTATTCAGCCATCTAATAACTGGATATTTAGATTATTTATATCATACTATCACTAGAAATCTTTCCAAAAATAACTTAATGGATAAATAAATGCTCATGTAGATTTTCTACTTCAAAGTTATATAAATCTGCCAAATTGAATTGTTTTGTTTTGTTTTTTAAGTTTTTATTTAAATTCTAGTTAGCATACAATGCAATATTGGTTTCAGGAGTAGAATTTAGTGATTCATCACTTACATACAACATCCAATGCTCATCACACCAAGTGCCTTTCTTAATGTCCATCATGCATTTAGCCAAGCCCCACCCACCTCCCCTCCAGCAAACCTCAGTTTGTTCTCTATAGTTCTCTTATGTTTTGCCTCACTCTCTTTCTCCTCCTGCTATGTTCATCTACATATGGGTGAAATCATATGGGTGAAATCATATGGTATTTGTCTTTCCTTGACTTACTTTGCTTAGCATAATATATTTTTGCTCCATCCACATCATTGCAAATGGCAAGATTTAATCCTTTTTGATAGTTTAGTAATATTCCATTGTGTGTGTATGTGTATATATATATATACATACACACACACACACACACACACACACACACACACACCTTCTTTATCTATTCATCAGTCAATGGACATTTGAGCTCTTTCCACACTTTGGCTATTGTTGATAATGCTGCCATAAACATTGGGGTGCATGTGCCCCTTCAAATCAGTATTTTTGTATCCTTTGGGTAAATAGCTAGTAGTGTAATTGCTGGGTCATAGAGCAGTTCTATTTTTAACTTTTTGAGGAACCTCCATGCTGTTTTCCAGAATGGCTATACCAGGTTGCATTCCCACCATCAGTGTAAGAGAGTTCCCCTTTCTCCACATCCTTACCAACATCTGTTGTTTCCAGTGTTATTAATTTTTGCCATTATGACAGGTGTGAACTGGTATCTCATCATGGTTTTGATTTGTATTTGCCTGATGGTAAGTGATGTTGAGCATCTTTGCATGTGATTGTTAGCCATCTGGATGCCTTCTCTGGAAAATGTCTGTTCATGTCTTCTGACAATTTCTTAACTGGATTATTTGTTTTTTGAGTGCTGAATTTGATAACTTCTTTATAAATTTTGGGTATTAACCCTTTATCAAACATGTCATTTCCAAATATCTTCTCCCATTCCATTGGTTACCTTTTAGTTTTGTTGATTGTTTCTTTCACTGGGCAGAAGTTTTTTTTTTCTTGATGAAGTCCCAATAGTTCATTTTTGCTTTTGTTTGTCAAATTGCATTCTTTAAGGATTGCAGCCTTTTGCGTAGCCATTTGCAGTTCTATTTGCAATGTGTGATAGGGTGTGTGTATCATCCTATAGTCTAAATAGTATGGTGTATCATACAGATGTCTACAATTTTAATATTTTGATATAAGATACATTTCCTATTTTTAATTTGCATTGCCTATATATTGATCCAAAGGAATGCCTTTTCCTATTTGATAGGAATTTGTACTTCTATTTCTTTTTTAAAATATGTTTAATGTTTATTTATTTTTGAGAGAGAGAGAGAGAGAGAGACAGAGTGTGAGTGTGGGAGGGGCAGAGAGAGAGAGGGAGACACAGAATCTGAAGCAGGCTCCAGGCTCTGAGCTGTCAGCCCAGAGCCCAATGAGGGGCTTGAACCTACCAACCATGAGATCATGACCTGAACTGAAGTCAGATGCTTAATCAACTGAGCCACCAAGGCTCCCTTGTACTTCCATTTCTGACAATTACATGTTCATTTCCTATACTCATATTTAATTTTAGTCTTTTTTCTTTTCAATTTGCAGGCATTTTTAATTTTTTTTTTTTTTGAGAAAGAGAGAGTGAGTAGGGGAGGGACAGAGAGAGAAGAACAGAGTTTCCAAAATGGGCTCAAACTCAGGAACCAAAAGATCATGACCTGAGCAGAAACTGATTGCTTAATTGACTAAGCCACCCAGGCATCCCATAGACATTCTTTATTAATATGGGGGGGGGGGCAGGTTAATCTTTCTGTAATATGAGTTTTAATTTTCCCCCATTTTGTTATTTTGCTTTTCATTTTGTTGTTGTTGTATGCTACCATGTAGAAATTTTCTATTTTCTATAGAGGAATTTTTCAGCCTTTTTTTCTCTATAAAATCTTCCACGATTCCTTCTAATACTTTCATCATGTCTTATTTTACATTGAAACCTTTGTTCCTGTTGGAATATTTTTCTGCTACACATGAAGTGTGGATGCAGCTTTTTTTTTCTTTTTGAATAATTTGAGTAGTGTTTTCAAAATGTCTTTTTATTTACTCAGCTATTTTATTTAGATCTTTTAAGCACACTTAGCTTCTACTCTATTTCCAAATTTTCAGTGTATGTAGTTTTTGGAGCTCTTCATTTTGCTTCTTGTTATTTCTACCAATTCTTAATTCTGGGGCTTGTTTATTTCTACTTTTGGAAATTTTGTATTGTGAGCTCAGTTTTGGCAGGGTTTTACGTGTGGGAATCTATGTGCCCTGAATTGAGGCTGAATCCCTTCAGAGAATATTTATATTCTTTTCTGCTAGGCACCACGAGGCAATAACAACTTTTAAATTAATGTTTCAACTTAGAATTTCCTGGACCATATAAGTAATATAAATAACAAATTTCAATCCCCAGTGAAAGAAGAAAGATCTGCACATGTGAAATCTCAGGAAAGATGTTATTTTCCCTAGATCCTAAGTTAATAAGATCTGCAAACAGCCTAAGGCACCTGTGGTTTCAGCATAATAACAAACGTGTTGTCTACTTCATCACTTCCACTACCTGTAGCCTTCACTTACTTTCTTAAGAGCACAAAGTTTGTGGTTATATTTTACTTAGCATTTTTCAGATGTCCACATTGGGAGGAGAATTTTTTCTGGGATATCTAGTCAACTATCTTGCTGGCAATAATACTATAAGATGATTTGTGGTATAAACAAAGATAGTGAAATAAAGTGAGAAGAGTATTTAGGGTGCATTTACTTGGGGACAAAAATATTGTGACCATGTCTTTAGGCAAGAATGTACCATGTAAAACTTCAGGGAAAATGGGGTATTTCCAGCAAACAACATCACTTAAAAGGCATTCTGGACAAAAAGAACAGAAAGAACACATATAAGGGCCAAAAGGATAGAGCATGCTACAGTAAAATGAAAAGTCATATTTAATATTAGAAACATAGTTTGTCCAGATTATGGGGAGTTTGGAATATGATGCTCAAGTTTGTAACATCTGATCTGAATCTAAATAAGAATCTTAGCAAATGCTGGCATCACAGAGAGCTGAGCTTTAGTAATCTTGTTTGGCACCTCATTATTAGACTCTATATTCATTTCATTCTAAGCTGTGGCCATTTGAAATGTTCAGTTCTTTCCCTAGGACCAGAGTGACCTGCGACAGGGAGTTCTCACGTGACAAAATAATCTTAGGTTGTTTTTTCCATCCGGATGTGCCTGCATGCTTATATTGTTGATGTACTCTCTCAGTATTCAGACATGACTTGAAAATGAGTTTATATTGAAGAGTCCCCAGCAAACATTCAGTAACTTACATAACTATTTTGTATAATGACTTGAATCACATAAATGTGCACCTAAGAGTGCCAAAGAGGGGCGTCTGGGTGGCTCAGTCAGTTGAGTGGCTGACTTCAGCTCAGGTCATGATTTTGAGGTTCGTGAGTTAAAGCCCTGTGTCGGGCTCTGTGCTGACAGCTCAGAGCCGTGAGCCCGTTTTGGATTCTGTGTCTCCTTCTCTCACTGCCCCTCCCCCGCTCACACTCTTTCTCCCTCTCTCTGTCTCTGCCTCCCTCTCAAAAATAAGTAAACATTAAAGAATTTTTTTAACGGTGTCAAAGAAACTCTGGGGTTGCTCACTGAATAAGATAAAAGAGAGATACGTGGGTTTGTTAGAAAAATTAGAGAAAAAAATTATAAAGAGTCCAAACATTGTGTGGACTGATTCCATTTAGAATGGGGTGAGAAGTGACTAACTGCTGATACTTTTCATTAAGTCATCTTGTGAGAGTAGTTTGGATTGTTACTATGGATGTTTGCTGAATATTGTTGATCAGAGACATGGACCTGGGCTCAAATCTGTTTTTCAGTGCAACCCTCTTTTCCCCACTCAACACACAATATGGGTATACTCAGTGCTAGTCAGGGAGCTAGAGCCTCTCAGAGGAATTCTCCTCCTTGTAAGACCTATGGGTTGCTCTAAGGAGCAAAAGGGTCATTTTATTTATGTGCCTATATATTTGTAACTCTACCTGCACTTACATGCAAAGATCTTTGGCTTGGTTGTTTAGATGTCAGTGATAGCTCTTTTGTCACAGATTAGGGAGAAATACAGACCTCTCTGATCCAAACCTAAATTAAAGTAACTACAGCACAGACACTGGAGTCTTAGACTTCGTTATATTCTATCCCATTTCTCATAAGAAACTGTCATTAATGGACCTAAATCCTGTTCCTGCTTGCTAAGGCTGCTGGCATTCATTAGAATAGAACCCTGACTTTGTGCAGTTATCATCTGTTAGATATTTGAATGTTGTGCCTGGAAGCCAATCCCATGCTATGAGTTTACAAACGTCGCAACATATAGTCAGCTTAGATATCAAAATATGTCTGTTTTCTTATCTGCCATATTTGAATACACTGTACACTTGTTGCCAACATGCTTTTGTTCCATGTTAAATGTCTGAGTCAGATCTGTACTGCTTATCAGTCTGGGATTTCTTTTAGCCCAGCTCCTGCACAGGGTTCAACTCTCATTCCAACTTTTGGACATTCTATATTTGTCTTATTAACTTGTAATTAAATGCAGTCTGCCAGTCCACATTTCAAAATATGACAACCTCAACAGTTTTTCATGTTAAGCTTAGAGAAGAATTTGGTGGCAGGAATAGAGCATTGGTTAATCTACTGCTGCCCAGCAAATCATTACAAACTTAGAGGCTTAGAACAACATATACTTACTATCTCACAATTTTCATTGGTCGAAGGTTAGGAGTGATTTAACTGTGTCCTCCACTCAACATCTCACAGGTTGCATTCTTGTTTGCCAGGCTGCTCGCACGGTTGTCAGAAGATCGTGATTTCTAGTGGTTGTAGGATTGTGGTTGCTGCTTTCTTGCTGGCTATTAGCCAGGTGTCACTCTCAGCAACCGGCGGCCCTTGAGGCCCCTTGCCACTTAGCTTTCTCATAACAATGCAGCTTACTTCTTCAAAGCTAGCAGAAGCTCTTACTCCAGTCTGCTAAGGCAGAATATTACGTACTATAACATTATCAAGGGGATGACTTTCCAATTATCTTGGCAGAATTCTATTGGCTAGGAGCAAGTCACAGGTTCAATTCATACTCAGTGGGAGGTGGTTATATGAAGGCATGACTCAATGCAGCTCATTTCAGAATTCAGCCTGCGACAGATACCAATCTGAAAACTGGAGCACAAAGGATTTCACCTGTTACTAACAGCTCTCCTCAAAAAGTAAAAATAAGAAATAATAGCAAACAAAAAGGGAAATGCCTAGTAGTTACATGTAGTAACATGTAGTTACATGTAGTAAATGCCTGTTGTGATGGTTAATTTTATACGTTAGCTTGACAGGGCCATAGGTTGCCCAGGTATTTGGCCAATCATTATTACAGGGGTTTCTGTAAGAGTGTTTTTGGATGCATTAACATTTAAATCAATACCCTGAGTAAAGCAGGTAGCCTTTCCTAATGTGAGTGGGCCTCATCCAATTAGTTGAAGGCCTGAATAAAGCAAAAGGCTGCCCCTCTCTCAAATAAGGGGGAATCCTCCTGCCTGACTACTTTCTAGCTGGTCCATAGGTTATTTCCTGCCTTTGGACTCAAACTGAAACATTAGCTGTACTGAGTCTGAAGTCTGTGGGCCATTAGACTGGAACTACACCATTAGCTCTCCTGGGTCTTCAGCTTATCGACTGTTGATCTTAGTTAGGACTTATACTCCACAATTGCATAAGCCAACTACTTATAACAAATTGAAACTCTCTCTTTCTCTCAGTTCTATTGGACCTGTTTCTCTGGACAGCCCTAACATACCTGTTAATATATTAATTCATCATCAACTAAGCATCACATAACAAATCACTAATTACTAATCAGGCATTATTAAATAATTTCCATTATTTACATGGAAAACTGGTTGTTGTTTTTAAATAAGCATCCTACCATCTTTATGGCTGTCTGTTTTAATAACATAGCCCATCTGAAAATATAAGTCAACACACATGTTTTTATTTATTTTTTAAATGTTTATTTATTTTTGAGAGAGAGAGAGAGAGAGAGAGAGAGAGCGCGCGAGCTCACAAGCAGGGGAGGGGGCAGAGAGTGAGAGAGGGAGACACAGAATCAGAAGCAGGCTCTGGGCTCTGAGCTGTCAGCACAGAGCCCAGTGCAGGGCTTGAACTCATAAACCGTGAGATCATGACCTGAGTTGTTGTCAGACGCTGAACCGACTGAGCCACTCAGGAGCCCCACACAAATGTTTTTATTATAACAAACTGGGCAAAGCTGACTTGGAAAACTTCAAGAGGCCTATGGGATCCTGCTCTCTGCGTAGCTCACTTTGAGCAGACACAGGCTAATGGAATCCAACTTGTTTGACCAAAATAAGTTTTAGATGTTTAAAGGGAAGAATACAGTCATTAAAAAAAGACCCCCAAATTTGTGTTCATCCTTAAAGCAATATGCTGCTGTGCAAATTTATATTATTATCAATTTCATTAAACAGGAACTAATTATTCATGCTTAAGCATTTTGTTTAATGAAGGATAACTGCCTGTGAAGACAGATGATCGGGGTGGTTAGAAATCTAGCCATAGGATGGTCCTACTATGTGTTCCATTAAGGCATCAGTTTTGCAATATCATAAATATGGTAAACAAAAGCAAATTAAATTTTTGTAAGAAGAAATTTATATTTTTAGGAAGTCCAGCTTCATTAATTACAACTATTACTAAAACCATCACACCAAAAAGTATTCAGATAACACTAATATGAGCTCATTCATTGATACATTCATCCAGTAAATATGCATTTTGTTACTTATAGCATTGGGAATGAAAAGAAGAATAGGAGAGACAATCTCTGTCCTTGTAGATTTCCAGTCTAGTGGGAGAGACGAAAAAGGAAACCAACAATTACAGTCAAGTATACTACCTATTAGCGCCTTATGGAATAACTGAACAAGCATACTTAACCTATTAATAATGGATGGTGGGCAAAGGAAGGTTTCATAGTAGAGTGAAAGATGAAGAGACTGCTTGAAGAACTGAGTGTAGAGAAGTGAAAATTCGAGAGGTATAGACTTGAAGGAGGCTTAACATGACAGGAGCATAGAGTTTGGCGTATCTATTGTTGGGGTGGGGAGTGCCAAGAAACGCAATGGGAGTTACATAGAGATCATCATTAAAGCTCCTGTCAAGGCCTTTGAAATTTATCATAAAGACAAGAGGAAGCCACTGGAAAGCATTAAAAAAAAATCAGATTTAAAAAGGTTACACTTTCATTTTAGACAAATTGCGTTGGGTTGGTTTTATTTTTATGTCACCGTTATTGAGAAATGCATTACACACCATAAAGTTCACTCTTTAAAATGTACAATTCACTGTTTGTTAGGAAATTTGCAGAGTTGTTCAACCATCATCACTAATTCCAGAACATTTTCATCATTCTAAAAAAGAAACCTCATGGTCATTAGCACTCATTCTACATTCCTCCAATTCAGCCCCTAACAACCATTGATCTATTTCTGTCTCTATGCCTTTGACTAGTCTGAACATTTTATATGCATTGAGTTATAAAATATGTGGTTTGTTATGACTGGATAATTTCACTTAGTATCATGTTTTCAAGGGTCACCTCTCTTGTAGCAGGTATCAGAACTTCATTCCTTTGTATGGCTGGAAATATACCACATTTGCTAATCCGTTCATCTGTTGATGAACACTTGAGTTGTTTTTACTTCTTGGCTATTCTAACAATGCTGTTTTGAATATTGTGCATAAGATTTTTTCATTTATTGTTGGTATGTACCTAGGAGTGGGTTTTCTGGGTTATATGGAAACTCTAGATTTAACAATTTGAGAAGCAAACTGTTTCAAAGTGGCTGCACCATTTTTACATTTCCACCAACAATCTATGAGAGTTATAATATTCTCCCCAGTCCTGCCAGCCCTGTTATTGTATGTCTGTAAATTTTTAAAAAATCATCTTAAGGGTATGAAGTGGCATCTCACTGTGGTTTTGACTTGCATTCCCCTGATGATGAATGATATTGAGCATCTTTCATGTGCTTATTGATCATTTCTATATTTCCTTTAAGAAATTTCAAGTCTTTGCCCATTTTTAAACTGGGTTATTTGTCTTTTTGTTGAGATAATAGGGTCTACATGTATTCTGGGTACAAGTCTCCTAAGTTTTTACATTCTTGATGATGTCCTTTGAAGAATAAAAGTTTTTAGTTTTGATGAAGTCCAGTTTATGTTTTCTTTTGTCGCTTATTCTTTTTATCATATATAAGAAATCATTGTACAATCCAAGGTCACAAAGATATTCCCCTATGTTTTATCCAAAGAATTTTATAATTTTATTCTTCTATTTAGGTTGTTTATCCATTCTGAATTTATTTTTGTATATGGAGTGAGGTAAGGATCTAACATCATTCTTTGACATGTTGATATTCAGTTGTGTCAGCACCATTTACTGAAGAAAACGTTTTTCCCTGATAAAAGGTTGTGGAACTCTTGTTGAAAATTATTGGGCATATTGCATGGATTTAATTCTGGGCTCTCAATCATATTTCATTGCTTTATATATATATATCTATCCTTTGCTAGTACTACAGTGTGTTTTGATTGCTGTAACTTTGTATTAAGTTTTTAAATCAGGAAATCTAAATTGTTGAACTTTGTCCTTCTTTATCAAGATGGTTTTTACTATTAGGATCAACATGTGAATTCTGAAAAAGGAAAAAAAAAGAAACTGGGATTTTTACAAGGATTGTGACAAATCCATAGATCTGGAGTTTAATGCTCTCTTAACAATATTAAATCTTCTAATCTATGAACATGAATTTTTTTTTCATTTATTGACATATTTATTTTCTTTCAATAATGTTTTATAGTTTTGAGTGTGTAAAACTTGCATTTCTTTAAATATATCCAAGCTTTTGATTATTTTGGATAATATTGTAAATGGAATTGTTTTCTGAATATCATTTCCAAATTGTTCATTGGTAGTATACAAAAATACAATTGATTTTTCTGTACTGATTTTATATCACAGAAACTTGATGAACCCATTTATTAATTCTAAAAGTGTTTTTTGTTTGGTGGTTGGTTGGTTTGTTGTGGATTACCCTGGATTTTACATCTACAAATCATATCATCCATGAGGTATAAACAGAGATAGTTTTACTTCTTTCTAATCTTGATGCTGTTTATTTCTTCTTAACTAATTCTTCTGGCTAGAACATCCAATACAATACTAAAGAGAATAAGTAGCAATAGTGGATATCTTTTTCTTGTTTCTGATCTTAGAAGAAAAGCATTTGTTCTTTGACACTATGCATGATGTTGTCTGTAGGTTTTCCATAGATGCCTTTATAAATTTGAGGAAGTCCCTCCTATTTCTAACTTGTCAAGTGTTTTTATCATGAAATGGTATTGGATTTTGTCAAATGCTTTTTCTGCACCAGATGAGATGACTATATTGTTTTGTCCTTTATTCTATTAATATGGATTACATTGATTTTCATTCCAAGTTATATATACCACTTGGTCATGAAGTATAATCATTTTTATATGTTATTGGATTAAGTGTGCTAGTATTTTGTTGAGGATTTCCTCATCTATGTTCATAAGGGATATTAATATGTATTTTTATTTTCTTGTGATGTGTCTTCCTGGTTTTGACATCAAGGTAATACTGGCTTCACAGAATGAATTATTTGAGATTTGAAGAATGGATTAAAAAGAAAAAGATAGTGCATGTTGGACCAATGAAATAGCTGTTTCAATAACTCAGGTTGATATTATTAACATATAGTTTAGAATAATGATAATGAGAGTAGAATTGGAAAAGATGTCAACATTCAATATCAGGGGGGAAAAAGTTAAATTTTTCCTTGGTAAGACATAGTACTTTTGAAGAAAACAAACTGCCAATCTTATATAAGCTTTGAGAAGCAAAATAAAATAAAATAAAATAAAATAAAATAAAATATTCAGGACTTGAAAGACTTTCAGGAGGTGGGTGTGTGGAGTGTGGCATTGGTAATTGGCTGCTACTAATTGGCTCTTTTTCAGAAGCATGGTTACTGATATGAAGTTGTAATTGATCAATTAGCATGGTTTTAAGCTTCTTGGCATGAGAGTCCAGTGATTACTTAATATTATAGACAAAAGAGAATAAGAATATGTTATTCTCAGAGAGAAATGAACACATTAAAAGTGAATCCAAGCCATATATGATTTGATGGGACAGTGAAGAACAGGAATACACAAAAGATGCCATTCAGATTTCTGGCCTGGACAATTAAATGTAAGCTCTTCTAGGTCAAGGATCTATCTCTTTTGTTGCCTGATGTATTCCAAGCCCCTAGGAAATAACCTGGCATATGGCAGGCATTTTACAAATATTTTTTGAATAAAAAAATTTCCATTAGCATGGAACAGATTAATGTAATTACAAAATACAGACACGCTCAATTTCAGTTACCTACAAGGTATTCAAAAGAAGATAATTTATAGTAAACTGGATATAAACGTTTTGAATTAGGACAGACATTTACTCTGATTAGATTTTTTAGCCACTAGCATACAGATGGTTATTGAAAATGTAAGATCAGATGAAATATACAAATATTGAACACCATTAGGACAGACATCTGTCAATCACAAACATTTAAGGAACCAGGGCAGCTACAGAATCTGCAAAGAAGACTGACAATAAAAGACCTAAAATAATAAGAGAAATGTGGAAGCTAGGGGAAAATTTTTTTCTTTGATTTTTCCCTCCTGAAGGAAGAAGTTAACCTTGTCAAATGATCTCTGGAGAGTAAGCAAGAAAAGGGCTTCAAAGTACCCACTGGATCAAGCAACATTCAAGTCATGGTGTCCTTGACAAAAGCCTTTTCAGTAGAGTGTTAAGCTCCATGTGTGGAAGAGTGCCCAGGTGAAAAAAAGTGAATAGGTCAAGATGTGAAGGAAGAGAGCAGGATAAGTAGTATCTAGAGATAGGCTTTGGGTTGAGAAAAGGGGTTTATTTTATCTTAAGTTGGGGAAAAGGAGAGCATGTTAAATGTTGCCCAGGAAAAAAATGAAGAGTGGTTTAAAATATAGGAAAGCTAAAAGCTGATCAAAAAGCTAACATATAGGGAAGTAGGAATTTGTAATTCTATATTTTCTCTCTCAAAACCCTTGGAACTCTAAATTTCCATAATTATTTGAACTGTCTACATAAGTAGCTATGTTTTATCAGGAAATCATTAATAGACATTTTATTCTAAGTAATACAATTATAATGTAATACATGCCAAAATTGATACAGTCCTTTTTATTCTTTTATGAAAGATATAAAACAGAAAAAATACTGTACTTTTTAATTCTTTCACAAATTTTATGTTGAAAGACTATACATTTATCAAAAAGTTGCAGGAACTTTTCAATGTTTGAAGAACATATGCCCTCATCTTCTATGTATCAATTGTTAATATATTTTTAATTTATTACTATATATTAATGTTTATTAATTTTTGAGAGAGAGAGAGAGAGAAGGGAGGGGCAGAAAGAAGGGAGATAAAGAATCCCAAACAGGTTCTGTGCTGTTAACACAGAGCCTGACACAGTGCTCAAACTCACGAACTATGACATCATGACCTGAGCTGACATCAAGAGTCTGACGCCTAACCAACTAAGCCACCCTGGCGCTCTTCGATTGTTAATATTTTACTCATTTTTCTCCCCTTCTCTCATTCCCAACCCTCCTCTTTCTCAGTCTCTCTCTCTATCATGTTCTTTAATAAACCACTTTAGGATTAGTTGCAAATATTGTGACACTTCATCTCTAATTAATTCAGTATGAAACATTAATCATCTAAGAACAGGGACATTCTCTTACATAACCATAATAAAATTGTAATAGAAAGGACATTTAACATTGATACAATACTATTATCCAATATAGTCTCTGTTCAATTCTGCCCACTATCAATTATCTCAATAATGTGTTCTATAAATCTTTATTTCAAGACCCAGAATGCAAAATAAGGATGGCACATTTTGTGTAGTTGCCATATATACTTGAACTTCCTAGAAACTACAGACTTTCTATGCATTTCTTTCTAAAAAGTACAGAATATAAATATTTTTATTTTTTTAATGTTTACTTATTTTTGAGAGAGAGATGGAGAGAGAAAGAGCACAAGCAGGGGAAGGGCAGAGAGAGAGAGAGAGACAGACAGACAGACAGAATCCAAAGCAGGCTCCAGGCTCTGAGCTGTCAGCACAGAGTCCGACATGGGCTCAAACCGACGGACTAGGAGATCAAGACCTGAGGTGAAGTCTGATGCTTAAGTGACTGAGCCACCCAGGTGCCGTGATATTTTTAGATAGTCTACTCCAGATTGCTTTACAGAATGTCTCTTAATTTGGGTTTTCTAATTGTTTCTTCATTTATTTTTTCATGATTAGATTTAGTTAAGAAATTTAGGTGAGACTACTACTTGAGTGATTAATTCATCATATTGTAAAGTACATGATGTCAATTTGTATGATAAGTGATATTAAGAATAGCCATTTGATTAAACTGGTCTTTATCAGATTTATCCATTGAAAAGGCACTTTTTCCTTTTGTAGTTAATAAATATTTTTTGAAATAATGCATTGAGCTTGCACAAGTACCCTGTTTTTCAAAGATATCTTACCCAGGGTTTTTAGCATCTACTGATGACTTCTTCCTAAGTCTATTATCGCTATGGTGGCTATGAAATGGAATTGTGTTATCACTGTAATTTCTTCTATATTAAATAGTGTAGTTGGCCTTATTGTTTTTTGCAAATGAGATAGTTATGTCTATATCCCCTTTAATTTTAATTTTTTACAAATAATTATTACTCTAAATTAATGGATTGATTTGTAATTCAGTATTAAATTTTTTCTATTATTATTTTGATGCTCTGTATCTCCTAAATTTAGCCAATGAGACAACTTTTTAACATCTTGCCTCTGTCAAGTCATTCCAGTGTTTGAGTACTTTGTTATCTAATTATAAAATTACATTCCTTTATGTTTAGAATTATATGAATATGTATGTGTACATATATGTGTTATGCATATATATAAAATTATAAGTTTGTTCTGTCTCTAATTCAAATTAAAAAGCTAAAGGTTTTCTTTCTCTTTCTTCCATGTCTTATCATATATCCCTTTTTTTTACAATGAATTTAATCCCCAATAATATTGATATTTTAAATTATTTTCTCAGTTCTATTAAACCCATGAAATAGTTTCAGATTTACTTCACTGATGCCACTAACAACACATTTAAGTAGTATTCAAGATTGCTTTTTGTTCCTAAGATATATTCTATTTATTGGTAACAATAGTAAGTAAATAATTCTCTCAGTCTTTTAAAATAAACCAATGCTTTTATATTTTATTAAGATAAGTCTTATAATAGCAAAGTTGATCACAAATATAAGGATATATTAATGAAGAGAAAGCCAACCAAAATTTAAATCAACATTACAGTGCTCCCTTCTCTCCTTTTACTTTGTGAATGTCACATTAGAAAATGACTGACTTGAAAAAAAAATTGCTTTGAAGTTAAATTCTGACGGTAATTTGGGGTACAAAAGGCAAAAAATATATAATTCTGTCTCGCCAAGTTTATTAAAATGTCACCCCAGTATTAGGTCTCGCTTGGAGGGAGAAAAGAATTACTGGTGCTCATTAAAAATAATAATGTTCATTTCTGAATGGTTATCAGAGATGTATATTTTTGGGGACAAAAGCCACCTGTGTTCTCAAAGGTATGGATAAAAAGAGATGAGCCCCTTTAACAGGCTTCATTTCACATTCTCTGTCTTTATTATTTCAAAATGATACCTTTGCAGTTTAGAGGGACCAGTAGGCAGTGTTACAACTAAAATTGAATAAAATTCCAAGCTGTGTCAAAGACATTGTTTGAATTCACTTAAAAGTGTTTTATGTCACTGCTCACCAACTCCCCTTCTCTAGTCATGATCTGCCTGTGGCAAACTGTTTCTCTCTGGGACTGAAAAGATTACTCCCACTGATACTCCTCTGACAGTGTGAATATTGACTTGCACTTATAAAGGTCAGACAGTTCCACTAGTTAATAGGAGTGAGAAGAGCAGTTCCAACAAGTCTCTTTGAAGGGAATTTAACCTTAAAATTGCAAAGCGTGCTGCTCTGTGGAGCCAGTTTTGGCAACTAACACAATGCACGCTTCTCTGCTTTCCAAAAATACCAACGGAGCCCAAAAGTTAACATCAGAAAAGGGAAACAAGCATGCCATGTAGCAGACAAACGTAGTCCATGGGAACACCATCCAGAATGTTCCTTGTTATTTTTATTTTTTAAAGAGAGTTGAAGACTGTGGAGTCATTCTCTGGGCCTTTAACTTTCTTCAATGTATAATAGCCTTTTCGACTTTTAAGAGCCATGTGCTGTAAGACGATAAGACACCACATATATTTTTCTCAGCGTCATTCTGACACAAGATCAAGAAAGAGGGTTAATCCCAGCGGAGCCTGGCATCTCCTTACTTACCTAGCCTTTGAAAAGTCCTCTGCCTTCTGTTACTGCCTCATGACTGAGAGTTCAGGAAAGGCGGACATAATTTAAGGTCTCTGGGAATGTAGCCTATCTGTTAATAGCAGTGTCCTGAGGTACAATGCAAGAAGGATGGCAGTGAGAAAACGGGACTGAAAACGAAAATGAGACTTCACTTTTCATCCTGATGGAAAGTAAAACCAATATTTTTAATTTTTAATAAAACCCGCTTATATCGTGGCACCAGCAGTGCAGAAAGATTGTGCTGCATATAGATGAAGATTATTCCCTAGTTTGTCTTGAGCAGTGCAAGACAGGCGACATAATGATGAAGAGGGCCTTTTACAAGTAATAAAAAGGAAGAAGAAGTCCTGGGTATCTTGGGGAGCAGAGCCCGCCTGATTCCAGAGCATTATTTTAGAAATGGCATTATGGCTTTCACCGCTTTAAGTTTGGCATCAGCGAGATTTTAGATTGTGCTAAAATCATCCTTAATGTCCTTTCTGCCTCATCAGTGGGGGACCATTCAAGTAACAAAGTGCCAATCAGGGGCTCTTGTTCCTCTTTAGCTTGGAGATATTACTGTGGAAGTTTTTGAGAGCATGATCTCTCCGCTTGAGATGCCCTTTATTATAACTATAGTTAAGGGTCTGCTGACTTAGCCATTATAAACCCCTAATGTTCTCCACTACAAAAATCTGCTCTAAAATAAAGCTTAGCATACTAAGTTGGAGCCCATGGGAGCCCTGATTTTTATAAATTTGAAGGGAATAAAATACGCATTTGAGTTAAAAAGAGAGTAACAAAAATATAAACATCAAAGCTATGTGAGTTATGTGTGTCACTGCTCTGGTATCTCCAAAAAAAGCATCATTAATTAAAATGAAGTTGGAAAGTAATTAGCTCATAATGTACACTAATCATTTTTTGTAAGTTTGGAGTATGAAAATGTAATTAAGAAAAAGAAAAATGGGTTATAGACAGCATCGTTTTGATTGAGAAAATTGTGAGTTTTTACCTCAACTATTTTCTAAAAACATGGACCTGTATTGCTATTACAGAATCTATGCAGTGTTTTAGTCAATGAGTCAGATACTTCTAATGCTTAAGCTTCTCCAAGTTCCTTAGCCATCCATCTTCAAGGGCTTTATTAATTGAGTTGAGCAGGAAATAGAAATTGGTTAAAAAAAAAAAGAGCTGAAAAGCAGTATTACAAAGGAAGTAGCAGGAACTATATCTCAGTATCTTTTCGTTCTGAAGACTATTATTATTAGAATGTATACTTTTAATGTCTTCTTTTTTTAAGAAAATGCCTAAAGAAACATGCACTTTTCTAGTGATACAGGCTTTTCAGAATTTTTTAGAAATCAAAACATGTTAATAATCTTCCAATGCATTAACCTTATTGCAGATAATGATTGTAAACTCAGACAAAATTAAACAAAACGAAACAAAACAAAAAAATCCATCTTAAGGCTCTGGAGAGTAAACAAAGGTAGGCAGATTCTGGAGATGAGTTGAGACTTGGAAGAGGGGGCCTCCTCCACAGGATGAGTTTGCAATTTGTACAAAACTTTATAAAGGAATAAATAAGGCAATACCTTAGAAAGTTAATATCCTCTTTTAGATAATGTGGTCAGGAAAGGCCATTGTGAGGATTCATATTGAAACTATGGATAGTTTCTTCCTTCTGAGGAAGGAAATTAGAGTCAAGAGAAAGAACAGTTGCTGAGGTGCTAAGGCAAGGCTTGACATGATCCAGAAGCTGAGAGAGACCCATGGAGCTGAAGACTAGTGATTAAGAGGCAAAGAGATGAGAAGTGAAGCTGGAGAGGAAGACAGGAGTCAGATCATCCATCAAGAAGAAATGTACGTAAGACCTACATTATGCAAGAATTGCATACAGAAATATAAATAAGATATGATTCTTTTTTTTTAATTTTTTTTAACGTTTATTTTTGAGACAGAAAGAGACAGAGCATGAACGGGGGAGGGTCAGAGAGAGGGAGACACAGAATCTGAAACAGGCTCCAGGCTCTGAGCCGTCAGCACAGAGCCCGACGCGGGGCTCGAACACACGGACTGCGAGATCATGACCTGAGCTGAAGTTGGCCGCTCAACCGACTGAGCCACCCGGCGCCCCAAGATATGATTCTTATACAAAGAGATCTCCCAGTCCAGTGGTGAAATGAAGTTTTTTGGATTTGCTGTCAAAGTGGCTTGCTACAGGTGGATTCTAATCGTATCCCTATTCAGTCACTTTCTAGCTTGGAGGCAGGCCGAGAAGGTCCTTAAAAAATGTGGGGTTTTTTGGATGGATGGATGAATAGATGGACAGATGCCACATTGAGAAAGTCCAGCTGGCTGCTGAAACAACACCTCACAAGTGACATTTTCATGACACTGTCACTATATACAGATTCTCAAAATGAGGTATAACTTAATAAAATTCTCGCTCTCTCTCTGATGTTTTCAATTTTCTTGAATGAAATTGAATAATCCCAGAAGCAATAATCAAGAGTAGCAGTGGCATAAGTCACCTAGGAAACTAAACTTTGGGTGGCCATAGAAAAAAATCAGGGGAAAGGAGTTTCTGGGTTGTTAGAAAGCTAGATAGAGTCTCTTCAGGAATTCCAGTTCATGTCTTGCCCCCCACCCTGCCCCCCGCCTTAATTTATTGGAATGTCTCTCTTTTTGCTAACTTTATGTAACACATGCTCAAATATTTTCACATCTTAAGGATGTGTTCTTCCTTTAACCCTGTTTTCCAACTACTTATGGCACTATTTCTGTGCTTTCATTCTTAGACAAGCCTCTAGGAACAATAAACTATAGTCATCACGCCCACTTCTCCACTTTCCATTCATTCTCCAATAACTAAAATATGGCTTCTGTTCCTTTTTTTCCCCACTGAAACGGTTTTCTTTTCTCTAAGGTTCTAGTAACACGCTTGTTACTATACCAACTATTCATTTTTATCCCAATTTGTTGTCTTTTTGTAACTTTTGTCTCTGTTAACTACAGCATGTTTCTTAAAATGAATTTATCATTTTCTGTCATGCAAATTCCTTCTGATTCTCTTCCTATTCTATGAGGCATTCCTGAGATCACATTTCCACTGGCATTTCTGTGGTCACGTAATCAAACCATCAATTTATTTTAATTATGTAATTTTCTTGGACAATATTTTAAAATTCCACAATGCTAACTGTGACATATCCTCAGATGGCCCATTCCTGTATATCCAGCACCTACAACAGTTCTTGACAGTAAGGAAATATTTAATTAATATGCTTTGAATCAATAGGTGGGTATCTGGATAAATCTGTATGAGAAGTCACAAACTAGAAATCTTTGGGATGAATGTGAACCACATGTGTTTTGGGGGATCACATCATTACAAATATACTTCACACAAATATTTAGAGTTTTTAAAACCTAGATGGTAAGTTCTCTTGAAAAAAAAAAAAAAGGAAGCTTTAGTAACATCAATCCTACATTCTAGCATGGCGATGGTCAGTCGGAGCTGAGTTAGCATGTGTTGTCCAATTTGTCACTGTCAGACCGACTCCATCTTCCTCATATAGGTTACCTGCCTGGTCCCAGTAAGCATCCAATTAAATACTTAGAAAAGAAAAGAGAAAAGAAAAGAAAAGAAAAGGAAAGGAAAGGAAAGGAAAGGAAAGGAAAGGAAAGGAAAGGAAAGGAAAGGAAAGGAAAGGAAAAAAACAGCTTGTACATACATAAACTATTTATGATCCAGACTATGTTACTTTTCCTCCAATTTTCTCATCAATTTCCTCCTTAGACATGTACCAAATTTCAGTGAAGAAAAATATGAGCCATGTTACTTAAGCCAGAAAACAGGGGCCTTTGATTTTGCTCCCATTTACTTATTACATCTTATCAACCCTACAACATATCAATATACATCATAAATATCTCTGATTTATCTCTTCTCCTTTTTTTAAATTTTTAAAATATTTATTATATATATATATAGAGAGAGAGACAGAGAGACAGAGAGACAGAGCATGAGGAGGGGAAGGGCAGAGAGAGAGAGGGAGACACAGAATCTGAAGCAGGCTCCGGGCTCTGAGCTGTCGGCACAGAGCCCGACGCGGGGCTCAAACCCACGAACTGTGAGATCATGACCTGAGCTGAAGTCGGGCGCTCAACCAACTGAGTCACTCAGGCGCCCCTCCTCTTCTCTTTATTTTAGTCACACATTTTCTGTTCCCTATAAATGCTATAAGCTCCTAACTGCTCTTCTGGCTTGTCCTTGTTGCCTCTGTATTTATCCATCTAAAAACATCCTGTGCGCCCTTCATGTCTCCATTCTCTGAGAAGCTTATCTGACTTAGGAGGAATTGCATCTATTTCTCCCTGTGTCTAGTAAATTATTATTAATGTAACATTTTATTAGAAAACAAATGACAATAATTATAGCCAAAATACATTAAGCAGTTTATATAGAACAGCACTATCCTAGTAATATATGTGTTATTTTATTTGTGCAATATTCTGAGATAGATAAGATTATTATCAATATATAGAGATGAAGAAGCAGAGATACCAACAGATTTATTAATTTGACTAAAGTAGGGTTGGTGTTTAAACTCCACTAATCTGATTCCAAAGCATATAGTCCCTCCTAAATCTGTGATTGTTTACTCAACAAACAGCAGCAATTTATTTGAGGGTTTTGATAATAGTTTCATAGTTTTTAAAATCTGTGTGATTAACAGTGATTGATATCCAAACGGTCATAGAAGTTTGATGCCTATAATGAAGCATTTGCATTTAGGTCTCAATGTTATGTCATTGGCTTTTAATATGTTATTTAATGTGCTGAGTGATTCTTATCTGGGCACCCCACGTTCTGAGCTACTAGTTGGTAGCTTAACCATACTTTGTGATTTTTTTTTAATTTTGGTAAAATAGCCAAGTCATATAGAGTAAAAAGAATATGTTTCTGGACCTTCATTAGTAACTAGAAAACTTACTTTTGATTAGACTTATTTATTGACTATGAGATCCAGGTACAATAGAAAATGGTATGTCACCAGGAAAAGGCCACTGAGTTAAGTTACGCTAAGGACAAAAACAGAATAAAGACATTGTAAATTCAAATTTTTGTGGTTGAACAGTTCCAAATGTTGATATGCTGCTACTCTGAGTCTGCTTCTTAAAAGCTAAATTGAAGAGGAATGAAGGTCACAGGGTTAAATAGTTCGAGAAAATATAAGGTCAAGGTAGTAGCTGTAGATATAAATGTTGAAGATAACAGCACTTGTTGCCTCTACAACATACTTGACATTAACATGCTATTTTCTTAAGACATCTTCTCTTTGATATGCAAATTTTTAAGTAAGCTTGTCCTTTTTTGTTGTTATCATTAATAAAATTATAACAACCCAAGGGCAGGTACTAATTATTATATCTCTTGTATCTATACGGTGCTTACTTAGCCCAGTATGCCCCCACTGGATACTAGAACATCAGGGTGAACTATACATCTATCAGCTAAGAAGGAAGCATTTTCAACCCTGTGAGATTCAATATATTCAAGTCTCAACCTGATAATCTATAATTTA
This sequence comes from Felis catus, assembly GCF_018350175.1. NCBI lineage: Eukaryota > Metazoa > Chordata > Mammalia > Carnivora > Felidae > Felis > Felis catus. The sequence goes on along the minus strand of NC_058373.1, from coordinate 77,245,986 downwards.
GAATTTGTCTGTCTCTGAGACTTCTTTTTTCCTTTTTGATATTGTGACTTTGAAGCAGGAATTTAATGATCCCAAATAACTCTAGTTGAATAATTGTATTTGAAATAAATTTGATTTGAGAAAAGCATTGGTTAAGCCCTATTTTTTTTTTCCTGGAGAAATATGTATTTAGACTGTCAGAGCAAACTAATAATTTTCCTTCAAATTTGTATTAATTTCTCACAGAAGAACAAGAGAGTAATCTTTGTTTATAGAACTTCTTTTGTGTTGGTGGGATGATTCATATCAAAATGCAGTTTCTGTCAGATGTGTCATTATAATGGAGGACTTCATAGTTCTTTTTGTTAAATTACAACATTATAATGTGTGGTGATGTTTTAAGCTTTTTAAATGACAATGTAACTTTGTGAAACATTATTGCTATTAAGAGAATAAATCCATGCATTAGGGAAGTTCATGACACATTTTGAAAATACAGACGTTCTGACTCATGTATACTCTATCTTAACCTCCAGTTTAGAGTTGTACAATTAAATTCTAAAAATAGTTTATTCATCTTCTATAAAATGCTGATCCCACAGACAAAAGTTGGAAGGGTAGTGTTTAGTAGGAAAGGCAACTCATTTAGATGATAATAGAAGTTGATTTTTAAAGGGTATTTTGTATTATTTTATACATGAGGAAACGGAAACTCAAGTGATGTGCCCCAAATCATAACATTAAGTGGTGCTAGAAAATGGTTTAAAAACAAACCTGGAATATTCTGCTCCTATCTATGATTGCTAACTACCACTGGACTAACTTTCTTACAAAAAAAAAACCACCATAAAAGTAGGGGGGGGGGGAATAATCAGCAATTGTTTTATAAGCATTGGACTGCAGGCAGCAGAATATTGTCTTGAGAGGGGGGGTCAGAGGTGGACACGACAACACTCAGCTTTTAGTTCTGGAAGAGGAGAGGTGCAGTACTGGGACCACAGAAATCCATGTGGAAAGGTCTCCTAGGAATCCTGGGTAATGAACTTTCACACAGGGTAAGAATATAAAAAGGTAACCAAAGAGCAGATGCTACAGAGTTGAGAACAGAACGGACACTAAAGTAGGAAAGCCTAAAGGACTCCATTTTAGAAAGGTTCTACTTCTGTTTTCCTGCTAGGCCTCATTTACTCATGTTCCGTATTTGGACTCTGAATAAGCCAAAGAAGCTATGTTTCCATTTCAAGGGGGAAGGAAGGAAGTTAGTCATTCTCTGAGTTTTGTCCTAGGCTCCAAATACCTGATAACATCTAAGAAGAGCCAGATCCCAAACACGTTCCAGAACATTAGCTTCAAACAAACCTCAGCTGACACTGGTGTCAATACCCCCACTTTCAGTAATATATGGAATAACACCTATTGTTCACATGATATTCGCCTTTGATTGGACCCTACCATGGATTCCTGAAGAAACACATATCCTAGACCCTTTTCCAATATAAATCCCTAGCCCCACAACAACAACAAGAACAACAAATCATTCTCCTTTCTTTTCTGAGTCACCCAGACATTCCATTTGCTATTCTATGTCACTTAACGCTATTCAATAAACTCTGTTGAATCAAGCACTGCTGGGAGATGTTGGAATTCTGATCCAGACAGAGCGGAGAGACGTTAGTGATACTTTACTGCTGTTGGGCATGATCACAGGCTTATTTTATTTTTTAACTTTTTATTTTACATAATTTTAGATTCATTTCCGGTTGCAAATAATAATGATACAAAGAAACTGTGGAAAGTCTTCACCAGTTTCCCTATCGGTTATAGGGTTATAATTATAGTAATCGTATTACAACCTAGGAATTGACATGGATACAATCCACAGGACTTACTCAGATTTCACTAGAGTGTATGTACTCTGTGCATGTGTGTGTGTGTGTGTGTGTGTGTGTGTGTGTGTGTTAGTTCTATGCAATTTTATCACATGTGCCAGTTTATTTAACCATTCACTATTAAAGATCAGCTCCTACTGGGCAGGCAGACAACAGGGGCTCAGACTGCCAACTAGCCCTGCTTCTGGCTGTTGTCTTTTTAGTCCTATTGCTGCTAGGTGAGGGCGGGGAGCTCAGATCACTGTTGGCCCCCAGTGACAGTACCTTGATGGGTAAATTGGGATTCAACCTACTTTCTCAAAGAGGAGGATAGAAGATTACTTCTCTGCTCAGCTCTGCAAACACTACCTGGGGAGAAAAATAAGAGCACTGCCTGCTTCTTCTGGGTGGGGATGGAAAGTAAGCTCCCTGCTTCCCACCAAAGCTGTGCGTGGTGTGGAGATGTGAGCAGAGGGTTAGGATTCCCAGAAAAAGAAAGACAACACTTGGTTTTCAGGGACACACGAGAAAAGAAATCACTTTAGCCTTCCAGCTATCTTCTGTGATCAGTGCCTCTACTTGCCTAAGCATACTCCTTGCAGAACTTCCTAGAAGTGTCAGAATTACAAAGGAATGCAAAAGTTAAGGATTTTCAGGGAACAAAGGGAATGCAAAAACTAACAGTCTCCGCCAGGCCAGGAAATAGCCTAACCATATCAGAGACAATAAGTCAGTGCTAAAATTCCCAGTGCTGTTTGAAAAGTAAGCAAAGCCCTGAATTTCTTACTTGAGATAAGGAGCCCAATATGCCATCCAGTTTGTACCAGCTTTCAGAGCATGCCCACAGCATCCTTCTTTTCTACTGACAGTTACCTCTGCTTCATTACACTGTTAAAGTCTCCAGCCTACGAGGAGCACAGGCTTCATTACTATACAGGATACATGCACAGGCATGTTTTCTAAGTATGCCTCTGCACCCTTATACTTGCCTTTACACGCCATGACAAAGCTCTTCTTTCTGGATGGATATCCATCCTAAACCCTAAATAAAAAGAACCCAGTCACCCACTCACTCTTGCTTGTGGTTCATGGCTTTGGAAGTTATCACTGTGATCTCCTTATTTGTTGCAAATGAAATTTCCTTTGTATGACAACTTCACCTGGTCTATTGTCTATCTGTAAATCACCAAGGAGCAAACTCATATAAATTTGGTTATACCCAGAGGATGTTCTGGGTGTTGAAGCTGGAGGTCTAAACTGCTAGAATTATGGGATTTCTGATTAACCAGGATAGAGTAATCTCATTTCTCCCAGAATCTTCTTCTGACAACTAAATAGCCCTGACATTAACAGACTGAATAAACATAGGAATATTGTGACAGGCGAAAGAAGATAGGCCTCCCAGGAACTTGGGATTTTAGGAGCAACATGGTGGTGCATTCTCTGTGATTCTTGTTGCCTCCCACACATCCTGGCTGGGGGAAGGGGGAGCTGGAGCTGTGGACGGGACAGACAAAAAAGCCTCTTCTCCTTAGCTAAGGGACAGGGAAAAGGATAGCCTAATGACAGGAAATCTTTTTTGGTGATACCCACCCTATCCAGCCCCAAATTAGTGGGTATGAAAGGGCAGGCCTACGCAGGCCAACTCCACCTTGTTCTGTGTCCTTCACCTTGACCACACCTCCTCCCCTTGAGTAACCCCCCCCCCCTTCACCTGCCTAACAGGACTCGGAGCCTTCCCCAGTCAATCGGCTGAGGCCACAGCCATTACCTCACCAACTGCCCCTAGGCCCCAATAAAACCTTTGTCCTTTTGAAACTCGCTCTCTCTCCCCAGGTATCTCACCTCTGGGTGGGTGCAGGTAGGGGATTGAGCTGGAGCTAGCTCGAATAAAGGCTCTTTTGCTTTTGCATCCGACTTGGCTCCCTAGTGGTCTTTGAGGATCACGAATTCTGGGCATAACATTTGGGGGCTCGGCCCGGTATCCCCAAGACCCCCAAGGGACCGCTGACCCGGAGAGCCTGACTGGCCACAGTTAGTGTCTGTTCGTTCCGTCTTTTCTGTGTGAGCTCATTTCTGAAATTCTGGTAGTGCCCAACGCGGTCTAAGTGGACGCACTGGAGGACCACGGGCCGGGAGTTTCGGAAGGCGTTCCGATCCTCCCTTCTGGAGGGACATAGAATCCCCTCATCTGTTTTGGAGGGACGTGGAATCCCCTCAAAGGTCTGAGATGAGGCGGGTCACTCCCACTGGTTGGCGTGAGGCCGTCCTCTAGCTTTTGGTTTTGGGGGGACGTGGAATCCCCTCATCAGTTTTGGAGTGATGTGGAATCCCTTCAAAGGTCTAAGCTAGCTTTCAGTTTTGCCTCCACGGAGTTGGAAGACTTTCTAAGGACCCTCTGTTTGTTTCTGTGTTTCTCTGTTTTGCTCTGTGGACTTACTGGGCGGACGTTATGGGACAGACTCAGACTACCCCTCTACCCACCCTCGTGGCTTAAGCCCTTCCTAGCCCCACTCCCTCCGGAGCCAAAACCCATTCTTGCTTTGCAGGGGACAAAGAAGAAGGAAAACAAAAGTCTTACCCAGACTTCAGCACCCTTCTACCCTGTCCTACAAGGGGGGACTGAAGAAGAATTAATTTTTCCTCCCCCGTATAACCCCTCTAGGATGCCGGAAGAACACCATCCTCCCCCTCCGGGGGAGGCAGACGCTGTTCCGAGAGCGGGAGGCGGAAACGCTCCAGGGGGAAGCCTGCCCTTTACCAGACAAAGGGCTCAGAGGGAGCAATCCGCCTCTGCCGCTGACTCCACTATTCTGCCCCTGTGAGCCACCGGACCCCCAGACGCGGAGGGGAATCAGCCCCATCACTCTTGGCCTTTCACCACTAGTGACCTCTACAATTGGAAAGCTCAGAATCCTAAGTTTTCCGAGAAACCGGCAGGGCTTATTGATTTATTAGACTCTGTTCTTTTTACCCATCAGCCCACGTGGGACGATTGCCAGCTGCTTTTGCAGGTCCTGTTCACGACTGAAGAAAGAGAAAGAATCCTCAAGGGGGACCGAAAACTAGTTCCAGGTGCAGACGGGAATCCCACCACCAACCAGGCTCAGATAGATGCCTCCATCCCCTTAACTCGGCCCCAGTGGGATTTCAACACGGCAGAAGGTAAGGAGAGGCTCTGGGTCTACCGCCAGACTCTAATGGGGGGTCTCCGAATGGCTGCTAGAAAGCCAACCAATTTGGCCAAGGTAGGAAATGTACAACAGGGAGAAGATGAATCTCCAGCTGCCTTTTTAGAACGGATCATGGAGGCATTCCGTACCTATACCCCCATGGATCCAGAGGTTCCGGAAAGCAAGGCAGCTGTTAACATGGCCTTTGTAAACCAATCGGCCATAGACATTAGGAGAAAATTACAGAAAATAGATAGACTAGGAGAAAAAGTCTGCAGGACTTACTGGTGGTAGCCGAAAAGGTATAAAATAACCGGGAGCCTCCTGAGGACAAGCAGGCTCGCGCCATGGCGGCTACCAGCAGTAAGCAGACTCGAGACCTGGCCAGAATACTACTAGCTACCACTGCTGACTCCCCCGAGGAACGAGACCGCCGTCTCCAGCAGTTGGCAGACGACGCAAGAAAAGGTAAAGAAACCACCAAGGGGGGGAAGCAGAGGCTGCAGAAGGATCAGTGCGCATACTGCAAGGAGATAGGGCATTGGGCCCGAGATTGTCCAAAAAGGGCCGCCGGGAAGGGTAGCAAGACTGATTGAGTAAAAGTCCTAGAGCTAGATGAACTAAGTGATTAGGGGAGTCGGGGTTCGGACCCTCTCCCCGAACCCAGGGTAACTCTTAAAGTGGAGGGGACCCCTGTTGACTTCCTTGTCGACACCAGAGCACAACATTCGGTCCTCCGCACCCCACAAGGAAAACTAGACAGCCAGAAGTCCTGGGTGCAAGGGGCAACTGGTATGAGCCAGTATTCATGGACTACCCGAAGAACAGTAGATTTGAGGACGGGCTGGGTATCCCACTCCTTTATGGTAATACCAGAATGCCCCTACCCGCTGTTAGGACGGGACTTACTGACCAAGATTGGAGCTCAGATAACTTTCAGACAAGGGGGGGCCTCAGGTCACTGATGGCAAGGACCACCCCATCCAGGTCCTGACCATGAAACTGGAGGATGAATACCGCCTCCACCAGGAGGTGCTCCCGAGAGAGGATAATATAGACAGATGGCTACAAGAATTCCCCCCGGTTTGGGCAGAGACGGGGTGGGGGGATAGGACTAGCCGCTCACAGGACCCCGGTCCTGGTAGAGCTCAAGCCAGGAGAGAGTCCAGTAAGGATCAAACACCCCATGTCTCAGGAGGCCCAGAAGGGGATACAGCCACACATCCAGAGACTACAAAGCCTAGGGGTACTAGTTACTTGCCAGTTTCCCAGGAACACCCCCCTACTGCCGGTCAAAAAGCCTCACACAAATGACTACCGACCAGTACAAGACCTCCGGGAAGTAAGTAAGAGGGTCATGGACATACACCCAACTGTTCCCAACCCATATACTCTCTTGAGCTCCTTGGCGCCCTCCAGGGTCTGGTATACTGTACTAGATTTAAAGGACGCCTTCTTCAGTCTGCCGCTGGCACCCCAGAGCCAACCCTTGTTCGCCTTCGAGTGGCATGATCCAGAGAAGGGCTACAGTGGGCAATCACCTGGACACAGCTACCTCAGGGATTCAAAAATTCACCCACCATCTTCAATGAGGCACTACACGAGGACCTGGGTGAGTACAGAAGGGAGCACCCTGGCCTCAGCCTTCTACAGTATGTAGATGACATCCTGATTGCTGCCAACATGGCCAAAGACTGTGAGCGAGGGACCCAGGACCTGCTGGCTACCCTGGGGGCTTTAGGGTACCAGGCATCTGCGAAGAAGGCTCAGATATGCAGGGAGAGGGTAAGTTACCTGGGATATATCCTGGAGGGCAAACAGCGGCGGTTATCAGATGCCAGAAGAGAAACTGTCCTAAAGATCCCTATTCCCACCTCCCGAAGAGAAGTAAGGGAATTCTTAGGATCAGCCGGCTACTGCCGCCTCTGGGTTCCAGGTTTTGCTGAGATCTCCAGGCCCCTATATGAAGCTACCAAAGAGGGGAAAACATTTAAATGAGCTGAAAAAGAAGAAACTGCCTTTAATCAGTTAAAAAAGGCCCTCCTAAGTGCCCCAGCCCTGGGCCTACCAGACATTACGAAGCCCTTCCACCTCTTTGTAGACGAACATGAGGGAATAGCAAAAGGGGTTCTAACTCAAGCCTTAGGCCCTTGGAACTGCCTGGTGGCTTACCTGTCCAAGAAACTAGACTCAGTGGCTGCCAGCTGGCCTCCATGCCTAAGAATTATTGCGGTGACAGCACTCCTAGTCAAGGATGCAGACAAATTGACCCTAGGACAGGAGATCTGGATCATGACCCCACACGCCATTGAAGGGGTCCTGAAACAGCCTCCTGATAGATGGATGAGCAACACACGTATGACTCATTACCAGAGCCTCCTACTCAACCCTCCACGAGTGCGGTTCCACCCCAGAGCAGCCCTCAATCCTGCAACCCTGCTGCTCGACCCTGACCTAGGTGCTTCACAACATGACTGTGTGGGAATCCTGGAACAAGTACATGGATTCCGGACGGACATGACCGACCGGCCCCTCCCCGATGCCGAGGCTACTTGGTTCACTGATGGCAGCAGCTTTGTTCGGGACGGACACAGGTATGCAGGTGCAGCGGTGGTCACCAAAAAGGACACCGTATGGGTGGAGGCTCTACCCTCCGGAACGTCAGCCCAGCGAGCAGAGCTCATCGCCCTTACCAAGGCACTAACATTGGGAGCTAGAAAATGGCTTAACAACTACCGGACTTGGGAGACCCAGTTTTACCAGACCAGCCCAAGTACTCCCAGGAGGAGTTACAGCGGATCAAGAAACTCCCCATGGCCCAGAAGATAAAGGGATGGTGGTATACACCTAACAAGGAGATCGTGCTGCCAGACTGGCTCGGAGTTTCAATATTAGAGCTCAGGAATCAAGATTCACCAACAGGACACCAAAATAGAGCAAGCTGTATCTGCCTGCAAGACCTGCCAACTCACCAACTCAAGGGCCACATCAAATAAAAAAGGAACCAGGTTCAGAGGCACCAGACCGGGAGCCCAATGGGAAGTCGACTTCACTGAAGTCAAACCAGGAAAGTATGGTTATAAATATCTTTTAGTATTTACAGACACCTTCTCTGGCTGCATGGAGGCATACCCAACCAAGCATGAAACGGCTCAGATGGTGGCTAAGAAGCTACTAGAAGACATCCTACCCAGGTATGGTTTTCCTGCCATGGTAGGATCAGACAATGGACCAGCTTTTATCTCGCAGGTAACACAGGCAGTAGCCAAGGCGGTGGGGGCAAACTGGAAATTACATTGTGCTTATAGGCCCCAGAGCTCAGGACAGGTAGAAAGAATGAATAGAACCCTAAAAGAGACCCTTACCAAATTAACCATGGAGACTTGCGGGGACTGGTGACTCTCCTACCGTACGCCCTTTACCGGGTTAGAAACACTCCTTACACTCTGGGTTTTACTCCCTACGAGATCATGTTTGGCAGGCCACCCCGTTATTCCCAGCCTTCGAGCTGAACTTATTGCTGGGTTTAAAGATCAAGAACTTTTTCTTTCCTTGAGAGGGCTCCAGAGGGCACATGAGGGCTCCAGAGGGCGCCTCCGTGCCATCTACAAGGCTGGCCCGACCCCGACACCTCATCAGTACAGGCCGGGAGACTGTGTCTACATCAAGAGGCACCACTGAGAGACCCTCGAGCCGCGCTGGAAAGGACCCTACATCGTGGTGCTGACAACCCCTACAGCTCTCAAAGTAGACGGCATCGCGACCTGGGTCCATCACACCCACGTTTGGCCAGCGGACCCCTCCTCAATCCGGAAGGACTTTGTCACGCAATGAGCCGTCAATCGGGACCAACACAACCCGCTCAAGCTCACCCACCTAATATTGGTAACTTTGTTAACTCTGCATGTCATTGCTGATGCTGCCGGGAGTCCCCATCCCCCCAAAACATCACCTGGCAGATCACAGACACCAGCTCGGGGACAATACTTAATCAGACCTCCCAGAGCCACCCCAGGGACACTTGGTTCCCAGAACTTTGCGTAAACCTCCAAACTCTGTTCCCCTTGTCACCATAAATGCAGCCGGTCCCATGATTGGGTCCATAAGCTACATGACAAGGGGGCAATGAAAGGGCGGGCCTATGCCAGCTGACTCCATCTTGTTCTGTGTCCTTCACCTTGACCACACCTCCTCCCCTTGAGTAACCCCCCCCCCCCTTCACCTGCCTAACAGGACTCAGACCCCTCCCCAGCCAATCGGCTGAGGCCACAGCCATTACCTCACCAACTGCCCCTAGGCCCCAATAAAACCTTTGTCCTTTTGAAACTCGCTCTCTCTCCCCAGATATCTTACCGCTGGGTGGGTGCAGGTAGGGGATTGAGCTGGAGCTAGCTCGAATAAAGGCTCTTTTGCTTTTGCATCGGACTCGGCTCCCTAGTGGTCTTTGGGGATCATGAATTCTGGGCATAACAGGTATACAAAGAGTCTGAACAATATTAACAACTAATTGGAATTAATTGACATTTACAGGACAGTTACCTTGAAAGAAAGAACACACACACACAATCTCAATACACGTGGAACATTTACCAAGACAGAACATGTACTAGCCCAATGAATTCACTTAGATATATTTCAAAGGTTAAATCTTATGAAGTATTCTGTCTTACCATAATAAAATTATATTAGCAAACAATAACAAAGATATTTTTGGAGATTAAACGACACATTTCCAAATAATCTATAAATGAAAGAAAAAATCCCAAGGTGAACTAGAAAACATTTATAAAAAAATAATAATGTAAACAAAATACATAAAAATATATGGGATGCAGTGAAAGTGGTATTTGGAGGAAAATTTAGAGATTTTAATGCCTAAATTAACTAAAATAAATGACATACATTTCTATAAATAAAAACCAACAAAACAGAAAATGAGCAACAAAAAGAGAAAATTTGCATATAAAAATTCAATCATTGAAAATATTAATTTATAAAGACCTAGCAATGCTAATCAAGAAAAAAGAGTAAACATAAATTATCTATATTAGGAATGCAAGATCTATCACAAAAATTCCTACATATATTAAAAGAATAAAAAGAGAATATTAAACATAATTTTCTATTAAAATTTTTAAAATATTTTTGTTTATTTTTGAGAGAGAGGGAGAAACAGAGACAGAGTGCAAGTAGGGGAGGGACACAGAGAGAGGGAGACACAGAATCCGAAGCAGTCTTCAGGGTCTGAGCTGTCAACACAGAGCCCCACGTGGGGCTCAAACTCATGAACTGTGAGATTATGACTCGAGCCAAAGTTGGGGGCTTAACCAAATGAACCACCTAGGCACCCCTAAAAATAATTTTATGTGAATAAGTCTGATAGAAAAAATAATGCAAATTTTGAAAGTCAACTTAGCAAAACTATAAAATAATTTAATTCAAAACAAAGGTCATCCTATGAATAAAACTCCAAGGTCAGATCATTATACTGTTGAATTCTTAAATGAGCTATTTCTAACCTTTTACACACTTTACAGAAGAGAGTTGATTGTTTCACATTTTATTTTATAAGACCAGCATCATCCTAATACCAACACCTAACAAAGAGAATAAAAGAAAACAAATGACCCACCAATATTACTTATTAGAATAGACACGTGAATATTCAACAAAATATTAACAAATCAATATAGAAAGAGATGAAAACAATGATCCATTATGAACAACAAATCATGTTCCCTGAATTACAAAACTGATTCCATATTTGAAAATCAAATTTATTGATTTATTCTGATTGTCAACAGAATAAAAGAGAAAAATTGTGTCATCATACAAAAATGTTCATCCTCACCACTTCTATTCCATATTGAAGTGGAGTATTACCTAGGGTGATAAGGCAAGAAAAACATACATTTTTAAAAATTAGAAAGGATGAATGCAAATAATCTCCATTCCTATAGACAGTGCATTCAGCTAACCAGGTATATCTTAAGGAAGGTAGCAAGGGCAAGACCACAGAATTCAAAGTTAAATACAATAATCAATTTTATTTCTGAAGTCTAGCAAAAAGAAATCTGAAAATAAAATTTTGAAAAGTCAATAGCATTAAATATATAAACTGTTATAGGAAAAATTAGCTAAATATTTGAAAGACCTTTTCACTAAAAATTACTAAACATTGCTAAGAGAAATTAAAGAAAATCTAAATAAACCAAAAGTTACACACAATGCATGGATTGAAGATTTATTATTTTTATGATATTCATTATACTCAAGTTTTTCTATGGCTCCTACAAAATGACAACCCTATAATATCAGCAGATATCAAAACTGACAAATTAATTCTAAAATTTATATGAAAATGCAAAGGACATCTTTTTCTTTTAAAAAAAAGGACAAAAATTGAAGAACTTACACTACCTGATTTTCAGACTTAGTGTAAAGTTACAAAAAAATAAGACAGTCTCGACTTTGTGTTCCATCAGAATTACAGATCAATTAAACAGTTTAGAAATATATCAGTTAATGATATATAGCCAATAGATTTTTGATAGTGGCTATAAACTAATTCAATGTGGAAAGAATAGTCTTTTCAGAAAGTGGCTCTAGATCAACTGAATCTCTACATTAAAAAATATAAAAAAGATGAAGAACTTCAGTCCCTAACTCCACCATTGTCAAAATTTTGAAACGGATCAATAAGAAAGGAGAAAATCATCAGAAACTTGGGTTAGGCAAAACACTCTGCATAAACAAGAGATAAATATCACTAAGACTTGGTAATATCCATAAGAGAGTTAAATATATTTCATTCAAATTAAAAACTACTGCTTTTTTAAAGATACAATTTTGAAATTAAAAATACAAGCCGAAGAATGGAAGGAAAAAAATGTATATATATGTATACATAATACAGTTGATCGTGAACACCATGGGGGTTATGGATGTTGACACCCCCCACCCCTCACACAGTCAAAAGTTCATGTATAACTTCTGAAACCTCCAAAACTTAGCTGCTAATAGCCTACTGTTGACCAGAAGTCTTACAGATAACATAACTAGTCGATTAACACATATTTTGTATGTTAAATTATATACTATATCTTTATATTAAAGTAAGCTAGAGAAAAAAAAATGTTACTGAGAAAATCATGAGGAGAAAATCCATTTGCAGTACTGTACTGAACTTACCCAAAAGAAAAATCTGTATATAAGTTGACCTGCACAGTTCAAACACCTGCTATTCAATGGTCAACCGCGTATGTATTTAGTTTACATACAAACACACAAACTCACAGAAAAAGGACTGTACCAAGAATTCATAGGAACATTTAAAAAGTCAGTAATAAGGAGACAAATAACCATAGAAAACAATGGGTAAAATGTTTGAACATACATTTCATTAACAGCATTAAGCACATGCAAATACGTTTAACATCAGTCATCAAAGAAATGTAAATTATATTCACAATAAGAATATTTTTTCACACTAGGATGTTGTTTTTAAACGGCAACTATTTCATAATCTAATGGCAATTTAAAATTAAGCGCTGGCAAGCAGGTAGTATAACTAGAAGATTCATCAATGCTGGGAAGTATTTTAGTAGTTTTAATCCCAGCTATTTTATACAAGAGTAATTAAAATATAATTTCAAAAAAAAAAAAAAGAAGAACCTTAAATTAGAGCCAATCCTAATTTTTATCAACAGGAGAACGGAAAGCAAATTGTGGTATATTCTCATAATGGAATATAACTCACCAGTAAGGAATAAACAACAGATAAACGTAGTAATAAGAATGAATGAATCTCAAAAATAGTATACTGTTCAAAAGAAGACACATACAGAAGAGTACAAATAAAATGTTTCCATTTATATGAAGTTCTGGAACAGCCAAAATTAATCAGTAGTGATACAGCTGATAAGTGATTGCCTGAGGTGGGATGGGAGATAGGCAAATATTGCACTGTAAAAAGGAAAAAGAAGCTTTCTGGTATGATGGAAATGTTTTCAAATTTTGATTGGGTGCTGACTGCATGGGTGCATACATTTGCCAAAATTTATCAAACTATATGATGAGTACATTTAATTTTATGTACATTATGTATTTTATGTATGTTGTTCGACGACAACAACAAGAACAAAACAAAGCAAAAAAAAAAAAACAGCGTAGTCTATTATTATTGATTCTAGAAAAAAAAATCTTGGGGAGCCTGGGTGGCTTAGTCAGTTAAGCATCTGACCTCAGCTCAGATCATGATCTCACAGTTTGTGGGTTTGAGCCCTGCATTGGGCTCTCTGCTGACAGCTCCGAGCCTGGAGCCTGCTTTGGATTCTGTGTCTCCCTCTCTCTTTGCCCTTCTCTCTTTCTCTGTCTCTCAAGAATAAATAACCATTAAAAAATAGAAAAAAAAAATCTCTAGCCTCGCTTTTTGAACTTCCAACATTAGAGGGATCACTGCACATTATTGCATCCTACACTTTTAATATACAAAGAAGGACCACTAAATCCTTAAAATGTTAAAATCATCTTTCTATTCAGAGTTTTTAGCAAAGTTGGGATTAAAGTCCAGACTCCTTAATCATTATCTAGTGTTACCTCAATGATATGATGTGGTCCTCCAACAAATTCACATTGTTAAGGATATGGAATAATTTATTATACATGTTACCCATATTTATCAATGGTTCACTATGGTAAGTATTCATGCACTGAAACAGAAATGGCTCATTGTGGTTTGGTCCATCTCCTTAGTTTATGAAAGAATAAACTGTGCATTTTTTTATCTTATTTTTGAAAGTTCCCAATTTTGTGAAAACTAAGCAGATTTCTACGGCAAATAAAACGAATTCCACCTCAAGTATGCAGCATCAGCTTTGCGATATGGACAACTTCCTGACCCACGCTCTTGTGCCAAGGTTGATTCAGGAATAAAGCACCCCAATCATTTCATCTCATGAATCCAGATCCTTATTTTTCTGACTATGCACAAGAAACACATAGACCTCAAAGACAGACAAAATGAGGTAAAAATGACTGAACTGAGAAGATTGCTTTTAAGTACTTTCTACAGAGATGTCACTTCATTTACAGGCCATTAGAAACAATTATCACCTTCTCCCTGAGGAGAACTTTGCTTTTCCCTTTTTCCCCATAACTTGATATTATCTTCCATTTTTGACATAATATTCAGTTTTTCAAGCCACCAACAATGTTGTCAGCTAATTCTAATTTGTAATATCCAACTGTGAATATGAAAATAATTTGTGGGAATACCTCTCTTAATAACTAATTTTTTCTTGATCTATTGCCTCATTCAAACAATAATCCCTAAAGTAAATGAAAAGGAAATGTAATTGCTATTTGTTATATGTTTTGACTATTATAAAGTCTAGATTTAGTTCATATACATTTATATCCTTATATATTTTAATCTATTACAATCTTTTTTTTTTCTTTCCCACCACTTTGGAAATGCTTTTACTAAATTTATGATGATCCCCAAATTGCCAAATCAATTAATACTCTATTTTCAATCATTAATGTATTTGACTTTTAGGGGCACCGGACGGTTCAGTCAGTTGAGCATTAAACTTCAGCTGAGGACATGATCTCACAGTTGGTGGGTTTGAGTCCCATATTGGGCTCTGTGCTGACACCTTGGAGCCTGGAGCCTGCTTTGGATTCTGTGTCTCCCTCCCTCTTCTCCGTGCCCCTCCCCTGCTCATGCTCTTTCAAAAATGAATAAACATTAAAAAAAATTAATGTATTTGACTTTTGTTAACACAATTATCCCTGTTTACCACTCTAACTTTTGAAATTCCATGAATTCTAGACATCATGTTTGCCTAGCTTACTTCCTATGTGCCTGAAAGTACTATTTTTTTTTAAATGTATTAGCTCCACTTTCAAAATCCATTACCATATTTTAGTATTCTCTGAGATTCTGTCCTCAACCTTCTTATAGTTGTCTATAGATACCACCTGGGATAACTTCATAAGATTACTTCTACCAAAACATAATTGTTGAGCCTCAGATCTTTATTTCCTCTTTTGTTCTCTCTCCTGAGCTCCCAATTCAGTCACTTATCTGGACATTTCCAATTCAATAAACCACTGGCAATCAAAGCTTAACAAATCAAATATAGTATTCAGTATCTTCATACTCACTCCACTCTGTTTCTCCTATATTTCTTGTCTCAGTGACTGGTGTTTAGATGTCCATCTTACAGATGACATAACGGTCTTACCAACTGTCTTATACATTCAAGCATTAAAACATTTCTTATATCTATTTAACCCTCTCTATCTCTACTGCTACTACCATTGTTTAGATTCTCATTATTTCTTTTCTGAAATCATTAGAACAACTTTGTTTTAGGACTTCTTATTGTCAATATTTTCCCTTTCTGGGCTTTCCTCTACCTGCTGCTAGAATACTCTTTGTTAAAAACCTAATTTAACTCCCCTGCATAAAGACATTTTGGGCTATAAACTTTAAATCAATCACTTCTTGTAAAAGACCCTTTGTTATGTGCCTTTAAACTACTTCTTCAATCTCATTTCCTCTTACTTATACTTGACATTTCAAGCAATAACCTTTTGTTTTGAATACCTTGAATAAACTAGTGTTTTTATATGTTTGAGTTTTTGCACATATCAGTGTCTTATGTTCTCATTTCTTCTCTTTATTATTCCACCTGGGATCATCTATTTACTCCTCAATACTTAATTGGATTGCTTTTTCCTTCAAGACTCTAATATCTGCTGTCTATCTAGCCACACAAACACATATATACACTCATGATTGCGTAGAAAAGGAGAGATTAAGAATCTTGTTTTTTTTTTAATGTTTATTTATTTTTGAGCAAGAGAGAGACAGAACACAAGTGGGGGAGGGGCAGAGGGAGAGGGAGACACGGAATCCAAAGCAGGCTCCAGGCTCCCAGCTGTCAGCACAAAGCCTGAGGCAGGGCTCAAACTCATAAACCTTGAGATCATGACCTGAGTAGAAGTCAGAGGCTTAACCAACTGAGCCATCCAGCGGCCCCAGGAGTCTTGTTTTTCTATCTGCTTACAAAGAAAACCATTTTTAAGAAGAAACCCTTCCAAAATAGCATTGGATGAGAGATTTTCACACCATTGTCTATCAGGTCTTCTCAGAAGCTAAGGTCTCCTTACCTTTATAATACAGATACAATATTTACCAGTTTCTGTTATAGATTATTTCTATAATAGGCAGATACAGACAGACACAGATAGAAAGATGGATGGATGGATGGATGGATGGATGGATGTGATACAATCTTTGGTAACTCACTGCATTTTTCTGGATCTTATTTTTCTCTTCCGTAAAATGAAATGTTTATCCTAGATACCTAAGTTTGCTTCCATTCTTGAAATTTAAACTTAAATGACTCTAAATATCTCCTTGTGTTCTTCTCAGAAGAAATCATTTACATTAATTTCACACTTGGATTATGGTCATTTTTGTGTGCACAGATTTGATAATCAAATAAATACATCTCATATATACTCTCAATATATATTTCACTATAATAAGATTTTAAAGCTGAATTTATAACTAGACAGAAAATACAGATATGGAAATACTGAAGGATTACATTTCCATCTGTAGTGAGATGAATTAAAGTCATTCCTTCAATTTATAAAAAAAATTGCTAATGTTTATTTATTTTTGAGAGAGAGAGAGAGTGAGAGAGAGAGAGAGCAGGGGAGGGGCAGAGAGAGAGGGAGACACAGAATCTGAAGCAGGCTCCAGGCTCTGAGCAGTCAGCACAGAGCCCAACGCAGGGCTCAAACTCAGAAACCGCAAGATCATTACCTGAGCTGAAGTAGGACGCTTAACCATAAAGTCATTCCTTTGTATGCACAGTTGTTCTAATTTAGAAAGCACGTCTTTGCCTTTGGAAATAGGCCAACAAAAGGTTAAGTTAGATATTCTATTCTGTGCCACTACTGCAGTTAGCCTCTTTAGACCTTTATTAACTTCTTAAATTACTAGCTCACTGTAGACACTGCATGTTTTCCTGCATTGTGAAAAAATATATATTAGGAGCCAAAATGGCTTAGTGTCAAGACAAGCAAGCTGGAAGTCCAAACGTTTGAATCCCTCTTTTGTCACTGTCTTATACAAACTTCTGAGTGAGTTCCTTATCAGTCGTTGCCTCTGTTTCCAATAAATAAGACAATAGGTATAGAAACAAAGTGACCTTTTCAGGAAAAAAGCCACTTTATCATTTGGTAAAATATTATTTCATATTAGCGTGTAAACACACATATATTGCTTTTTATCATCTTTATTTCATCATTCCTATCCAGTTGTAAGCTAAAAGATAGGAACACAGGAGTTAGTATCCTTGTTTGTCCTCTGCTTTCAAGGAGACAAACTGTTCTTTCCAATTGCTGTAATATATCCTTGGTGAAGAAGGAGGGAGAGAGAGCAGAGATGGATGGAGGTTTAGCAGAGATATTTTTCTAATTGTTAGGAAAAGGTAATAGATTATTAGTTCTGTTATACTGTGACTCACACTCAAGAGAATAAGAGAGAGTGAGGAATAATCCTGTTCTGACATTGTCTTTGGAAAAAACACCATGCACAAAGCAGCAAACAAAACCCAAGACAAAGAGGTGGAGTAAGTGGAGAATGATCTTGTGGGAATTCTCATAATTATTAAATATTCACGTCCTTTATCTCATGCCAACTATTGAAACTGACCTCACTGTACCAGGAAAAACGACTAAAGTATCCATCTAGGACAAACTGGAAAAGATGCAGAGCAATTTCACACGAGCAAATAAATTTCAGGATAAACAAATTTGCTCCTCTCTAGAATGAATTTAACGGTCATTGCGGTAGGTCTTGTAAACACACCTCGCCCTAACTAGACATCTTGTTAGTACAGCAGTATTCACCAAAATAAAAATCATACTCATCTACCTCCTGAAGTCCTCCACGGTTTGGCTGGATAACAGCAGAAACATTTAAATACACGAATCCTATTCACTGACGGCAATGATAAACACTGCGTAGCATAAAACAGAAAACAAATCCATGAAGCAACAGAGTCAGGAGAAAAAGACCCTTTCTTCTTATCCTGATTTTTAAATATTTCATTTACCCCCTTAGCCATACCTAGTTTCTCAGTATTGCTTGCTTTTCAAAGACTCAGGCAGCACTCCTGCTATATTAGAATGCCAGGTTTAAAGTGCCATCATTCTCAATGTAATGTTGTGAGGGTTTTTCCTGAATTTTTAATGTGAAGAGCTAAACTTTAGTATTGATGTCTTCTGGAAACTGATTATTATGAAAACATCTTGGTCAATAAATTGTGGAAGCTCACAGAGATTCAAAATTGAAATAAATAATCATATACATTTTGTCTAACAGAGGATACTTTACCAGTATGAGGTAAATAAGCCATAAACGTGTGAGAATATTAATTCTTATAAAAAATTGAACAACAGAGTTTGTAGTATCATTATGACACAAAATACTTACCTGGGTGAAACTGTGAAATGAATAATTCAAATTTCTTATTTTCATCAAATATCTAGCTCTTTTAAAGTAACACAAAAATAGCAGAAGAAGCATCTCTAAAGTTATTTTGTGCTAGGGAATATTCTCTAAAAAGAGCTGAGTAATAAGGAAAAGCCTGAAAAAATTGAGCATTTATTCCAAGAATAATTGAAATTTGATGTAGATAAAAATATAGTACATTTCTTTAATTTTTTTACCCTTTTAAATTTCTTTTATAAATCTACTCCAACTGTATCTAGAAAACACCAAATGGAAGAGTTATAATAGACATAATTAGGAGTTTCAGAATCTCCTTAAGCTGTGCCCAAAATTATACAGTAATTGTATTAGAGCTACATAAAATTTTTTAGATCTACTTTAATTTTTTTTTTCATCATCTATTGTTTATACCCATGTGGAATTCAGCCAGAGGTATGATTCTGTGATCTTACCATTACTGCTCTGAAACTTGAAAGCAGCTGGTGGAACTTGTTGTATCTGGGAATTAATAAACCTCACTGTTGATCTACTTATTGAACAAACAACTGAACCCTGTTTTGGGTGTGGCAGCATGGGATTTACACGATGCAGATTAAGACATAATCACTACCCTTAGAGGAAACAGCAGCAACAGAAATTCCATGGAAGAATAATATACTTCAGAGACTAGTGGGTACCTATCCTATAGATACTTCTTGACTAAACTCTACTACCTACCATATGACTTGGACTGCAAAATAATTTCCTACTGGCTCCATCTTTGGGATAATTTTGGGATCAAGAAGACAATTGGACATAAACATATAAGAAGATGGAATGAAAATTCAAATTTTCACAGTGCTTTTAGAAATGTTCTAAATATTTTATGCTCCAAACAGGACACTTGCCAAACCTCTTCCTCAGCCAAACTGTTAAAATATATTTCAGGGAAGCATGTATCTATGACCTTTAACTATGAACCCAAAATGAGAATACTTATTGAAAATCCTCACAGATCCTGGGAAGCCATGCAACTAAGAATTACCTTCATCTGACCCTACCCCATCTTCAAGGCTAACCTGGGCACAAATATGAAATTGGAGAACTTCTCATACAGTTAAGCATATATCCTATCATATTCATTCATTTCGAAGTTAGAGCGTGTGTGTGTGTGTGTGTGTGTGTGTGTGTGTGTTAAAAAGTTAATGTCTTCTTCTAATCTCTGGCGCCCTGTTTTCATTTCAATGTTTTTGGACTATCAGTTGATTCATTTATTTGGAGAGAGCCCTTTCCAATTACTGTGTTATCATCACACATAAACTCCTTCCATTTTCTTTCATGTAAAAATTAACAGTATTCCTTATGGTATTTTTATTTAAGTATATTGTATTATTTGGGATGTTCCCTATTCAAAAGACAGGAGTCTAGCTGACTTTTCATATTTTATGGGAACTATATACATAAGTTAATAGTTTTGCTAGATACATTTTAAGACATCTTTCTAGCCCTTAATGCTTTGAATCTATGGATGTCTGCTCTTGGTACTTAGATGTTTTCCTATATAATCTTATGGTGTCTATACAAATGATATCTAGGTTTAGACTATGTAAGGAAAAATAGAATCTCTGGGGCATTTTCTTTCTATGCTTAAAGAATTTTGCTAGTGGAGGATTTAGTAGCCTGGGACATAGGAGAGTACAGAAGAAGACAGCTATTCTAATTTGGGGCCCACTTATGAATTATTATTACACACATGAAAAAGTCCTCATAGAGGCAGGGTGTGGGAGAAAGGCAAGAGGTGTCAAATATACAAGCTTCAAACGTCATTTCCAAGAATGGGGTGATGGTGACCATATAGTTTCACCCTTTTTCCTGGGTAATCTTGCAATGTGTAAGAACCATGAAGAACAATCTTCATGATAGCTGCAAATCATAAAACTAAGCCCCAAATTTGGCTGCACTCTTCCATAGTACCGAAAGGAATTTCTGTTAGTTTTCTGGTGAATTCCTTTCCATAAAAATCTGGACAAATCTTTAAAAATGAAGGCAAAACTGGAAGCATCCTCTTTCCAAGTCCACTATATATGTCTACCTAAAAAAAAAAATATGTGGGCCATGCTGAAATGGATCTTAGCTCTATTATTCAATTATTTAATCTATTCAGAACCCAAGAAGTTCTAAGTGTGGCTTGTCTGGGTAACCTTGATGAAAGTCCCTGAAGTTCCCTGAATCTGTACTTCCTTATCTTTTAAATAGGAATGCTAAAGTCTTACCAATTATCACTCATTTTAAAAAGGAAGTGCTAAGGTGGCTGGCATTCTATAAGCCTGTAATAGGACACCATTTTAAACTCATCATTAACATGTGTCCTTAGGGTATGCAGCTCAGAAACTAGCAGTCCTTAATTGGACTTTATTAGACTTAAGGGAATCCAAGGCTCTCTCCACAGTGAGAACAGCTCAAGTGCAAAGCATGGAGTCAGAACAGTCATGGAGAATGTCAGGAGAAGGACAAAGTAACATTCTCAGGGCTCTAGGAATAGAAGTGATTATCTTTCTTGTTTTGATATTATCAACATGCTTTCACAATCCCACTGGCCAGAATCACATAATCAGCAATTCCTTGGGTGACCTAAAAGAACTTTTTGAACTTGTAAAATGAATTTGTAAAATTCAGACACATATACAAAACAAAAACCCACCAACTGATAAAGGCCCAGATAGTAAAATGATTATGCTTGTGAGTGAATGAGCAAGTGTGTATAATATTCCGAGGCTGGTAACGTAAAGCATAAAGTTATAAATGTTAAAGATAAACTCAGCATTTCTTTAGAGATTTTGAAAGCATACAGTAATATAGAAAAATAAATTTATTGGGTATAAATTTTATGGCATAAACTGCAGGGCTGAATGTAGGAGAAACTCTAGTCAAGAAAGATAAAACAGTCAATTTCAAAGAACTTTTACAATTAAAAGTGAATATTATCAGGGCAAGGTAAGAAATGGATGGGAACATAATTGGACAAGAACAAGCATTTATTGAAGATATGCGGTCACAACTAAAATGAGTAATTTTCTAATCTTCAGTTTGATCTATAAAGTGTTAGTTTATACAGTCTCATAAATACAAACACTTTCAAATATAATCTCAGACAAAGAAGAAATGTTTTCCTGTTGTCATTTACCTGAAATCAAATTACAGACTTCTTCCCTTTTGTATGACTCTTTTAAAACCTTTCCTTTTGGTATCTCTGAGACTGCTCACGTTCACCAATATCTTATTCCCTATTCTTCCTGAACACTCCGTATTTCTCAGTTCCCATGCATGTAGTTATGTAACTGGAACCTACTTTCTGATCTTCTGATTGTCCAGTGGAACAGAAGTTATAGTGATTTAGGCCATATGGAGGTCTGGGTATCAACTTTCCCATACAAATGCTCATGCTACTTCTTTTTACCCACCTATGAAGCAGAAAGGAAAGGACTCTAAGGTCTTATCTGAAGAAATCACATGACAAAGAAACCTGGATTCCTGAGACACCATGTAGAGTAGAGCTGCTCTGGAGAAAGGCCAGACCAGGAATATTCACATTAATACTTTAGATACATAAAAGTGAGTTTAAGAGATTTCTGTAATTAGTATAGTAGTTAGTCTACTCTGAGTAATGCTAATAATACTGTCAAAACAGTTTATCATTCTGGCTTCCCAAAGACTGTTAGGAGTGGTTTCATCTGCAATCTACGAAAGCTATACACATTGATATTATCTTTGGTCTCTGTATTTTATTTACCCAGATTCTCCGTAGTTTCTTTCTCAGATTGAGAAACAAAATTCGTCAGATTCATCCATTCTTATTATTTCCTAACAAAACTCCCAAATTCTGGTTTGAGTCATCTTTTCTAGAATTACTGCAACAGCATCCTAAGTAATCACTCTTGCTTCACTCTGCCTTTTGCAAACCATATGTAGTAGTGAACTGGGCCATATTAACCTGGCTTGAAAGGCTCTTGGTTATCTCATCTCTTTTACCTCATGTCTCTTCAACATGGATGACTTGTTTTTGTCCACAAGTCACTTAATGCCCCATGTTGACTTTTTTTTTGTTTTGAAGTCTTCACTGATTTAGAATGACCGTTCATTTTTCAATTCAAGTGCACATATTTTATAAACAAACAAACAAACAAACAAATAATGTCCAACATGGAGCTTGAATCTCACAACCCCAAGGTCAAGAGTCGTATGCTCTCCTGACTGAGCCAGCCAGGCACCTGCATATATTTTAAATTTTATAGTCTTCATAAGTGATCCAATACCCACCTTGAGAGACAGGCCACTTATTCTGATGTCTTCTGTGTCCTGCACTAATATGAATTATTCTATTTGGTTCATACGTTCATTACAACCCATTCAACCCTTTATTTCCAGTATCATAGCAAACAGTTAGTGTTATTTTTTAATAAATTAGGATCTCAGAATTAATGAACTATAGAAATGATCCCTGAAAGTATAGTCTTTAGGATCTCAGAATGATATTCAATATATGATCTAATTATTCTACTTCTTAGTTAATGATGAATTTGTTATTAAAATATTAAATATTCAAGAGAATTAAAAAATGTTTTCATAAAAAGAAAAAAGGAAGGAGAGAACAAAGTTGAAAAACTAACATGAGATTGAAGAGAAAGAAGGCTTTAATTCTGTTGGTTTAACATATAGAATAATTGTTCTGTTTTGTATAGAGGTTATCAAAAAACATATTCCTAGGCCCCACACTTACATTGTTAAAACAGTCTCTCAAGAAGATCTAACATGTAAGTAAACATAGTTGACTCTAGAATGTCCCTAGATATTCTGTTAATAAACAGTTTTAACTTCTTAGTAAACAACTTGAATTAATAATACATGGAAAAGAAAATATCCCCTGCTATACTAGAACCAATAGGCTAAATTATAGTTTAGCATCTTTTTTTTTATAAAAATTTTTTTAATGTTTATTTATTTTTGAGACAGAGAGAGACAGAGCATGAATGGGGGAGGGTCAGAGAGAGAGGGAGACACAGAATCCGAAACAGGCCCCAGGCTCTGAGTGGTCAGCACAGAGCCTGACACGGGGCTCAAACTCACGGACCGCGAGATCATGGCCTGAGCCGAAGTTGGACGCTCAACCGACTGAGCCACCCAGGCGCCCCTAGTTTAGCATCTTTAATAATATGTTTCATAGTATAGCAAAAACATTAGAAAAATTGGAATCAGATAGAAGAGGGATCAGATTCAGCCTCTGCACTTCCTAGAATTACCAATATGGACACATTATTTCATATCATTCAGGCTGATTCCTCAAATATAAGTTGGGGATAATACCTAACTCCCAGAATTTTGGTAAGATTAAGTGACAAATTTTAATGAAGATCACAATCGAGTGCCTATCTATCTGATGTGCAGAAAAAAGTTAATAAATATCAGTGCCCACCACCTTTGTCTTGATTTGTCCATGTAAATTCAAACATTTTTACATTTAAAGCCAAATGATTTTTAACATACATCATGATCAAAATTTTCACTGAGAGAATTTTAAAGTAATTTCAATATCATGATTTCTTATCACACTTTTTCTATTTTGTATTCCACCAACGTCTTCATCTTCTCCTTTTCTTTTCCAGTAAATACTAGTGAAGTGACAACCACACACCAAAGTATATAGTAGATGAAAAAAATAATAATTGCATTAGTTATCTCTTGCTGTGTAATAAATTAACACAAATTTAATGACATACAACAACAAATATTTATTATATCAGTGTTTCTGAGAGTCAGAAATATAAGAGTAACTTACCGAGGGGTTCTGGTTTGGGGTCTCACATTAGGTTAGAGTCAAGACAGTAGCTGGAGTTTGAGTCAGCTTAAGACTTGAATGGACTAAAAGATGTGCTACCAATTTGGCTCAACCATACATCTGTAGACTAGAGATGTCAGTTTCTCACTGGTTATTAGTAGGAGATCTCATTCCTTAAAATGTGAATTTCATATAGTTGCACAGAAATGACTTTATAACATACTAGGTAGTTTATCCAAAGCACACTAGAACATTGAGGCTTAAAATTACGATGGCAAAACTAGCTCTAGTTTAGACCGTCCCTTTCAGTCCAAGCTGACATTGTTTCTACCAATATAATTCTTTTAAAACTGTTTGGATCTTCTGTTGATCTTAATGTGCTAAAAGTCAAATTAACAAATCTCTTTAATATATATTCCTTTTTACTTTATACTTAAGCTAATGAGCATTATCCTTAAGCTTTTTAGCATCCCTATCACTTGGGTTAGAGGATCTGTGACGCATACTCTTAAAAGTTTTTAGAGCACTTTTTCCCCTGACTGAATAGCATTCTGAGGCATCACCTTAGAGCTTTATGATGTATTAACAAAGATTTTACAGTCCCAGCTTTGATTTAATCTGTAGAGCATGTTTTCTTGGTGGTGTTTGCTATCTGAAGTGGTTGAGAAATTTCAAAGCAATAAAATCCTTGCTCCTTTGTATTTAACAATGCTTAATTCAGTTCATCTCTCTATTCTCACATTTTACAATGAGCATCAAGAAGAAATCAGATGGCCTTTTCAACATTTAGTCTAGAAAGCTCCATAGCCAGATCTTCCAAGTCATTAGGTACATTCTCTACACTGCATGTTTTTGCAGGCATAGTTGTTGCTTACCTTTTTCCTACTACACCAAAGACCTCCTTTCCTCCTGGTTTTACTAAGATATGGATAAATTTATTTTCAGCTCTCATGCAGAGCTTCCTAAACTGTCACCATTCTTCTAGACAGAGTTTCTTCAAGGCTTGTAACAACTTCTATGACTTTTCTTTTCAAAATCCTACCAGTTTTATCCACTGACTGGTTCCAAAGACATTTTACATCTCTGTCATGGCAGCATGATGAGCCATGTCCAGTTACTTTGTATTGATTATAATCTAGGCTTAGAAGTTATTCTGTGATTTCTACTGCATTCTATTTGTCAGAAGGTCATAAACTATAGCCCACACTCAAGGAAAGGGGAACTAAACTTACTTTTTGGAGGGAAAAGTGTCAAAGTATTTGATTTGTGGCCATATTATAAAACTCCGCAGAAAGAAAAATAATAATAAGACATATTCTTTTTTTTTTAATTTTTTAACGTTTTATTTTATTTTTGAGACAGAGAGAGACAGAGCATGAACGGGGGAGGGGCAGAGAGAGAGGGAGACACAGAATCCGAAGCAGGCTCCAGGCTCTGAGCTGTCAGCACAGGGCCCGACACGGGGCTCGAACTCACGGACCGTGAGATCGTGACCTGAGCTGAAGTCAGCCGCTTAACCGACTGAGCCACCCAGGCGCCCCAATAAGACATATTCTTACTTCAAGGCTTTCATAATTGGTAAAAGTAACAGATACATAAATAAGCATGATATAATATAATGTATGCTTGAATAGATTTATGTGAAATAATTTTTTTAGATGCAGAGGAAGGAATACTATATTTATGTCATTTGAATGAGTTTGTAAACTTTAAGGGTGAATAGCATTCACAATTCAGAGAAACTGGAAAATGGTATTCTAGGCATAGAAGACACCGTGAAAAAATTGAGGTAGATGAAAAGCATGAGTGGTTTTGGGAATAGTACTAAGGTCCACAGAGATATCTCGTAAGAATGTCAAAAGTATGGAGTTGCAGGATACGGTGTTTGTTGGTGTATAAATGTTAAGAGAATTATATACTATACTATAATACGGAGTTTGAACACAAAATCCAAAGAAGATTGATTTTACAAGCATGACATTTCTTGAAGGTTTCAACATTTTATTATAAAATTCATGTGGCATTTCATGCTATTCTATAATAAATCAGTATTTATATTTAAAAAGTTTACTAGCCCTTAAGTAAATTTTTCATTCATGGAAAAAGTGCAATTATTTACACTTTGACTTCCCATACAGTTCACATGTTGTCAAGTAATCTTTGAGTGATCCAAAGTAAAGATGCAATCCATGGCATAGTTAGCAATGCTGAAGCATAAGGAGATATTTTTAAAGAGGGTATTATAGTAAGATATGATTTTGAGAGAGTTAATTGGGGATAATGAAGACTAAAACCTGCATTTTGGGAAGTCAGGAAGGGCACAGTATTGAAAGAGACGATTAATGTTTGAACAGTAAAAGTGTAACTTAAGAGAAGAACCAGTTACAAGAGAATTTATAGGAAAACAGACCCACTTCCTAGAATTAACTGAATCATTTGCACTTCACAAAATGTTATTTTCAAACTGGCTCAGCCAACTGTGCATAGACTGTATTTCTCTTGGGGAGTCATTCATTCAGTTCTCAGTCCATCTTGTAACAATCACCATTGATGAGAGAACTGTGAACAGAATACAGTCGGAACACATTCTATTCCAGAGATTCTACTTCATTTTTCAATAATGACTACCTATTTCCCCAACAAGTCTGAAAGAAGGCTATTTAAATGACTGTATCTTTATTTATTTAGCCAGGAAAACTAAATGGTAGGATTTGTTAACTTTAAAATTGTTGCTGTGTTGAAGAGGCCAAGGGCTAGTTCAGAGATTACATACTATACCTATAGACTCCAAACGTACCAAACTCTCAATCCACAAGTCAATTTTCACAAAAAAGAAATAAAAGATTTATGTTGCTAAGACTGTTTTCAAATGAAAATGTAATATTTTTCAAATAATGTCAAAATATATATTAGTTACATAAAAAACTGGCCCTTCTTATATCCCTATACCTTCAACTTTAGCAGCTCACTATTGGACCTGAAAGAACTCAAGTAGAAAATAAAATCTGTCTCCTGATTCACCCCACAAACCCAGCTTCTGATGTGGCAGAGAAAAAACAAGGCGACTGCTGTTTAAATCTTGTTTTTTAAGAGGGTGACATAAATCATGTATACTGAGAGTTGCGGATGTATAAATGCCTTACTTATCTTCCATTAACAGTCAATTAGCCTGAGGAGAAAACTTTTAGTAGAAGGTGTGGGAGGAATTGTCAGAATGCATACCGGAGGCGGATCAAAAAGTAATAATGATCTCCCTGCCAAGATGCCTCCTACTCCCCAAATCCCCATGAAATCTCAACAATCCTGGAGTTAAGCAGATGTGATTCTATATGCTTAAGACAGAGAGAAGGAAAACACACACACATACACACACACACACACACACACACACACACACACACAAAACAAAACAAACAGAACTAGCAATTTGGAAAGAATTCACTTAGGTTGGAGGAACTAACTTTAAACATTTTAGAATGCAAAATAACTGAAGGTAAGACAGAGAAAGGTCTCTATAATAGCGGTTGCTTAAAATCGGAATCAGAATCAGAAAAATAGTGCTGCACTTTAAAAAGAGAGTAGAGTATAAGCCATAAGAGAGAAGATAGCAAATAGGTTCATTGGAGGTTTTCCCCTAGAATTCTATTTCAACACAATTTAGACTTCAGTGAGCACAGAAAATGTGAGTTGGGAAAGAAAAGAGAATACGTGCTTTACTGAGGTTATCAATCCAACTTTTCACATAAAATAAGGCTTCCCTGATAGTGCATCAGGACATATCTGAAGTTATGGAATTCTTATACCTGATATTAACTTTTATAACCTGGCATTGTCTTCCTGCCTTCACCTCAGAATGTCACTTGTTAGAACCCAGAAGAAGACAGTATGGAGCAAGGGATAAGAGCTCGTGCTCTGGAGAGGCTAGAAAGTCAGTAGTATATTCTTCAGGCTAAGTAGGATTTTAACTAAACAGCTGACCTTTTTTTTTAATGTTTATTTTGAAATAATTATTGGATCACAGAAAATTGTGGAGGAATGTAAAGGGAGGTCCAGTTCACCAGGTATCCAGTCTTCTCTAATTTAGACATATTGTGTTAAAAGCACAATATCAAAATCAGGCAATTGAAATTGGTACAATTCACATACCAGTTATACATGCACTCATCTGTATGTGTATATGTGTGTGAATTTCTATGCAATTTTATGATATGTATATGTCCATGTATCTACTGCCACAGTCAAAACGCAGCATGGTACCGTCCATTAAGTCTCCCTAGTGTTACTCTTTAGAGCCACACTCACCCCCATCATTCCATTCATAATCTCTGCCTACCATTAATCTTTTCTCCATCTCTATTATTTCATTACTTCAAGAATATTATAAAATGAATCATATACAGGCTAGATTTTTTATAAAACTATATAATATATATATATATGTATATATAATATATATAAAGATTGAATTTGAGGTTGCATTTTTTTCACTCATCATAATTTATTTGAGGTTCATCCAAGTTGCTACATGTATCAATAGATTGTTCCTTTTAACTGTTGAGTAGTCTACTAAGGCATAGGTATATCATATATTGCTTAGCCACTTATCTGATGAAGGATATTTGAGTAATTCCCATTTTGGTCTATTACAAATGAAGCTGATATGAACATTTGTGTACAGGTTTCTGTGTGACTATAAGTCTTCATTTCTCTGGGATAAATGCCCAAGAATGCAACTGTTGAGTCTTATGTAGTATACATCTTTAATTTTAAAAGAAACTGTCATTTTTCCAGCTATATGTACCATTCTACATTACCACCAGCAATGTATGAATGATACACTTTTGCCACATCTTTACTTGAATTTGATATTAGTATTTTTTTAAACTTTAGTCTTTGGATTAAAATTGTGCTTGTAATTGCATTTCCCTAGTAGCTAACAATGCTGAGTAACATTTTCTTGTGCTTATTTGATGTATCTTTTGCCCATCCTCTAATTGGATTAATTGCTTTTTAAAGGTTGACTTTTGAGGGGCGCCTGGGTGGCTCAGTCGGTTAAGTGTCTGACATCGGCTCAGGTCATGATCTTGCAGTTCATGAGTTTGAATCCCACAACGGGCTCTGTGCTGACAGTTCAGAGCCTGCAGTCTGCTTCAGATTCTGTGTCTCCCTCTCTCTCTGCCCCTACCCTGCTTGTGTTCTGTCTCTCCTTCTCTCAAAAATAAATATTAACCAAAAAAAATTTTTAATTAAAAAAATAAAAATAAATAAATGTTCACTTTTGAGAGTTCTTTATTATTCTAGATAAAAGTCCTCTCTTGGATATGTAATTTACAGATAGTATATCCCAGTCTCTGATTTTTCTTTTCATCCTGTTAATAGGATCATTAGCACAGCAAATATTCTATATTTGATGAGAGCCAATTTATTAATATTTCTTTATTGGTATGTTTTTGGTGTCATGTTTGACAACTCTTCACTTCGTCCTAGGTCATCAAGATTCTCTCTTTTTCCCCTCATAATTTCATATACTTTTATATTTTAAATTTAAATCTGTTATCTATTTTGAGTTAATGTTTTATTAAGGTGTGAGATTTAGGTAGAGATTCTCTTTCTTTTTATTACCTATATATAAAATTGCTCCAACACAACTTTTCCTCCATTGAATTCCTTTTGTAACTTTGTCAAAAATCAATTGGGTATATTTATATGGACTTAATTCTTGTTACTTTATTCTCTCCCATTGATCTGTGTAACTTTCTCTGTAATGGTATTACAGTGTCTACTTCACTATGCTATATACTATAACTACTATAATGATATAGTAAGTCTTAACACCAGAAAGAATGATTTCTCCCAATTCACTTTTCTTTTTCAAAATTGCTTTGGGTATTCTACGGTCTTTCCTTTCACATATACATTTTAGAGTATGCTTATCTATGTTGACAAAAATGTTGCTGGAAATTTAATAGAAATTTCATTACATTTTTATTTCCTCTGTAGGGGCCAAGGGCAGGCTGCCTCAGGTTGGGACACTGTACCATGAACATTACTTCAAATTAAAAGCAATCAAATCTCAGCAGATTCAGGAGAAGCTCTTTACCCTTCCCTCAACTGCCTGCTTATACTAGGAATAGAGCTATTAACAGAGATTTCCTCTTTATCTAAGAAACTTATCTGCATAATAGGGCAAAGTTTGTTTTCTAAATATCTTCCACCTTTCTGCTAATGGTCTTTCTCCCCTTTGTATTGGAGACCTTACCCCTCTCTTTAGCTCAGTGTAAGTTTCATGTTGTTTCATGGTCTTTGGAATTTCCAAGTTGTGTGGATTCCCCATAAATATGCTATTAAATTTTATTTTCTCCTGTTCATCTATCTCATGTCAATTTGATTCAGCTAGAAGGCATTTAGTGTTAGAGAAAATTCTTTCTCCCCAACATGTATATTGAGTCATCCAATCCATGAGCATGACATATTTTTCCATTTACTCAGATCTTTTATTTTTTTTCATCAACATTTTATAAATTGCAGCATAGAGATCTTGTATATGTTTTGTTAGATTTATACCTAAGCATTTCATATTCTTTGGAGCATTTTTAAATGGTACTACATTTTTGATGTAGATTTCATGTTTTTCTTACTTATAGAAAGTCTACTTGTGTGTGCCTGTGTGTGTGTACGTTGATCTTGTATTTGGCAATCTTGTTGAACCCACTTAATTCTAGTTATTTTAGGAGAATCAATATTTTCTATCTAGCTAATCATGTCATCTGCCAATAGAGATAGTTGCATTACTTCCTTTTCAGTCTGTGTGATTTTATTCCCTCCCTCACTCCCCACCTTTTTTTCCCTTATTGTATAGACTAGAATTTGCAATACTATGTTGAATAAGAGGAGTAAGAGTGGACATACTTGAAATCTTTTTTATTTATTTATTTTACATGTATTTATTTTTGAAAGACAGAGTGAGACAGTGTGTGAGGGAAGGAGGGGCAGAGAGAGAAGGAGACACAGAATCTGAAGCAGCCTCCAGACTCTGAGCTGTCAGCACAGAGCCTGACACAGGGCTCAAACCCACAAACTATGAGATCATGACCCAAGCTGAAGCAGGACATTCAACCGGCTGAGCCACCCAGGTGCCCCAACATACTTGCCATCTTCACAACCTTAGAGGGATAGTCAGTCTTTCACCATTAAGTATTACAGCTATAGATTTTGTCTGTAGATATATTTATCAAGTTGAGGAAGTTTCCCTCTCTTTCTAGATAGCTGATCATTTTTATCATTAATGGTATTAGTTTTTGTCAAATTCTTTTTCTGCATCAATTGATATGATCATGAGATTTTCTTCCTTATCCTACTGATATGGTACATTACACTGATTGATTTTCATATGTTGAAACAGTCTTAGATACCTAGAATAAATTTCACTTGGTTGTTATGGTTTTTTTCTCAATATTGCTGAATTGATTTGCTAATATTTGTTAATGATCCTTACATCTAGCTTTATGAGAGATATCAGTTTATAATTTTCTTTTTTGTTTTTTGTACTCTCCTACCTAGTTTTGGAATTAGGGTAATACTGGCCTCAGAAACTGAGTTGAGAAGTATTCACTTAACTTTTAACAGACTCATTAACCCCCATCTTTCAAATAAAGTGAATGATCTTTCCTTAACTATAAAACAGGGATAATAACTTTTAAGCTAAAAAAATATTTTAAAAAATATTCTTAAAAATGTTAACCTAGAACCTGGAATAGAGAAGGTGCTCAACAAATGGAAGCCAGAGCTATTTATATTGATCTGGTACTCAAAATACAGAGGGAGAGAGATGAAACTCAGCAGTGTCCCTCCTTCTGCACTCTGCTGTGCAGATGTCACCAGCTAGACCCCAAGACCTGACCTTAACAGCCCACCTGCTTGTACTCACACACCTTTGTCCCATATATTCCCCTTAGGTTCTTCTTTCCAGCTTATCTCTTAATTCAGGCAAATGCAAAGTGAAACCACTCCTGGAGTAATAGCAACTGCCCTGACAAGACCTCTAGCTGGCCCAGAGCACTCAGACTAGTTTGAGCTAAAACCCTGTCTCACACCTGCGCAGATGGACTATGGAGTGACCTGTAGAATGACAGACAACTACCTTTACCTCATTATAACACAAAATCTCCACCAAAGGAGGAGCATAAGCCTCATTTACATAACATACAATGTTTGTATACACATGTTTCCTTAAGACACATAAGAGACCTTATACCTAGCTCTACATATGATGACAAGGCTTCCCTATCTAATCATTCAACCTAACCCTAAATAAAAGGAATCCTTTCACCCTTGCTCAGGGAGTCATGGCTTTGGAAGCCACTCCCCGTGATCTCCTTATTTGCTGCAAATAAAGTTTTCTTCATGCAACAACTCAACCTGGTGTAATTTCTGCCTCACCAAGGAGTGGACTCATGTTGGTTCCATTACAGAGCTTTCTACAAACTTCATCTACCATTGTCTTGCATCATACTCTCCACCCCTCTCCATTAATACCACAATTAGGGTTCAAAAAATAAGTAAATTAGTAAATAAATAGATCAATTTTGCAAAAAGATAAATACATCTATCTAATGTAGAAATACCTAAATATACTGGCCAATTCTGAGAAGATTCAAATGAGAACAACTCAAACAATAATGCTAGGATGACATCAAGATAAGAATAAAGAAATTAAGATTGCAGACCCTTGTCACTAAAAGTGTGATTTGAGCCCAGCCAATATCACCATAACCTGAAAGTGAGTTAGAAATGAAAATTTCAGGGTGTGTGGGTGGCTCAGTTGGTTAAGCGTCCAACTTCATCTCAGGTCATGATCCCACTGCTTGTGGGTTCAAACCCTGCATCAGGCTCTGTGCTGGCAGCTTACAGCTCACAGCTTGGAGCCTGGAGCCTGCTTTGGATTCTTTCTCCCTCTCTCTGCCCCTCCTCCACTCAAGTTTGTGCTCTCTCACTCTCTCTCTCTTCCTCTCAAATATAAATAAACATTAAAAAAAAAGGAAAAGAAATGAAAATCTCAGGCCTACAGCCCAGATTTACTGATTCAGAATCTACATTTTAATAGAACCTTTAGGTGATTGCTATGCATATTAACAATTGAGCAAACAACAGTAACAAAAATCCACTTTCATAGACAACAGAAGACAGAAACATATATATCCATCTCTATATATAGATAAATAGATGGATATATATATCCATGTATATATATATATATATATATATATATATATATCCATCTATCTATCCATCAAAATATCTATAGATATAGATATATAGATATTAGATATTAGGTTCTCCCTCCAACTTCCTTCATTCTCTTCTGCTTGAGTTATGGCAATAATGGTTCCACTAGCTTAGCTTCGAAAGAAAAGGAGAGTGAGAAGCTAAGCTGATACTGATGAACTTACTTCTGAGCTATTTAGAGCTTTCATTTTTCTTTTTATTGTAAAGTTTGTGACTGTCAAACAGGTAGTATTTATGCCTTGAAACTTAAGAACAGAGAAAAATCTTCAGTTTCAGACTTTAAAGACTTATTAAATTACTTGGCAAATACTTGCTATTGTTACTCTCCAAAGAAATGAACAAAAGGAAGGAAGTTAAGATCCTGTACTTTGTGGTAATACACGCCATTGAATGGCACTGGCAGTTAGCATTCTCAAAAATCTGCTCCATTTAGGGTCCCTATTCTTTTCATGAATGAGGCACAAAAGGAGAGTTGAAGACAGTTGTAAGGGAGGAAAGATAATTATAATTGTTTCTCTCCTCTTCTAGGTTCATGGCGAAGACCACCGTGTAATAAAACGCAGATTAACAGGAGAAAAACGAATACAAGTTTAGTAGGATGCAAACCTCTTGTATACCTGGGGGAGACATCTCCCAGGAAAACTGAGTAACTCTCCAAAATGACCCAAGCCATTACCGTAAATATCATCTCCCTCTAAAGATATAAGAAGATTTGGAGGGTTTGGGAGCCAGTTATGGGAGGTTATCAGGCTAAGCACAGTAAAAAACGGTATGGTTATTAACACAGATTTAAGTCCATGCCATCTCCATTGATAAGAATTTCTAGAGACTTAGTTATCCACCTCTTTCTGGAACAGATAGGAAGACAGACCCTTACAAATGGAGATTTCCCTTATAAATGTAAATGTCTCTTACAAAAGGTCAACTTCTACTTGGTTATAGAGCAGCTCCCATGTCTGCTGTTTTTTTGTTTTTGTTTTTTTAAATTGCCAGCTCAAAATACTCCTTATGCCAGAGAGACACTTTTGCCACGGCAAATTCTGTCCTCCTTCACAGGTTGGGGGCTGGAAAACTGCAGAGAACTATAGGGTAAGATTTTAACATATTAAATCAAAACATTGGAAATATTGATCCAAGAAGCTTCCCTTTAAAAGATCTAGGATTAAATTAATTAAATTACTATTGGCATGTTTTGTAAAGGAGTTAAAATTAAAATGTATGAACTTAAAAATAATATAAACTGTTGTAGAGTAATTGATTCTCCCATTGGATTTTCTGTTTCAAATATAAACCTGTCTAATTAAAGTGGAATTATTACTCAGATATTTCAGGCTTCCGTTTTCAATACTGCTCTTTTTCACCTTAATCTTCTAGTGGTCACTCTGGGAACTAAGAATTAGAGTAGCAAGGTTTTTCTAACCTTTTAAACCAGAATCTCTATGGAATCAATTGCTTAAACTTTTAAAAGAGTAAACAGCTAACATACTTCATGTCTCTCCTGTGCTCTTTATGGGAGGTTAAAAAGAAAACCACAGGCCTAAAATGGAGTCACTGGTGTTAGACCCATATCACCAAACTGAGGTTTAACACCTAACCTACTTGCAATTTCACCATTCCCCAGGAATGTAATCTGAAAAGATCCTTTTGTCCCCCAAAAGGATCTGGCCCAAAATTATCCTTTTGTTTGGTTGTTTATGACTTCTTTGTCCCACCTTTTAAAACCTTTCCCTTTTGGTAGCTCTCTTGAGCTCTTTTCCATTTGCTAAAGGGGATGCTGACTGATTCATGAATCATTCCATAAAGCCAATTAGATCTTTAAAATATATTCAATTGAATTTTTGTTATTTAACAGGGGAAAGATGTAGAGTAGGTGTCAATCATTTAACCAGCAGTAACCTTGAAACAGGACTATTCCTCTGCAAACTCAACTATTTTGTTTTTCAAATTCCTTTTTCTGTTCAGCAAGTCTAAAAGTATATAGTTCTGATTCTACACTCTTTCTGCAAATGACCCTGAAAACATTTGTGTGTCAGCATCACTTAGCATTTCCAACCACAACCTCAACAACATGCTGGGTGTTGATGGGTTTTTAATACTAATGATATCCTTTCCATCCTGCAGGGAATCAAAATCATACATCCAACTCCCTTTCTATAGCAGATTTTTCCGTTAACTAAAACAAGCAACTTATTCCTGTCCCAATAGACTCTCATTTAGAGATGCAGTGTTTTTGTAAGAAAATATAAGAATTGAAAACCCTGCATCTTCAGCCTAGCCTAATTTATGTGTCTTTCTTTAAATGCACATGTTGCGGTAATAACAAAATGAGACAATAACACTTCCAGTGTTGTATAAAAGTATGCTAATTGTAATCTTCATGTGTAAGCAGAGTCAGGGGTCCCCAGAAAGAGAAGTCATTTTAGGCCCCCACCTATGTTAGTCTCCATCCTGAGAAGGGCACAAGCTTCATTACCATAACACAGGATGCATGCATAGGCATGTTTTGTAAGTGTGCCTGTGCAACACCATACCCACCTTCACGTGGATGACAAAGCTCCCCTTTGTGAATATTCATCCTAACCCTAAATAAAAGAAACACACCTACTCCCACCTGAGGAGTTCTGACTTTAAAAGTTATTGCTGTGATCTCCTTAACTGCTGCAAATAAAGTTTCCTTGGTGTGACAACTCCACCTGGTGCAGTCTCTACCTGTAACTCACCAAGGAGCGAACTCACATTAGTTCAGCTACACATGTACTGCTTGCTTTATTTCTCACAACAGCTCTACTGTTCTTGTAACTGAAACCCAAGTTACTTAAATTTAATGTATCTACCATTACCCTATCTCCTCAATTTTCTTCTAGACATGAGCCAATATTTTTAAAGCAATAGAAGCATCAATACTATATATACTCTAGTACCTGCCTGCTAAGAATAATGTTAACTATAGAGTCTTGGGAGGATAATAGACATTATCCTTTGAGAAACTCAAGCAGCATCTTCCACATCAGATGAACATTCACACCACATAATCTGACCTTTTGTTGTTGATGTTAAGTTTATTTGTTTTGAGGGAGAGAGAGAGGCAGAGAGAGAGGCAAAGAGAGGGAGAGAGAAAATCCCAAGTAGGCTCCACACCATCAGTGCAGAGCCCAACGTGGGGCTCAAACCCACAAACCATGAATCATGACCTAAGCCAAAGTCTTATGCTTAACCTATTGAGCCACCCAGGCACTCCAAGTCCTGTTTGATCAAAAAGAGGTGGGGCCCTAATCTCACCAGACATCCCAGTCTATTGATGAATAGTTTCTATGAATAGAAAGTATTTCTTTGCATCTAATGTATCTTGTGCTTTTGGCCACTAGTTCTTATCTCTTAGAACTAAAGAGAAAAGTATAATGTCTTATCTGAACTACAGATTCTGAAATATTTTAAACTTTTTTCTTCCTTTTCCAGGCTTAAGATCTCTTTTTCATTATTTGACAGATCCTTAGTAGACTAAGCTCCTGGCACATAGTGGGCAGTTTATACATATTTACTGGAGGAATGACAGCTTCCTCAGATCATGTAGGGTGGAAATAAAACCTGCTTCCTACGCTCAATATGCTTCTATTTGTAAATTTGAATTTGCGTCATCTGAGAAATCTTGGAATTTTTCTTGTTCGGCTTTACCCTAGTCATTCCAAATTTATTCAAATAAAGGATTCAGTATTTCAGATCATTAAAATGACTTCTGAGCTGCATCATTATCAAATTCAATAAGCATGCTTTTTATGTTTCATTAAAATCATGATAAAATTTTTGAAGAGGTCCACTATAGGACAATGAGACAACAGACACCTGTCTCTTACTCTCTCACTAATATTTGGCAAAGATATAAGAATCCATGTAATCCCATCTACTCATCAATGTTTTTGTTTTAAAAACTGTGCCACTATACATAAGAGAATATTGAAATATTAAAATTTTTCCTAATTTCTGAAATATACTCCAAATAAATAAGTAAAATCAGTTCAGCAAGACTTGTTATATCATGGAACTGGTGCTGGTTCTAGCAACCCTAATATTCCTTTATGATTATTCTTGTGCTTAATACTCCATTTTCTATTTTTTTTTTCTGGAGATGCTCATTATACTTGGTTTATAATTCTCAGAATCCATTTTTTTGAAAACTGCAATCTTAGCCTATCTTCATTTTCTTTTCTATTTTTTTATTTTTTTTTATTTTAGAGAGAGAGAGAGTGTGTGCAAGCAGGGGAGGGGGTGGGGGAGGGGGGAGAGAGAAAGAGACAGAGAGAGAGAAAGAGAGAGAGAGAGAGAGAGAGAGAGAGAGAGAGAATATTAAGCAAGCTCCACGCTCAGTGTGGAGTCTGACTCAGGGTTCTATCTCATGACCCTGGGATCATGACCCAAGTTGAAATCAAGAGTCAGATGCTCAACTGAGTGAGCCACACAGGTGCCCTCATTTTTTTTTTATTCTATCCCCACTCTCTATGATTTCTCTATACCTCTTACACTATTCTACTAATTTATACAGGCCTGGTATTTATGATGAAATCAAACTTCATGGGTAGCCTTTGCATATACTCTTACCTGTCTCATGTATTCTTCTCATTAAAGCATGATATACTATATTAATCAATTTCAAGACCATCCTTGATGTAGAAAAATACAACTGATTCTACTTAATTTCGTTTTCTGCAAACATTGCTTCAGTTGTGGGTCTCTCTTTTTTATGATCAAAACAAACTTAAAAATGCTCTTTGTTTCTGGTACCCTTGGCTCACTTCTAGGTCTAATCTCATTGTCAATATCCTTAGAGGTTTAAGTCAGTGTTCTTAACTTGCTGGTATGTTTCTTGCTCATTCTTTTAAAATCTGAACTGACAGAATAGCAATCTACATAGTTACGGTAATATTTTTAGCTGCTTGTTTTTCCTTTTAGTATTTCTTTGATATTTTAATATTTTCTTTTTGGTTTTTACTTTTTTTTAAACAAACATTTGCCAATCTTGAATCTGTGTCTCTTTTTTATTATTCCAACCCATGGTGTAATGGCTACGATTTCTACAGTTTTTAACATATTTTCTGAAGTTCATATATTTGATGGCACATCCTAATTTTTATTTGTATTTTTTAATCATGATCACTTTGTGCCAATAATAGAGCTCCATGCCCTAACTACCCTTTAAAAATTGTTCATCACCATGGCAGACAGATATTCAAACTCTTAACTTTTCAGCCAGGCACATAAAAAAGGACCAATTCTTTTTGTTTTAACTGAATAAAAGTTCCAGTCAAAATGTGGGTAAGTTTTTCTCATTTCACATCTATGTTTTCCTTCTTTGCTAACATTTTGCTAAAGTGTGCTGTCCATCACTCTATCAACACTAAATTCATTAATGTATTTACCTTGATAAGGTGGCTATGGGGCACATAAACTGCTTAAAAACAACATGGATAGCTTATTTCTAGTTCACGATAGGTGCTCAAGTAGGCTTGGTAGTGGGAAGAGTCTTCTGCTCTGTGTACTCATTCAGGGTCCCAGGCTGACCAAGATCTCAATTACCTGGAATGTCCCAATTCATTGCACATCAACCAGAGAATCATGTTCATATCACTTCTGCCCATAATTCATTGCTCAGAACCAAGTATACGATTTTGCCTAATGACACTAATGGGCATATAAATCGGATATTTGGTGAGAACCATTACCCCCATCTAGTTTATGGATTACTTTGCACCTATATACTTCTTACCTCCAGCTCCTTTGATTAGAATTATTTCCTAAAAGTAACAGCCACATTCCAATTATGAATACTATTTCACTGAATTTTTGGTATATACCTACTAGCCACTTTATTACTAAAGTATCAGGGCCTTACTTTATTTGCAGTTTTTGCAAACAGTTATTGAAGCTCCACATATCAATATCTTTTATCTCTATATGTATTTCCTATGCATTCTCTCTACAATGATTATTAATATGACACACCTCCTTCTTTTATAAAATCTAGTTTGTGGGTTTGTTTTTGTTTTTGTTTTTGAGAATTCCCTCCTCTGCTATTTCATTTAAAATTATCCTGGTCGAATAGGAATGTTTTGCTAACCACATTATTCTGAGTACTGTAAGATCCAATGTCTTTGGCAATAAGAATTTTAAAATCCTATTTTTAACTTCATACCCACAGCCATCTGTTCACTGCTCATAAATACGTGTTCTTTCAAATTTTAACCTTCAATTGCAAGTGGCAAATAGTCCACATATGTTCCCAAATGCTTCTATTTACTATTATATTTACTAATTTGCTCATCAATATCACTCGAAAGGCAGTCAAGTTCTCTTTATTCATTCATTCTTCATGTATTACTTAATTTAGCAAATGTGTATTGAATATCAACACTGCCAGACATCGTAATGGTGTTGCTTAGTATAATCTTTCCAATATATTTCAAGAAAAGCTGAAGATGGGTAGAAATTAAGGAAGGGATAGTTGGCTGAATATACATATGTCTATTTTGTTATCTAATGAAATTCTACGAAACCAACAACAAAGTGAATTCTTCAGTCATTAACCCATAAAAGTGAAAAGAAAGAGAAAAAAGACACTAGCATCACAACTGTGGAAGCTGGAAAGCATATGAATGAGTAGAAATGCCTAATACAGTGAAGAAATCTGAATCATTAATCCATAATGGGACAACTCAGAGTTAATTTTTTTTCCACAGGATCTGGAAAGTCACAGGGCAATCCTGGATTTGAAGGACAAGAAGGCTACACGAAGGAGGCCTAACTGAAAACCTGTCCAAGAAATACTCTAGCATCCAATTCCTTCCTCTGCTTTGTTCAACAAGATGATTTCTCCTTCGATATTTTGGAAAACAACTGGAAATTTATTTTGTGAATAAAAAAGTTAAACAGAATAAGTAATAATGGAGTCTCATTATAGGCAAACTAGGCACCATACTTCAGACTGAAGAAAAACATGAGAATGCACAGAAAGGGTGCTGATGTACACTCAGTACCCTTTCTTCATTGGGTTCCTTTAATTACCAAAACATGAGACAGATAATTGTTATCTAAGAAACATTTGAATCATTGTAGCTTGAGTTTTAATAGCTTATGACAAGACACACAGGCAAACACATAGAGAGAGAGACAGACAGACAGACACACAGAAATGGAGAGGGAGAGGGAGGGAGAAGGAGGGAAAGGGAGAAAGAGGAAGGAAGGGAGAAAAAGGAAAAGAAAAGAGAGCCCATGATAGCACATTCTCAACTAAAATATCAAGTTAGATCACCCCTTAAGAAGTAAAGCACATATCTGCCCTTTCCACTGACAAGCTCAGTGCTTTCAAAAGCTTTAGTGTTGGGGTGCCTGGGTGGCTCAGTCGGTTGAGCGTCCGACTTCGGCTCAGGTCATGATCTCACAGCTCGTGAGTTCAAGCCCTGCATCAGGCTCTGTGCTGACAGCTCGAAGCCTGCAGCCTGCTTCAGATTCTGTGCCTCCCTCTCTCTCTGCCCCAACCCAACCCATGCGCATTCTGTCTCTCTCAAAAATAAACATCAAAAAAAATTTTTTTAGGTTAAAAAAAACCTTTAGTGTTGCAGTTTTAAATCTGAGCAAACAATAAAGGATAATTAAAAAGATTGGAAACATACCAATATGAAAGATGTGGACCAAAACAGGCAAAAAGAAAACATTTGACAAAAATCATTGCCTAGGGAGGAAAGAAAGTATAAAAATAAAACTATTAGAAGGATAAGAGAACATACAGGAATTCTGAAACAAGAAAGGAGTGCTTTGGCAAAGAGACATTCAGTGAATTTCTAAAAATTTAATGTTTATTTTTATTTTTGAGAGATGAGACAGGCAGAGCATGAGTGGGGGAGGGGAAGAGAGAGAGGGAGACACAGAATCTGAAGCAGGCTATGAGCACAGAGCCTGATGCAGGACTAAAACTCATGAACCGTGAGATCATGACCTGAGCTGAAGCTGGAAGCTTAACCAACTGAGCCACCCAGGTGCTCCACATTCAGTAAATTTAAAAGAAACTTCTGGACATTAACATATTGGTGGCAGGGCTAAAAATTCAACAGTAAGTATTAGAAGAAAATGCTGAAGATATCTCCTAGATATGACAACACTGAGACACAGAAATGAATTGTACGATGGGGCGGCTGGGTGGCTCAGTCAGTTAAGCATCAGACTTCGGCTCAGGTCATGATCTCACGGTTCATGAGTTAGAGCCCCACATTGGGCCCTGTGCTGACAGCTCAGAGCCTGGAGCCTGCTCCGGCTTCTGTGTCTCCCTCTCTCTCTCTGCCCCTTGCCTGCTCACACACTCTCTCTCTGTCTCAAAAATAAATAAACATTAAAAATTTTTTAAAAAGAAATGGATTGTAGGAGAGAAAAGAGCAAAAAATTAGAGAACCTTCTCAAAGGGCATAAATAACAACCACGTAGCTGGGCTTCTGGAGAGAAGAAAAAGAAAAAAAAGATGTGAGGGAATACGTTACTAACACTCATAATGCTAATTATTCCAGAATCTAGGATGTAAGGTCCAGATTGAAAGTGCCCACCAAGTGTTCTGTTCAAGGAAGATAGACCCACACCCGAGGCACATCATTCTGGAATGTCTGAAAGCTGGGTAATAAAGAGAAGCTTCTAAAAGATTCTACAGAAAGAAATCAAGTCTTAGGCAAAACATGAGAAACCAAAATGGCATTATTCGTCTACCACACTAGAAATGACTTCTGAAAGTACTATGTACCTAAAATTCTATGATGACTCAACTTATCAATTAAGTGTGTCTGGAAAATAAAAATATTTTAATATGTACAAAGTTGCAAAAATTTACCTGTAAATACCCTTTCTCAGAGAGTCAGAGAACTACATGGGAAACAAAAGAGTCCATTGCAAATACTACACTTAATAAAATACTTATTTAGGGGAAAAAAGTAAATAGTAAAATATATTACCATTTCTTTAATCAAAATTTATATCTAGCATTTGAGGTTTGTTTTTGGTTTCGAGGATGCTTGAGAGTGAACACAATACTAATGGTAACTTTGCTTTTTTGTGTTTTTCTTTTCCTGGTTATCTCACCAGTGACATTTTTTTCACTTCAGGAAATAGGTATAAATAAAACTATTTAAATACATCTTCCCTGATTGTTGTGGCTAGGAGTTCCAGTACTATGTTAATTAACAATGGTGGGAGTGGATATCTGGATCTGTTTTATTCCTGACCGTAGAGGGAAAGCTCTCAGTTTTTCCCCCTTGAGGATATTAGTTGTGGGTTTTTCATATATGACCTTTATTATGTCGAGGTATGTTCCCTCTAACCCTTCTTTGTTGAGGTTTTTTATCATGATGTGGTACTTGGTCAAATGCTTTTCCTGCATCTATTGAAATGAACATATGGTTCATGGTCTTTCTTTTACAATGTGGTTTATCACAGTGATTGATTTGCAAATATTGAACTACTCTTGCAACCCAGGAATAAATCCCATTTGGTTGTGGTGAATGATTTTTTTAATGTATTATTGGATTTGGTTTACTAGTATTTTATTGAGAATTTCATCCATATACATCAGGGATATTGGCCTGTAGTTCTCTCTCTCTCTCCCTCTCTCTCTCTTTTTTTTTTTTTTTTTTTTTTTTGTGGGACTGTTTATATGGTTTTGGTATCAGGCAACAGAAAGAAATAAAAGGAATCCAGATCAGCAAGGAAAAAGTAAAACTTTCACTATTTGCAGATGACATGATAGTAGATATAGAAAACCCAAAAGATTCCACCAAAAAACTGGCAGAACTGATAAATGAATTCAGTAAAGTAGCAGGATGCAAAATCAATGTAAAGAAGTCTGTCTCATTTCTATACACCAATCATGAAGATCAGAAACAGAAATTAAGGAGTCCATCCCATCTACAATTGCACCAAAAAGAATAAGATATCTAGGAATAAACCTAATCAAAGAGGTGAAAGACCTATACTCTGAAAATTATAAAACACTGGTGAAAGTAATCAAAAGCAATTAATATTTTAGTTATAATATCAACATTGTCAAAGAGTTAACAATAAATTGAATAATTTATCATAAAGACAACATGGTAGGGGCGCCTGGGTGGCGCAGTCAGTTAAGCATCCGACTTCAGCCAGGTCACAATCTTGCAGTGTGTGAGTTCGAGCCCCACGTCGGGCTCTGGGCTGATGGCTCAGAGCCTGGA
The DNA here is from genome assembly GCF_018350175.1 of Felis catus. Lineage (NCBI taxonomy): Eukaryota > Metazoa > Chordata > Mammalia > Carnivora > Felidae > Felis > Felis catus. The sequence continues at coordinate 77,202,097 of NC_058373.1, read as the reverse complement.
GCCTGTTTCGGATTCTGTGTCTCCCTCTCTCTCTGCCCCTCGCCCGTTCATGCTCTGTCTCTCTCTGTCCCAAAAATAAATAAACGTTGAAAAAAAAAAAGACAACATGGTGTAAAAACTAATCTTATCCTTAATAAGCATGTGAATGAATAAACAGAAACAGAGACATTTAGCAAGTTGATCGGGGTCACAGAGCTAGTAAGTGATAGACTCAAGTATAAATTAGGCAGTTTGGATCCAGTTTAGAGAGAGACAGATCGAGACAGAGACAAGCCAAGAAACATACTCTTCACTACAGATGGTTACCAGAGAAGAGGTGGTAAAATAGGTGATGAGGATTCAGGAGTGCACTTGCTGAGATAGGCACCGGGGGTCGTGCAGAAGTGTTGAATCGCTGTATTGCACACTTGAAACTAATATTACACTGTATGTTAACTTACCGGAATTTAAATAAAAACTTAAAATATTACATGTGCCCCCTGGTCCTAAAAGTTCCTGTAATTCCCTTTGAAGTAAAAATTAGAAAAGTTCATTAATGCTTTTTGCAGACTCTTACTATGGGAGTTCCAAAGGTTCTGAAAGAGGTTTCATCTTGAGTGCCTCCCAAACACTATTTAGACAGTGGAGTAAACTATAGAGAAGACTAATAAGATGGAAAAGTACAGAAAATTCTGTTGGCTTTCTCAAATTACTTTTAGATAGGGCATGATAAGCTATGATTACAATTAAAAAGTTATTTTTCCATAGAATACCATATTTATTTTTTCTTATACTTCTTACAGGCATCCATGTAGAGGTGGAAAATATGATGGAAGAGAATTCTCTTTTGACTATCGCCATAATATAAAGTGAAAGAGAACAATGAATTTTATTTCTTTTTCCCCTCTTTGGCTGATAGCCAGCACCTTGTTAAAAGATCATGGTTAGATTCAATCTATCATCCTCGTGTTTATCTTTCTATGTCATTTGCTAAGAGGTTAGTCTCACTATTTTCTTTTTTTTTTAATGTTTATTTATTTTTGAGACAGAGAGAGCATGAATGGGGAGGGATCAGAGAGAGAGAGGGAGACACAGAATCCAAAGCAGGCTCCAGACTCTGAGCTGTCAGCACAGAGCCTGACGCGGGGTTTGAACTCACAGACCGTGAGATCATGACCTGAGCCAAAGTCGGAGGCTCAACTGACTGAGCCACACAGACACCCCAGTCTCACTATTTTCAAGTGGTTAGTTAATGTTCATTTACTTCTATCCTGAAAATCTCCTTCCGGGTCACTTTTCTCTCCAATAATTATCTAATAAGCTGGTAATATTCAAATCATGTAGCCACTTTGAATTCTTTCTAACTCTTTGACTTAACTTCTCTGTGGCATGTGACCCTAGTAACTATTCCCTTTTACTTTAAATTCTCACTTCATAATTTCCAGGACACTGATTCTTTTCCTGACACTATTGCTATTTATTCTCAGTATCCTTGCTGGGTATTTTTCTTCTTTACTTAACCCCTTTATCTTTTTTTTTTTTTTTCCCCTGAATGATCTCATCTACCTCCACAGTTCTAAATGCTACCTAATTTTATTCACTCTCTTGTCTGTATCTCAAGTCAGGGATTTCCCATTACCTTCAGGTGAGAATTTGGCTGTCCCACAGAATTCTCATTCTTAATTTATCAGTTTGTCCAAACTTCTCCTCCTTCAATGCTCCTTATCCTATTACAGAAATCCCTAGAGATGGAGTAATTCTGAACTACTTTTTTTCTCATGTTCCTCTTTGCAGGGTGCCTACACTCTATCAAAGACTTTCTCTGTTACCTACTCCTTCCATTCCTACAGCAGATGCTTTAAGGTTCTATCTTGGCAGGGACTTACGATTGGTATCCCAGCTCTATACCTGTTAGTGCAGTACTTAAGCAATTTATTTAACCTCTTTCAATCTCAGTTTCCTTATCTGTAAAATGAAAATAATATGACATTAAGTCATAGTATAAAGTGTTAATTGAAATAGATGTAAATGCCTTTAGCATTTCCTGAAACTAATAACCATGTTTATTTTATTTTTTTTTTAATTTTTTTTTCAACGTTTATTTATTTTTGGGACAGAGAGAGACAGAGCATGAACGGGGGATGGGCAGAGAGAGAGGCAGACACAGAATCGGAAACAAGCTCCAGGCTCTGAACCATCAGCCCAGAGCCTGACGCGGGGCTCGAACTCACGGACCGCGAGATCGTGACCTGGCTGAAGTCAGACACTTAACCGACTGCGCCACCCAGGCGCCCCAACCATGTTTATTTTTAAGGAAGTAGAAGAATAGCACGGATCTTTCTAAAATGTAAAAGAAGAGTAAGAGAAAAAAAGAGATAAGGAAAGGGAAAAAAATAGTGTGCGTCAGAGCTGGTTATAATCTCAAGGTTTGTAGAACATTTAATTGTGTCCTTTCATCATGATTTTGTGGCTGCAGGATTTTCCCTCACCTTCACTGAGGTCTTAGTTTTCATACAGTATTTATGATTTCTTTTCCTCTCTTTGAGGAAACTTTTCAAAAATCACTCTTTTTTTTTGCAGGTAGATTACCTTTAGTAATATTTTCAAATATTGTTGTAGTAACTTTTAAAACAGTTGCATTTCTACAGATTAGACTAGAAAGTGAATTTCTGTCAAACAAATCAGATTTTCACATTGAATTCTAATTTAATTCAGGGATATGTTCCCACCTTGCTGATGACAATGTTCAGTGGAAGATGCCAAGATTGAAGCTTCAGCTACCATCAGCACAAATCAGGAAGAGTCAGCTATGCAAGCATCAGCTCTTTGCATAACATTTTCTTTCTTTCTTTCTTTCTTTTTTTTTTTCCAGGATGCAACAGATGTGAACAGCAGGGAAACAACTTTTATGTCTCTAGCAGAATTCCATCAATTTAAGTCTTCAGAGACTACATAATAACTTTGTCATTGATTATCTAATTCCTTTTTGGCAATTATTTATAATGTGTGCCACCAAATAATGGGGATATACAGGTATATATTCTACCAAAAAGTTTCTGGTATGGAAACTTACATCTTTAAACTCCTCCATAGAAAAGAAATCAACTGAGACATAGGCAAATCATTTATATATAAAAAAATTATATTGTCCTAAATACCAGATTTATTTTAATTTCACTTGTGGATAGAAAGACAACTTCTTTAAAACTCAATTTTACAGTGCATTTTCATGTTAATTATCCACTGGAACGAAAATAATGCCAAGAAGTACACAATCTAAACTTGTTCATGTACATTTCAATTTGGCTTAATTTTCCTCTCATTTCAGGCTTTTAATTGAAACTGGTTCATCCTTCCAAAAATATTAACAGGAAGGGCTACAATTAAACTAACAAAATGGTGCTTGAATGCTCTGCAACCTTTAGCAAACACTAGAACATTTTAAGCTACTCAAGAAAGAAAAAGGCAGAAATACTGAATGTTCTGCCCACACATAAGCATATGGGCTTTCCTTGTGTCTCAAATCATAGGAAATTTTTCATTTTACCCCCACAGCTTCAGTTAATGCATGTAATAGAAATGGATATTAGAAATCTATTCTCATTTGTTGTAATATGAATGCAAGCAGGGAAAACAGTAAAAATCTGCAGTGTCTGCACATTTACTAGCACTCTGGTTTGTGGGAGTAGGAATTATTTATGGACATTCCGGCACAGCTCTAATATTTAAAGGGCTACAAGTCTTTCTCAATCAAGAGAAATGTCCTATAGAGATTTCTATGAATTAACCTTGTTAAAAGTAAAGGGAGGAAAGTCTGCTTTTACATGGATTAAAAAGGACTTAGATGTGTGATGCTGGCATAAGTCTTTTATTATGCATTTCCTTATATTAATTTGCCATGTGACTTTATCAAAAAGAAATAGAAGTGGTTATCATCTGTAGGAAAGATTTAAGACAAAAATACAGTGGCATTCCAAAATTCCTGAAATCTTGTGTTTACGCTGGTAGTTCTATGTCAACTTGTTCTCCACATACACAGAAATATATAAAAATAGGAAAGTAATGTTTTTAATAAAGTAGCTTAAATTTTTAAAAATATGTTGTAGATAAGAGAGTTCATATTCTTCTAATTAAAGAGTATGTTCCCTGGCCTACCAACATAAAAGATAGTTAAAATGATATTCTGCTTTTTCCCTAATTATAAACTAGGCCAGTTTCTATATTCTCATTCCACTCACCAATGGTGATTCACTTTTCTTTTTTGTTTTCATATGGCACTCTAGAACTATACAATAGTACCTCAAACAAATCTGCCCAATTGCCTGTGCTCAAGGACAGAGCTATGCGTTTCTTTCAAAGAAAAACAGTCCTGAGTAAGCTGGTGAGCCTTTCCACTTTAATTCATACAGTTGAATATTTATATACCAATATAATTTTCACAGAGAGTAAACTAGAAATCTATGTAAAATAGGATATAAAAAATGGAATTGGTAAGTGAAATACTTCACAGTACTAGATAGAAACTGTATAGCTGGGAAGGAGCAGTAATCTTGCTAAAGAAAGAGACTCTTTTTAATCCAGATGATAGAAACCCATGTTGACTGCCAACACCTTTACAGGTATGCGGAGCAGGTAACCACAGAATTAAAATCTCAGTTTTTCATGGCTCTTGACAAAGAATAACTACTTGCACTATAAACATCAATCTTCAGGGCAAGTTCCATGATATGGTATTACAATAAAAGGGCTATTTCCCAATCATATCATTGTTTTTCACCTATATCCACTTTATATTTTTTGACATACTGTTTTTACCTGGTCTATGCAACACAGGTATGAAATACAGATTTAAACTCTTTAAAGATACAGTCCAGAAAAAAAATACTTGAAAGAGTAACAAAAATACACTCCAAAGCATTTTTGGTACTGTTGCTTACCGGCTTCTCTTCTTTTGCACAACTCAATCCACAAAATAAATCCTGTGTGGAAATGTAAGATATTCTCTCCAGCTCTTACTGCCTCATATATTCAGTTACCCCAAATGGCCCTACTTCAAGCAGGCAGCATGCAGAGATGGTTACTTAAACAGATTTGTCTGTTTCTGTAGTTACACTATAAAGGACATTCTGTATGATATTTCAATAAAATATTACCTGAAAAGTAATATAGGCCCAGTCTGTAACCTGGAAATTAGCAATTACCATTCTTAAGGCAAGTTACTTACGCACACTCTCTCTTTCCCCATTTGAAATCATGTCCCTATTTAACAAAGATGATGGAAACATTTGGAGACTGCCTTTAGCATAAAACAAACAAATAAATACTACATTATTAGAAAGATATGTGCATTGTAAGTTTGAAACAGAATTATATATATTTAATGGACAAATAGACGTATATTTGAAGAGTGTTTGAAATCATATTTGACACCTGCAGAATTAAAGTAAACACAGGCGGTTTTGGTACGTTCACCTCCAGAATGAAAAAACACTAGATTTGGTAGCTGCCATTTCAGCCTTAATTTTCTATAGTTCTATGATTATATATTTTAAAAAATGTAAAGAAATTTATAAGCAAAGAATAATAAGCAAAGCCTTAAAATCACCATAATTTGTATTTAATTTTTTTGCGATTAAAGAATTTGAGAGGAAAAAATAAAATAATGAAGAACTTGTCCTTCTTTTCATCCTTGCTCTGTTTTGGTCACTACTGTACCTACTGTGCAGTGAGTTTAATATAATCAGATATGTCAAGGATGTGACTTGTGCAAACTTCTTTGTGTCTCTCATATATATAAAACCTGAGATAAGAAAAATATCGTAAAAAATTAAAATACAGTCAAGATGATATAAAATGTTGTAAAAAAAACCTAATTATAGTTTGGATAATTGTAAAACTAATTATGGTGGATGTTCCTTCATCTGGAAGACCTTTGCAAACATGAGGACAAAATAGTGATAGTATAGCTCCTTCTATGGAGATGAAATTCTAGTAAAGTAAAAGTTCAATTAACAAATCATCAAAGAATATTCATAGTTGCATCTAAGAATTAAATAGACATCTTTAACAAAATCTATAGTAGAAAATATTAGAATCTAAGTCATGATTTTCAGGTATTGTCACCACCCATTTGACAAAAATTTAGAGGCAGGGCGGATAAAGTTATTCAGCCTATAAGAAATGACCGTTGGGGGTGCACCTGGGTGGCTCAGTTGGTTGAGTGCCTGACTTGATTTCCGCTCAGGTCATTATCTCAAGGCTCCTGAGATCCAGCCCTGCATTGGGATCCTCTCTCTTCCCTCTCTCTGCCCTTCTCCCAGCTCATACATTCTCTCTGTCTCAAAATAAATAAATAAGCATTTAAAAAAACCAGAAATGTTCCTTGAATGGCTTTGGCAGTTTTCATAGCTCTTTGAAATAACTGGAAGCAATATCATATGGTACAAATGGCTAAATTAGAGATAATTCAATCACAAAAGGCAAATGTTGGCAAACAGAGAATTTGGGATTCAGAAAGTATCATAACAAACTCATTCTGAAAACATATATTGAGCTAGAACATTAGATTTTGTTTCAATTTTTGCCGAATTCTCTGGTCTAAAAAATCCATGCTACTGTTCCTATAACTCAGGAGTAGACTTTGGCCTTGAGTCTGTGCCTCACCTGAATACTGGAATGAGAGTTATTAGAGTAGTTGAAGATGGAGTGGATGACTGATGAGGCAATTTGCCCTCTCTATGCCCACGAAAGCTTTCTTGAATCTAACCTTCTATCCTGGAAAGAAAGGAAGCAGAATCTCTGAAATGTGACATTTCCCAAATAGAACAATCTGAGAAACCCAATTACCATCTCACTCATTCTCTCTACCACTCTCTCCTTCACAGAAACTAACATCAGAGGTTTAGTTACAGTCTCAACACTCTCACTGTATCTTTTTTCTATGAATGTTTGATGAAGCAGATTTCTTCAAATTTCCATCCAGCCCATGCACAAACCAGTTGCATTTGATCTACACTTTTAAATTATAAAATTCTGTATTGTGCTATACTTTAGAGGCACGTCAAGCAGCAGAAGAGAACAGTTTGTGGTCAAAGAGTTTGCAGGATGAATATAATTTGCCCCAAGGAAAACTAGAATGAATATCCATGAGATACTCATCAGTCTTTCTTTTTAGCTCAGTCCCTGACAAATGCAGATAGTATAACGTGAACACGTTTATTTTCCACGTGACCTGGTCAGACACTTGGTAATGCTAGTAGCTGGCATTTCTTAGGGAAAAATCTAACAACTTAACTTTAATTGAGTGCACTGAAAGATAGCCACCAACATGATTTTATTTTTCAAAGATTTCCCAGGATGGGAGGAACGTTCATAGACCTGACAAGCATAGTGATTGCTTTCCCTCTGGGTAATAAAACCAGCTACATTTCTCTCACTTTTGCCTGTAGTTCCTAAATGCAGAAGAAAAGCAATTATCACATGAAATGTATGCCTAAGGTATTCTTCCTGCATTAGTCAGTAGGTATCTATTTCCTTTTCAATTCAGTATCTTTGGAAGGAAAGAAAAAAAATTCTAGGCTATGTAAGATATGTCCCCCAAATAAAGTATTTGGGAGATGTGGAAGGTTGCTTTTTAATCTGTTTTATTGACTTTAATCTAGACAGAAGTCAGTTTTTCTCTAATTATAGAGGGTTTCTCATAAGCCCATCATTTTAAAGAAAAAAAAATTCAGAAACAAGAAAAGTCCTCTAAGTATGTCACCTTCTAACACTTATTCTCTTTCATTTTTGAAGCCTTAACATAAAACAAGCATTTGAGATAGGTAATTAATTGATTTGAGGTTTACATAAAAAATTATTATGCTCTCTTTAATATGCTCTATGTGTTTATTACTTACAGATCTTTCATAGATGTTTTTGCTTCAAGCAGGAAATTAACTTAGTGTATCACTGTTTCCTAAATAATATTCATAAGTGATAGAAAACAAAGACAAAAGAAAATTGTGACCTAGGTTTTGAGCATTCTATACTACATCTCAGGCTGAGAATAAAAAAAACCTCAAATACTTTTGGGGAAAAGTAATGAGTTTGATTAGACTGTAAAATATTCAGTTTTGACATTGGCAGAACTTTCAATAATTCCACTTCTCACTCACATTTGGAGTGCTACTCTAGGTGGATCTAATATACATTTTGAATCTTCAGTACCAAACCTAACTCCAGGCAAAAGAGAAATCTCAGAAGTCTTAAACATGTGTTCAAGAAATACATTAAAAATTTAATTGAATTTTAAAATGTTTGCCCAATATTTACCCAAATATCAGTACACACTCAAATACACACTTGCACATACATCAGGAACTGTGCTAAATAAAGGTGGAGAACACAATGGTGAATGAGATGGACGTTATCTTAGCTGCCATGGAAGTTAATTCTTAGGGAGAATGAAAAATTATAAATATGTTTTTCCAAAGGACCAAAAAATCACAACTGATGAATTCAATGGAAGCAATAAATGGGTGTGGGGAGGTGACTGGATACTTTGGTCAAGGGATAAAGATACAAATGGCAAAATGTAGGATGTATGAATAATGGATTGAATGAATGTACTGAGTATTTGGTGAGCATTTAGGTTGTAGGAGAGATGAAATTTAAGAAAAACCGAGCCTTGGAATTTCACTAAATAATTCTTACCAACTGGATAGCTAAAGTCAACTGAATTTGTAACAGTTAACAGACATTCTTAGAAGTGTATTCTAAGGTTGCCAGTGGGGATCAAGAGGTCAAAAGGTCAGAACAGATACATGATTATTCTCCAGATAGACTCAGCACACTCTCAGAATCATACTTATAAACTCGTGAGGTCCTAAGGAAAATGAGGGAAGCTTCTAATAATCATCTGAAGAATTACAAAAGAATTTTGTACTGTGGGTATTTGATAATGATTGTGAATTGTTTGAACAGCAAAATGATTATAAGATTGTCCTGATCATAACTATAATTGGGAACAACAGTTTCATAATAATGCAGTTTGTGAATTTGAAAGCCAAATACATGCCATGCATTTTACACATAAAATGGATTTTACTCATAAAAATGCTGAAAACAGGTGTCTTATCTACATTTTTAAATAGTACAGAATTGGTAGGATTTATTATTTTTATTATTATTATTCAAAAGTATACTCCCCCACACACATATTAACATACTAAAATGCCTCCAAAAGTAAAAATTACCCATTAAAGTAAAAGAAGTAAAATTTGCCTTGGTGTCTCTCCACAAAAGGAAACATTTCTAAGGTTTTGATATGTTAGTCAGTATTTCTCTCTCGGCCTCCAAATTTTATGTTTCTTGTGTATTTATAATTGGAATCAGATATATGCATATTTACATATATATACAAATATTTTTCCAAAGATTTTTAACACAATGTAAACCAACTACATTTCTCGATGTTTTTTTTTTAATTAAAAATTTTTTTAATGTTTATTTTTGAGGGAGAGAGAGACAGTGTGAGCGGGGGAAGAACAGAGACAGAGGGAGACACAGAATCCGAAGTGGGCTCCAGGCTCTGAGCTGTCAGCACAGAGCGTGATGTGGGGCTTGAACTCATGGACCATGAGATCATGACCTGAGCTGAAGTCGGACGCTCAACTGCCCAAGCCACCCAGGTGCCCCTCGATGCTTTTTAAAGCTAAAACCTTTTCATGTAGGCATTTTCAGATTATTGTGTCTACAAATAATTCATTTTGACTGAGATAGTACATTTCATGTGTGTATCATATTTTACTCAACCATTTTCCTAATGAAGTCAATTGAGGCAGGTTCCAATTTTTGTTAAACACAAGATTGCAACAAATGCTGTGAGGCATATATTTTTCTGTATTTTTATTTGTCATGCTTTTCTTTTCGTAGAACAGCTTCTTAGCATTGCTGGATCATAAAATCTGAGAAATTTTTACAGATGAAAATTGCATTTTAAAATATTGTTCCAAGGGTGCCTGGGTGGTTCAGTCAGTTAAGCGTCCAACTCTTGATTTCATCTCAGGTCATGATCTCACAGTTCATAAGACAGAGCCCCACATCAGGCTATGTGTTGAGCATGGGGCCTGCTTGGGATATTCTCTCTCTCTCTCTCTCTCTCACTCTCTCTCTCTCTCTCTCTCAAAATAAATAAACATTTAAAAATGAATAAACTATAGGGGTGCCCGGGTGGCTCAGTCAGTTAGGCGTCCGACTTCGGCTCAGGTCATGATCTCATGGTTCATGGGTTTGAGCCCCAGGTCAGGCTCTATGCTGACAGTTCAGAGCCTGGAGCCTGCTTCAGATTCTGTGTCTCCTCTCTCTCTACCCCTCCCCACTCATGCTCTGTTTCCCTCTCTCAAAAATAAAGAAACATTTAAAAAAATTAAAAAAAAATATTGTTCCAACATATACTCCTATCAAAACTAAATTGGGATACCTATTTCTATTTCTCCCCACTTTAAAAAAGAAGTGTTATAAAACTTTTCATTTTTGCTAATCTGTTAGAAAAGCAAAAGTTACAACTCATTATTGTTTTTAGTTAGTTTTTAGAGAGACAACTTATATTGTCTAAAGACAACAGTCAGGTATTGAACTGCAGTATGTAGGACTGTGTCCTATGCATGTATATAGAAAATAAGGTGTTTGGATTTGCCCTGAAGAATTGATTTTTGACCAATATTTGAGCAAAACACAGTGTGATTATCAAACAGTAGTGAACAATGAAAGTAGCACCAGTTTATTTTATCTTCAATTATCTTAGAATCTTTTGGTGACCCTACTATTTAGTCCTTTTGGAGAGGGTTAGGTCTAGGTTTTCAAACACCAAGGTATGTGGATAAAATCTTATTTGTCCCACTCACATCAAATACATTAACTTTTTACCCTTGAGATGTTTACAGTTTAATGATGAGTCTCATAAGTAAAACAAACACTTAAAAATTTTAAACCAATGTGGATGACACTGTATGCCATGCATATGGGAGAAGTAAAATAGAAGAAAGCTGGGAGAGGTGCAAAGCCCTAAGTTAACAGAATTTGTTCTTATTTTTAAATTACAGAAAGTACTTTCATATCTTCATGATCATCCCTGTTACCACAGATAACATTATAGGAAGTAAGAAAATTGTACAATCATCAGCAAGTAAGCTAAACTCATTGTGGCTAGTAAATTATGAAAGATAAGAAAGCAAAGTTTAGCACACAAATAGAAACTGACAAAAGAAAGCCAGGCTTTCCCTCAATATTGGTCCTCAACAAAGAGTACAAAAGGAAAGCATTAAAGACTTGTGCGGCTTTAGGGTGCAGCTATACTTACCATGCACTCTGTCTCTGTTGCTGTTTTGCTGACAGACTTTGACCTTAAGAGCCAGCATTTAGAGATAATAACAATGATTTATACACACTTAAAAATCTGAGAAAAACTTACGAGTTTAACACAAATGGTTTATTTTCAAAAAATTAAGTTTATTTCCAAATATTATGTTATCAAGTAGAGGTCACAGGCAAAATGTATATACCCTTGTAAAATAGACCTCTCTACCCGAGCTGCATATTTGACAGGGAGTAGAAGCACTCAAAGGCCTACACATGTGCAATATTCCCAGACAGGGACATAAACACACATATATACAAACCTTAGTCTTAGCTGTTGAATCTCTCAGCACGTTGATCCCAAGTATATACTCGCAAATCAGTCATGTTTATATATGGGTGAATTTATTGAGCTCTCTTTCAAAACTGAAGTCTTGTGGCTCCTAATCTGACCTTGACTTTATGCTCTGGGCACACAGCTGAAAAAATCCCCTTCTGGTGTTTTAAGTTCTTGTGCCTGATTATCTGATTTCGTAACCCACCAACCAACCAAGTCTCTTTCTGGGATGGAGGATTTGTTATCTGAACAGGGCCACTTCAAGGACTGGAGTCTTCCATCTGAATCTGGGTTCTATGGCCAGAACTTCTTAATGACCCAAATCTGCTTAATTCTGTAAGGAGCTGTGAATATCCTGTGCTATGGATTCGTAATGACCTCTTACTCATCACCAAAGGCCAAGGTAAGGAGTAAAATCATATGGACTTTTGAGTACTTTAAATTCAGGAAATTTAATTAAAGACTACTTTATTCCTTAAATTCATACTGTTACGTTATCAATACAAGCGTTCCCTTTTTTAAAACACATGGAGGAGTAGATTGCTGTATAAAACTTAAAATCTGATACAATAGATGAGTGATTCATTTCAGCTTTCCAAAGCAAAGGCATTTCAACCAATCAGAGCTGCTATACAAAACAATGAAGCTCCCCCAGACAGATCTGCCATCTGGTCTCCATAGAGACCATGAAACCAGGGAGCCACAGAAGTGCCACAGATAGCCAGTTCTAGGAGGGAAGGCCAATAATGCCTCATCGTAACCTCCACCCTCCCTTGGAATACTGTGCCAGGAAAACGTTCTCATATTTTACTCATGCATTACCCATCTACAGAACCCAAAAGGCACTTTTTTTTCAGGACGATACAAGTTCAAATGTCAAGCTAACACTGTAACAGTATAAAGTTTGTAGTTTGGTTCTAAGCCAGGACAAACATGAAAGATGAGGTACAGAAGCTGATGGGTACAGGAAAGGAATGCCTGAGTTGGCATTCACAGGTAATTACCCAGACAACGAGGGAAGGCCCATATAGTGCGATGCAAGCTTATGTTACCATCGCCATGAACTTCAGAGCACTCTCTTCCAACAAGAGCAGGAGTGTGCTTCAGAAAATTAAGAGACTGAATGGAAAGAACATATTCCAAACTTGCATAATACAAAGCATATAAAACACTAAGTGCCTATGTAGACTGTAAATGCTTCCTTAGAATGAGAGCAATTCCACTTTCCCCAAAGTACTTCATTTCAAATGGCTAGTGTAGGCACATTCTTTATCCTCAGTACTATTTCATTTATTGTACGCAGTCTAACAACTGTCAGATATTTTAGAAATAGTGCTAATATGGGCAAACACTAGAAAATCTTTAAAGCTTAACAAGAGGAAAACTTTATAGAGTGTGAAAAAATCCTATTGCATTCATATCTTTATTTTTCCCCTGGTGATTTTTATGTTAGAATGACTGCTGTGATTTTAATACTAACACAATCTGTTCACCCAGACCTAGGAGAGAGAGTGATTAGAGTTTTAAAATAATATACAAGATTCTTTATTAAAAAGATTTAAGATTGTCAGAAAATCTTTAAGTTGTAACTATTTCACTCCAAAGGGTTGTTTTCTAAGTATCCCTTTATTCATATGTAATTGACTGAGGATAGATGTAGAAACAAACGTGTAATTTATTGCTTTTGCATTACATTCTTCCTGACTTTTGGCAGTAACTAGACACAAAGGTTAAGTTTTTCTCAACCACATAAATGTTCCCCCACAAAATTCTTACGCAATGACAAGAAGTTGGTTTGGAGAAAAATGATCGCACAGGTTTTGTTTTGTTTTAAATTATCTACACAACATTTCAGAGTGAGAACATTCCCAGTAAAGGATACTGCTAAAGGATGAATTTCTTGATTAAAAAGATAAATTTAGAATATAATTAATCATTAATCATTGAGTCATTTAAAATCTCCTAAGTCTCTGTATATATACATGCATATACCCAACGGATATTTTTGAGCACTCGTGATGCACAGTGGTGCTAGAAGAAGAGGAAAGTAGTGAACAGATGTGAAACTTGGCTCTGTCTTTCAGGAACATATATTGTAATAAATTTAGGAATAGCCCAGCCCTTAACGAATATAAACTCTAAAGTGTTAACACAAGTGAACAAAATTACAGAACAAATGACAGTTTAGTGCAGTGCAGCAGAAAGCATATGTGCTGTAGAAATTCAAGTTTTGGGGCGCCTGGGTGCCTCAGTCAGTTAAGCATCCGACTTTGGCTCTGGTCATGATCTCACAGTTTGTGGGTTCAAGCCCTGCATCGGGCTCTGTGCTGACAGCTGGGAGCCTGGAGCCTGCTTCGGATTCTGTGTCTCCCTCTCTCTCTGCCCCTCCCCTGCTTGCTCTCTCTCTCTCTCTCTCTCTCAAAAATAAATAAAAACATTAAAAAAAAAGAAATTTAAGTTTTGGTCGGTTTGTGAGAGGAGGCTTCGTGGAGAAGGTGAGACTTGAGTGGACTTGAAGAATGTCTAAGATATGGAAGAGCTAATGTCAATAGAAAGAACCTTTCTTCAGAGTGGGTAGTAAGGGATGAAAGTACATAACCCAAAACATGGAAACAGATAGGAGGGAATTGCAATGGCCTAACTGAAAGATGGGCTAAGGAAGCTAGTGAAAAATAAGGCTGACGTAGTAGAGCATGTATCAGTGTATTATAAAGTTCAGTTGCATGTAACAGAGACTTGACTGCAGTGGCTTAACCGTAGAACTGATTATTTCCCCTGCAAAACAAAGAACCTGGAAGTGGACAGCTCAGGGATAGCACGGCAGCTTTAAGGCACTTTTAGATTCCAGATCTTGTTTTCTTTTTCTGTTCTGCCAGTCTTACCATCTTCAGCATGCTGGCTGCAACACAGTTTCTGCATTGTGAGCTGAGTATCTGTGCTCGAGGCAGATGAAGGGCAAAATGAAAGCTACCACTCTGGAAAGCTTCCAGTAAACTCACCTCTTTTTATCCAACATCATGTCACATTTATGGTCACTTCCATGTACAAGGGATCTGGGAAATCATGTTCTATTTTATTTTCAACTGGCCACAGTGGTATACTTACATATCAGAGAAGAAAGAATAAGGGGGGAATGTATATTTGGAAAGCAACATGCAGTATCTGCTTAAGATTGGTCCAAAAGTTTCAAAGAAAAAATAAGATGCAAATGTGATAGGTAATAATGAACTATTGTAAGTTCCTTAACAAGGCAATTTGGCAGAGAACTTCCACTTCATTAAACTCAGTTTGGCAGCAATATGGAGCAAAGAGAGGCAGTCATGGAAGGAGAAAGGGGAAGGACCTAGAACAATGGTGCAGTCTCACAGAAAATGTAACGAGAGCCTGCGTCTGGGTACTGACAGTAGAAATGGGAAAGAAAGGAGCCATCTACGTATCCGAACAGGTACCATTTTACACAGGTGTTGAAGGACAGTGCATATTAAATGTTACGCATTTTTCAGCCTTGAAAAAATTTAAGAATTACTTGTAAGACCAGTTTCCCGATTTGAAAACTAAAACACAGGAAAGGCCAGAGATGAGTTCCATGTTACAAGGCATCGGTGACACACCTTGGACCAAACTCATTTTCTACTTCTCTGTCCAGTACTATGTAATTTTAAATGTCATTCCCATGACATATTTTGTTATATTATATATACTTTAAATAATTATATAAATTTTAATAATAATTTATATTTTATATAGTAAGTTCTTTGGAGTTGCATGAAGATTTAGGAATCTAGAAAGTCTAGTAGATTTAGATTATTTTTATTACTATTTCTTATATCATATTAAAAATAGTTATAGTGTGATTCTGCTGCTATAAGAATATTGCTAGAAATTATATTTCTAGCCTGCAGAAATAAGAACTAAACGAGATAAGACGCATAGGCTCCCTGTAAATGATTAGAAAGTGAAGAGAATTATCCTGTACTGATACAAATTGAGAATGTTGTATTTGCATATTTATCATAGAAAAGTTGCAGTCAGGAAAGAAATTATTATAGAGGGGTTATTTTTAAAGTCCTGGTATTGGGGTGCCTGGGTGTCTCAGTGGGTTGAGTGTCGGACTTCAGCTCAGGTCATGATCTCGCGGTCTGTGAGTTCCAGCCCCGTGTCAGGCTCTGTGCTGACAGCTCAGAGCCTGGAGCCTGCTTTGGATTCTGTGTCTCCCTTTCTCTCTGCCCCTCCCCCCTTCAAGCTCTGTCTCTGTCTCTCTCTGTCAAAAATAAATAAACATTAAAAAAAAAATTTAAGTCCTGGTATTAGTTCTTCAATAAAAAGCCATTCACTTTTACAGTATTTACTTTACTCGTTTTCCCTGTATTCACCTGCCCTATTGTGTCTCCCCATCTCTAAAACTCTGCAGACCGTTTATTCCAAAGAGAATAGACATTTCACAGAAGACCTATCTTATTATCCAGGTTTTCCTGCGATATACTCCAGCTAAAGTGGTAAAGGACTGCTGATTTCCCATCTTCCCCAAATCCTATGCTCACCTTCCATTCAGCAAAACTGACTTCTCCTATCTCCCGTTTTCTTAGGTCTTTGCTTTCCTCTTAAGACTAGGTCAATAAACACTTTTCCAAAGAAGATATTCAGATGGCTAAAAGATACATGAAAAAATGTTCAACATCACTCATCATCAGGGAAATACAAATTGAAACTGCAACAAGGTAATACTTCACACTTGTCAGAATGGCTAAAATTAACAATTCAGGCAACAACAGATGTTGGCAAAGATGCGGAAAAAGGGGAATCCTTTTGCATTGCTGGTAGGAATGCAAACTGGTGCAGTCACTCTGTAAAATAGTATGGAGGTTCTGCAAACAATTAAAAATAGAAGTACCCTATGACCCAGCAATTGCACTACTAGGTATTTATCCTAAGGATACAGGTGTGCTGTTTCGAAGGGGCACATGCACCCAAATGTTTAGAGCAGCACTACTGACAATGGCCAAAGTATGGAAAAAGCCCAAATGTCCATCCACTGATGAATGGATAAAGAAGATGTGGTGTGTACACACACACACACACACACACACACACACACACACACACACATTGCAAAATTACTTGGCAATCAAAAAGAAAGAAATCTTGTCATTTGCAACTATGTGGATGGAACTAGAGGGTACTATGCTAAGCAAAATTAATCAGAGAAAGACAAATATTATATGATTTCACTCATATGTGGAATTTAAGATACAAAACAGATGAACACAAGGGAAGGGAAGCAAAAATAATATAAAAACAGGGACAGGGAGCAACTCAGCGTTGCTGGAGGGGTTTGGGAAGGAGGGATGGGCTAAATGGGCAAGGGGCATTAACGAGGACACTTGCTGGGATGAGCACTGGGTGTTACATGTATGTGATGAATCACTAAATTCTACTCCTGAAACCATTATTACACTATATGTTAGCTAAATTGGATGTAAATTTAAAAATGAATTAATTCAAAAAAGAATATGCCAATAAATTTAACAGGGTTACTTTCGATAATGACATGATACATTATCTCCTCCTAGACAATTTTTGTTTTTAATCCTATATTTTAATAGAATAAAATGGGATTTCAGACTTCAATAGGGAGGTAGCAATTGCTCATCTCTTCAGGTATAATCAACAAATAACACATGATGCATTTATGCAATCCACAAATATTTCTAGATTGTCTACTACATACCAAACACCAGAGATGCAATTTCAAGAAAAATAGATAAGGTCTCTGCTCTTATGGAGTCTAGAGTGTGGTGGAAGATTAGATGCTAGCCACACAAAGAAACAGAACATTCCAAACTGTGATGAATTCCATACATATAAAACACAGATTTTTACGAGCAATCTTACAGGTGAGACTTTAGGGGACAGAAGAACAGAGAGAGATTTACTCATAAACACCTCTGTTCTTGATACAAGTATATATGTATTTTTTCTTTTACTAAAACTTCTACCTAGTGTGCATATCTGGTCTTTTCTACTTCATACTCTGGGATTTAATATTATAAAACTTATACATTGATATAAGCATCTCACATTTCCAGCAAAAGTAGTCTTTCCTCTAAGTGTGTAGCTCATTCTACAGACTGTGCATAGATTGAAGCTCATGGAATTTAGAGATGGAAGACAAGTAGAAGTAGAGAATATTTTTAAGCCCGTATTGAATTATCTTGGAATTGATATAGCATTTGGGGTCACAATTTAAAACTTTTCCAGAGCATAAACTCTGAAAAGCATAATTTCTCTATGTGTTCATCAGTGATGACTATCATTTTTATAAAACTGTGTCTTTTTTTTAAGATTCTAATTTTAAGTGACTTTGGAGAAGTAAACAAGAGGCGATGCACAAGACATAAAAATGATTTTAGAGCTGGCAAATTGGTCTTTTGAGTAATGATGAGACTGAAGAAATTGATATAATTTAGCTTGCAAGAGAGAGAATTTGGTGGTAATTTATTAGTAGTTTTCAAATGTGTAAAGGATTAGTGAGGAGGAGATGGTAACCAGATGTTCTTGATCTCTAAAGTGGAAAGAAAAGATTAAATCAGTTTAAAGTGCAGCCAGAGAGATCAAGGATAGATATAACTTTCAGAAAATAAGGGAAGATAAGCACAAGATAAGCACAAGAGCAGACCACCAAAAGAAATTATGCAGTTTCTGACATCTGTCACATACTGTTCAGATATAGATCTGTTTGAGGGTCCCTCCTGCCTTATAGATCTCTGATTATTTGCATACAACATTTGAAACAAGATTTCTTGGGAGAAGATTAGCTAGAAACCAAACTAGTAGTAAGACTTAAGCAGTCAGAAAAGGAAAAAAAGCAAGATATTTCAAAACAATAATAATGATTTCATATATGCCCTCAAGACACA
Source organism: Felis catus (assembly GCF_018350175.1). NCBI lineage: Eukaryota > Metazoa > Chordata > Mammalia > Carnivora > Felidae > Felis > Felis catus. Next base: position 77,183,527 of record NC_058373.1, on the reverse strand, counting down.
GAATAGGAGCTGAATGCAAAATTAGCTGAGCTCATGTCTTAAAAATTTCTTTACTGTAGTTTTCAAGATTATTTGGAGGCTAACTCCTTTCCTAGCTGTTATGGAAGAAATCTGATTAATGAACTCTGGATATCTAAGCAATTCTTCAACAGATCTTGGATCCTGACAACTGGTAACATATGGCCTCGAAGTTGAGCCTTTTAGAAACAAACTTGATAACACAAAACTAGCTTATTTCTCATTCTGTTATAGGTTGGGTGTTAAGAACTGAAGTAAATGGGCCAAAATGGGATCATGAACAATTCAGGCACAACAAATGGAGATTATATGCCATTTCTGAAGCTTCATGTTAATGGTAATAGTAGCAATTATAATAATATTATGTTATATACCAGGCAATGTGATAAATATATATTTTATTTTCTTAATCTTCACAATAACCTTATGAGTTGAGTAGTTCCATTACCTCTAACTTACTGATAAATAATCTTAGATAAAAAGGAAATTTGCAAAAGGTCACATATTCAGTAAATAACAGTCTCTGAATTGAACACAGTTCTTTTTGTTCCTGAGTGCAAATTCTCAACTGCTATGAAATGCATTTACCAAAATCCAATGAAGTCTATACTCCTCTATCATGGGAGAAATTTTCCAGACAAATTCTTCCTGCCATTCAGGTGCTAGATGTGACTATTTCTTGAAGAAATGGAACCAAAGTAAAATTACAATTTATAATGATGTGTTTACACTATATTTAACATGTGTTCTAAATTAAAATTTGTAAAATTCAATTATTTAATTGATAGGATTATTACTTGCCACCTGCCAACCTTTGAAAAGCCTTATGGAAATTCATTGAGATGAAGGTTTTAATTACTTTAATGCAGAACACAAGAGAGACATCGCTAGAGTTACAAGAGTGCCAAATACTTTGTAAAATATAAGTGGTAAGCAAAAGGAACCAGACTTCTTAAAAAATGAATTAAAGACTAATATATAAAACTTCACTGTATTTAGAATGAAAAAAATTTCTCCTTGACTCAATAGTGTCTCCATTATCTTCCCCACAGTCATTCTTCATTATTATCCCTACCCTTAATCAAGCCTTTAAAAAAATTATCTAGGGGAGCCTGGGTGGCTCAGTCGGTTAAGCCTTCAACTTTGGCTCATGTCATGATCTTGTGGTTTGTGGGTTCAAGTCCCGCATCGAGCTCTGTGCTGACCACTCAGAGCCTGCAGCCTGTTTCAGATTCTGTGTCTCACTCTCTCACTCTCTGCCCTTCCTCTGCTCGTGCTCTCTCTCTCTCAAAAATAAATCAACATTAAAATTTTTTTAAAATGTGTAAAATATTTTTCATGAAACAAATCTCCTTACTTCCTATATCTCTATTGCTTAGTTACACTTATATACCATTCTTAAATTAATTTTCTTGAAAGAGGACTATAATCACACTGCACTGCTCAAAATTTCTTGGTCATGTCCTCTTGACACAATAAAATATTATTATAATTGTCATCATTATCTAGATCAGATTTCTTTTTTTTTTTTTACTGAGCACCTTCCATGTGCCAAGAATTATGGTAAACACTTTGTACATTCTGTCTCATTTTATCTTCACAAAAATTTGAAATCTGTATGTCACGATCATGATCTTATAGATGAGAAACTGAGGCTTAGAGATGTTTCTGTAGCTGACCCAAATCCAGAAGACAGCACTTGGGTTCAACCAAGCTTTTGCTCTGCTCCTGCAAGAATAAACTCCAAGCTCTTTCTTCTGGCATCTACAATCTTAAATAATGTGTCCCAATGCCCTGGGTTTCATACAACTCTTCTTCAAGATTAACACATCTTGAGCTCAGCTCTTCTCAAGAGAGTCCATGTCCCTCCACCTAAAAGAAACTGGACATTTTTTCTGAACAGTAATACCACTATGTGCATATTTTTGTCATTAGTTACTTTCCACAGGTGTTTCATTACCTACCCTTATCATCTCTTTTGGAAGGCTAAACCATTTTATTTTTAAAAATATTTTATTTTTAAGCAACGTGGGGCTTGAATTCACAACCCTGAGATCAAATGTCATATGCTCTATTGACTGAGCCAACCAGGTTCACCTAGAAGACTAAAACATTTTGCAACAGCAAGACCAGTGTCTGATTAAAATATGCATGCTTTACAGAGACTAGCACTGTGACTTGCTAAAATAATTGTTAGTTGCTTCTGAATCAACAAATGAAGTAGATCTAAATTATTTTCAGGAATTTACTTAAGCCTTAGAAAACAGTATAAGAGGTGAACAATGTAGGATAGTTAACAAAGACATAAGTGGACGTTTCTCCTCTGAGAATCTTAACAAACAGGATAGATTTTTATCTTCTCTGAGAATTTCCAAGTGGTTCCTGGAGAATGGGGACGGGATTTAAAACCAACTAAAAGTATTTTCCAATTATTTAACTTTATGAATGAATAAAGAAGTTTGGGTCCATTGGCATTAACTATGCAGACAATTATAGGAAATACGCTACTAAGGACACATCTGTACATTTTTGTGTTTGTTTTGTTTTCATTTTCTTTTTGAGCGATGTAAGCGCCTCAACAGATTTAGAGAAATTTGACTATAGTTTATTCACTCACTTAAATCTTCAAGGATAAGTTTGACATTCCATAAAAATTTTACATCCATATTTGAGTTTGGAAAGAAAGGATGGGAAGAAAACTGCTCATGTCATTTTATCACTTTCCCCTTTCTGCTCAAGGCAAAAACATAACCATATGAAATATAGGGCACGGGAAATAGACTATGTTAATATAGGTTGTAAAAGTCTAACATCATTTGCAATGCAGGCTGAGGCTATGAGGAAGGCAGGAGTTATTTCACTGAAACTGTTTAACCTATAGACTCCTTCCCTCTTTCTTTGAGTAGAGATATGGCTGAGAGCATAGTGCTGAATGATGATGAAGTAATACTAAACGCGAACCTCTGCTCAGTTCCCAGTATGAAAACATGCCTCAGCCACAAGTAATAAAGTAAATACAGAAGCTGCAAAAATCTATCACCAGAGGAAAACAATAATTTAAATGAGTGATAAAAAAGGCATTTCATCTATGCATGATAAGAAACCGCTGAACAAAACAAATTACACACCACACCAGAATAGCTCAATGCCTCCAAAATTGCAAACAGTTTATAATGAGAGAGAAGAGAAAACCACAGAGACTCAGAAATGAAATGAGAGTGTCCCTCATATAAAGAATGCAAATGATCTGTTCCTGAAAACCCCACCTAGAGTATTCTACTCAGATGCAAGAATTGTATGCAAGGAATACATGAACATTAGTGATGAATATTCTGGATGGCATTTTGAATGAAAAAACAGTACTATCTATGAGGCATAATTTGCCACAAACCAAGATGCCTGGAAAATACCACCTATGTTACACCAGTATCTCCCAGTTGCTGTTTCTTTCGGGTAAAGTTAAAATATGCTCAAAATATGGCATGGCCTTTGCTATCTAGAATAATATTTATTATTGATAACCATGGCTTTATTCTGATGTTTTATGCCTGAAATATTGTAAAAGCAGTTTCCACTACAGAAACTGAAAAACAGAAATACTTGGAGATTTTCTGTGCTATGCATTAAGTCCATTTCTATCCACAGACAAAACTCAGATCTCATGAACTCCTCCGACATTAACTATAATAACAACATATTATTATTGTTTTATTTCGGTTACTTTGTTGTTCTAAGCATTTATAGATGAAGTCTCACAATCTCAGATTCTAAAATGAGAAAAGAAGCTTAGAAACTGGAAAGTTCTAAATGATCACATATTTAAAATAAATGCTCAGGGCTAATGGATAATAATCTAGAGTATGTACTGAGTTGGAGGTACACTAGATACTAAGAGGTAGGCTTAGGTGGTAATCCATATGCATTGAGCAAATCACATGGGTAATTGTTGAGCACAAGAAACAATCATGACCAATTGAGAAATAAGACTGATGATTTTTATCATTTATTAACATGGAAAAAATTTGGTGAGAAAAACTTCTGAGAAAAAAATTAGGTGATTTAAGAGTCATGTCACTTTGTATGCATTGACCATCACCTCCCCATTTCTGCCTTCCTTAAACCCTGGAAAGCACCATTCAACTCTCTGCTTCTATGAGTTTGACCATTTTAGATTCCACATAGAAGTGAGATCATACAGTGTCTGCCTCTCTGTGTCTGGCTTATTTCACTTACCATAATGTCCTCCAGGTCCATTAATGTTGTTGCAAATGGCAGGAGTTTCTTTTCTTTTTCTTCCCTTCCTTTTTTCTTTTCTTTTCTTTTCTTTTCTTTTCTTTTCTTTTCTCTTTTCTTTCTTTCTTTCTTTCTTTCTTTCTTTCTTTCTTTCTTTCTTTCTTTCTTTCTTTCTCTTTCTTCTTTCTTTCGAGAGACAGAGAGTGTAAGAGAAAGAGAGCATGCAAGCATAAGCGGGGGAGGGGCAGAGTAAGAGGGAGAGGGAAGGAGGGAGAGAGAAAGAGAGAGAGAGAGAGAGAGAGAGAGAGAGAATTTTAAGCAGGTTCCATAACTGTGAGATCATGACCTGAACTGAAATCAAGAGTCAGATGCTTAACTAACTGAGCCACCTAGGTGCCCCTACCATTTTCTTCTTTTTAAAGACTGAATAATATTCCCTCATATGTATATACCACATTTTCTTTCCATTCACCCATGATGGAAACTTAGGTTTTCATATCTTGGCTATTGTGAATAATGCTACTATGGACATGGGAAGGCAGATACCTCTTCAGGGTCCCAATTTCATTTTCTTTGGATATATATCCAGGAATGAGATTGCTAATCATATGATAGTCTTACTTTTTAATTTTGAAAACAAAAAACAAAAAAAAACCCTCTATACTATTTTTCATAAGGGCAATACCAACTGACATTCTCATCAGCAATATACCAGGATCCATCCCCTTTACTCCACATTCTTTCCAATGATCTATGTGTGTCAACTTTTATGGCAATACCATACTGTTTTCATTACTATAGCTTTGTGATATAATTTGAAATAAGGAAATGTAATGTCTCCAGCTGTTTTTCTTGCTCAGGATTGCTTTGTCTATTCAGGATCTTTTGTGGTTCCACATGAATTTTAGATTTAACTTTTTCTCTTAATCTCTTAATCTCAGAAAAATGCCATTGGGATTTTGATAGGGATTACTTTGAGTCTGCAAATTACTTTAGGTAGTATGGACATTTTAACAATATTAGTTCTTCCAATCCATCAACATGGGGTACCCTTCTAATTATTTGTGGTTCTTCAATTTCTTTCATCATACTTTTATAACTTTTAGTGTACAGATATTTCATTTCCTTGGTTAAATGTATTCCTATGTACTTTATTTTTGATATTATCATGAGAGTGTTTTCTCGTCTTTTTTGGATCGTTCACTTTTAGTATGTAAAAAATGCATCTGATTTTTGTATGTTGATGTATCCTGTAACTTTATTGAATTTGTTTAGCAGTGTGATTTTTTAGTGGAATACTTAGGATTTTCTATATGTGACCATGTCAACTACAAAAAGAGACAATTTTATGCCTCCCCTTTCAGTTATGCATATAAATAAGTCTAAAGATCTGCATAATATACAGCATATAGCTAATAATAATATGTTTTATCTTTAAAATATTCTAACAGAGTAGACTTTATGTTAAGTGTTTTGCAAAGAAAAAATTAATACTAATAATAGGGGCAAGAGAAAGCTTTGGGAATTGATGGATATGTCAATGGACTTGATGGTAGTGATGATTTCATGGGTGTATGGTTATCATCATAGCATACTGAGTCATATACATTAAACATGTCCATCCTTTAAAATTTCAAAAAATACATAAAAATAAAAATTACTAGAAAGCAGAGAGAAAGAGATAAAGAAAGAATTGTGTCAGAAGTAAAAGTAAAACCAACTAAAAAAGAATCGGGGAGGGAGAATTTAATAGTCACATAGGTCAAAGAAAGAAAATGAGTGCTAAAGAAGCTTTGGAAATTAGAAGACAATTTAAGAGGCCTTAGAATAAAAAAACCAATTATGTTAGAGAAGAAAGGATTATTTAATTTTCCTTAGCAATATTGTGATGAAAACACAAAAAAGAGAACAGATTAAAAATGGTAAAATGATTCTCTGTCCCTCCCCCACTCATGCTCTCTCTCTCTCTCTCTCTCTCTCTCTCAAAAATAAACATTAAGAAAAAATTTTAATGGCAAAACAATTGCAAAACTGTAACACAGTCTTAACTCTGGTGTCAAAAGTACATAGTATTTTTTTATAAAAAAATTCTGTAATAACTGTCAAATACCAGTAAAAAATATGCTATCAGAAGACTAGAGTTTGAAAGCCCATAAGCTGAGTAGATTAGGCCCCTTTCTGAACATTGTACCTACTACTGGTAACAGAAACACCTGATTTTGACACTGGAACAACAGCTATAGCAATTTGCACTGATGGAACAGGCCAGTGGCAAGACTCTAGAAGAGTAATACGGTGTCATACCCAGAAGTCAAAATTTTGGTATATGGTAGCATATCTCACCAGTACCCATGGCTCATTAAAATAGGATTCGAGAAACTAGCAGAGCATCAGAAAATAACTAGTAGAAAACTCAAAAACAAAGATGAGCATACAAAGTTCTAAAAAATATTATTAGAGGAGCACCAAACTCAATAATCAGAAAGCTAACAGAGAAAATAGTTATTAGAATAACAAAAATATAAACTGTAAATAATACACCTAGTATATAAAAGAGAACATTAAATTCATAATACTCTAGTTTTTTTTTAATATGGACTTTAGAACTAAAAATATACAATAACTTGCAAATAAATATCTTAGGTATAAAAAGATTAGTACTTAGGTACTGAAAAAGATTAGTAACTTAGAAAATTTAAATGAAAGTTTCTGGAAAAACAAGATGGAAAAACCCAAAATGGTTAACATAACTAAAAAAAAAAAAAATTAAAGATAGAGCCTCATAGAGGATAGTTTCAGAAATTCTATCTGGCACCTATGATGCAGAGTATAAAAGGAGAAAATAAAGTTATATCAGAGTTTTAAAATAAATTTTCACAAATGAAGAAAGTTCACCCTTCAGTTTTAGAAATTTCAAAAGAAGCAAAATAAAAATCTAGACATTAAAAATACTGCTTTAAAATTTTTAACTAAATAGCTGAATGAAAGAGCAGATTGGAGATAACTAAAAAATAGAAACAATGAGGTAAAAAAGAAGTCTGAAGAAATTTTCTAAAATCTAACATTAAGTTATAAACTAACCAAATTAAAGTGAGATTAACAAACAAAACAGAATGAGAAGTTCTAAATGGCTGAGATAAAAGAACCATTTTTAGAAAAAAATGACTAAGAATTTTTCATAATGGAATAAAAACATGAATTTGTAGATCTGAGAGATAAACACACAAGCAAGACAGATACCTAGACAAAGATTAATATAACTACAGAAACCAAAGACAGTGGCAAAGTTTGAAAATAGCTGAAGGGAAAAGACAGATTACCTATAAACAAGTGAAAATCTACAGTGAAAGCAGATATTTGAGTGTTCATGAACAAGAATCTTTACAACTGAGTGGTTTTTCTATTACCAAAAAAAAAAAAAAAAAAAAAAAAAAAGAAACAAAAAAGGAGATATCCTAAATCCATCATCAGGAAATTTAGTAAATAAATATTTGAATATTTATGTAATCTCAAACTATATAGCTGTAAAAATGAAAACAGTTACAGCTAAAAGTATCATAACAATAATTTTTATGCAAAATTATAGGTAGTCATAAATGTAAATAAAGTGGTTATCTATAAACAAATGAGCTTGGAATTTTAGGAATACCCATTAGTTTAGTGAGGTTTCAAGGCATGCAAGTGTGTGCTATCTGGAGAAGGGGTGGGGTTATAAAAGGTTCAGCCAAAAAGCAAGGGTTACTCTGTTTTCCTCCAACATTGCCCAGGGGAGGCAGGTGCTAGCCAACAGCCCCAAGTCTCAGGTCAGCTTAAAAGACTCCACCCTACAGTGACCACAGAAGCATCTGGCTTGCGTACTTAATAGCCCCAGGCTTAAGGTCACTCAACAAACACTCCTCCCAATTACATTTAATTTGAAGGAAAAATGAAGGGAAAAAGACCAAAATAAAAGGGGAATAAATTTTGAGGATTTCATTATCATTATTATTTATTTTTGGAGAGTGCACAGGTATATGTACTTGCTTAGAAAAATAATTGCATAATGAATGGTGAAAGGCCTGAGAAGGGTAAGGTCACAGAGCTATTATAGTATAAGTATTTTGAAGGAAGGACAATGCTTCATCTAAAATTTGCAGATCAGGCAGAACAAAGGAAATTAGACAAAAATGAAGATGCCATTGATGGTAGAGCACATCATTGAGAAAGTTTATGTTACATCTCTTTTTTTTGAAAGTGAAGTAGGAAAATGATGAGTTACTTTGAGGAGCAGGGGTAGGGATTACGAGAAAAGTAGTAACGTTCAAGAGCTATATGGGAATAAGAAACAAGGAACTGATCAAAAACAAATTGAAGACCATAGTTGGCTGAGGAATGCTGAGGGCCTAATTAAAGACGGAGAGAATACACTGTAATGGCTTAATCAACCTGGTATAATTCTTCTCTAGAAAGCTCTTAGTTAGCCCAAGGCTGGGTGTGAGTGCGGCAAAGGAAAAAGAAATAAAAATAAAAATCATAGAGGAAATGAAAAAGCTAGCTAGAAAGTGGTTGACATTGAATTATAGAAACTACTGGATAATAAGTGAAACTAGAATATGTGAAAATGAAAATATCTGGGAGATGAAAATCTGATGTGACCAAAGGGATGGGAATGAAGGGAGAAAGTCGCAAGAATAAGAGAATATGATTAGAAATTAACTTCTTACATGCACTCAGTTTCCCTATCTCACTACTCATTGTTTTCAGTACCTATTAATACATAGTATTTTCTTTTTTCTTCAGGACTGGAATTTTGTTTGTGTCATTTATTGATGCATCCTCATCACCTAGAGTGGCTAGTGGCACAGCAAGAGTATTCAATAATTATTTTTGAATTTCTGAAGAATTGTTGGAATTAAGATTTCATTGGTGGTATAAATCTTGTTGTGGGCAATAAACTGGATGAAAGGGTTTACAAAAGTAAAAGGCCTTCACCTGAGAGAATTAAAAGGGAAACACTGACAGAGTTTAATAGAGCATCTCATTCGTAGAAGATGTGCTACTATATATTAGTTCACAGGTAGACCCCTGGAGTAAATTTTAAATAACCTACTTGGTGCTGGCTCCACAATGCATTAGCAGTAGGATACTGAACTTAATGATCGTGAACTCCCATTTTCTCATTCACAAAAAGGACTAACACCTTTTTAACATTTTTGTGAGGATACAGTTAGATAAAAGTACACACTCACTTTGCATCTCATATGAGGATGAGTACACACTCACTTTGCATTCCTCATATGAGGAATGCTCATAATATTTTAGGTATTTTCAAATGCTCCTCAAATTACTGTGGTATAATCTACATTCCCCTTTTATGCACTTATATTCTTTTTTTAATATATGAAATTTATTGTCAAATTGGTTTCCAAACATTACCCAGTACTCATCCCAACAGGTGCCCTCCTTGATACCCATCACCCACCCTCCTCTCCCTCCTAGCCCCCATCAGCCCTCAGTTTGTTCTCAGTTTTTAAGAGTCTCTTATGCTTTGGCTCTCTCCTACTCTAACCTCTTTTTCTTTTTTTTCCTTCCCCTCCCCCATGGGTTCCTGTTAAGTTTCTCAGAATCCACATAAGAGTGAACACATATGGTATCTGTCTTTCTCTGTATGGCTTATTTCACTTAGCATCACACTCTCCAGTTCCATCCACGTTGCTACAAAGGGCCATATTTCATTCTTTCTCATTGCCACATAGTACTCCATTGTGTATATAAACCACAATTTCTTTATCCATTCATCATTTGATGGATATTTAGGCTCTTTCCATAATTTGGCTATTGTTGAGAGTGCTGCTATAAACATTGGGGTACAAGTGCCCCTATGCATCAGCACTCCTGTATCCCTTGAGTAAATTCCTAGCAGTGCTACTGCTGGGTCATAGGGTAGGTCTATTTTTAATTTTTTAAGGAACCTCCACACTGTTTTCCAGAGCGGCTGCACCAATTTGCATTCCCACCAACAGTGCAAGAGGGTTCCTGTTTCTCCACATCCCCTCCAGCACCTATAGTCTCCTGTTTAGTTCATTTTGGCCACTCTGACTGGCGTGAGGTGATATCTGAGTGTGGTTTTGATTTGTATTTCCCTGATGAGGAGCGACGCTCAACATCTTTTCATGTGCCTGTTGGCCATCCGGATGTCTTCTTTTTTTTTTTTTTTTTTTTAAATTTTTTTTTCAACGTTTATTTATTTTTGGGACAGAGAGAGACAGAGCATGAACGGGGGAGGGGCAGAGAGAGAGGGAGACACAGAATTGGAAACAGGCTCCAGGCTCTGAGCCATCAGCCCAGAGCCTGACGTGGGGCTCGAACCCACGGACTGCGAGATCGTGACCTGGCTGAAGTCGGACGCTTAACCGACTGTGCCACCCAGGCGCCCCCATCCGGATGTCTTCTTTAGAGAAGTGTCTATTCATGTTTTCTGCCCATTTCTTCACTGGGTTATTTGTTTTTCAGGTGTGGAGTTTGGTGAGCTCTTTATAGATTTTGGATACTAGCCCTTTGTCTAATATGTCATTTGCAAATATCTTTTCCCATTCCGTTGGTTGCCTTTTAGTTTTGTTGATTGTTTCCTTTGCTGTATGCACTTATATTCTTTACCAAGACATTAAAGATCCCAAGGAAGCTTAGTAAACTACCAGGTCTAAAAGTCAAACAATTGCACCTACTGAGCATCAAAAATGTATCTCTAAGTATTTTCATCAAGGAGCAAATAAATCACCATGGCAATAATATTAATGAGCCCAACTAAATGTGTGTTGTATATAATGATGAATTTTGCACTATAGAGCCGAGGGTGTCAATGTTTAAATCATACCAACAAGTTCACAGAACATTTCTGGAGAGAGATAACCCTGTGTCTTTAAACTCTGGTGCATCTTATCACATTGGAACATGGCATAGCGTCATTGGCTTTTCCAACATGTTTACAGCTATTTGATTCAAAGAGATGATGTCTGGACTGCTTCTGTGAAGAGGTGCTGAACTGAAGGGACAAGCGCTCATCCAGACAGCACAAAGTGTGAGCTCCAAACTTTGATGGCTGAATGCAGATTTTCATTTTAAGCTTCCTCTTGCCTTCTTATAAACTATCCTGCCTTTAAAAAACAAAAGATTCACCTAAAACATGTTTAAATTGTATTCTGCCTTCTGTTTGGCCAATCAGAAATGATGCATCGAAATAGTTCCATGTGAAAAAGGCATGCAAGAAATATATGTCCACAAATTCTTTTATAAAGAGTGTTTCAGACTGTCAAAATGGACTCTAGATAAAAAGGAATAAAAAAAAATTCTCTACCACGACTAATGGAAATTCACTCTTTCCTTGCTTAAGAGTCTCAATTCATTAGATAAAAAGTTTAAGAAATTGTGTACACACACACAAATATATTCACAGATAAAAAAAAAAACCACAAATAGAAATATCCATTGATAATAAAACATGTTTTATAAGGAAAAGACAATTTCCAAAAGAATACAGTTTTTACATAAAAGTAATGTAATATACGTTTCTTACTCTTGAGAAGGAAAAGAGTTGGTCATAGTGGTAGAAAAGATAGGAGAAAGAATTATTCTTTGGATGGTGCATTCTTTTACAGCACCACTTTCATTACCAATTTTTCATCCTTTTTGTGGCTCATGGTTATCTCATGTTCAAACTCCATTTAGTACATTTAAAACAAAATAGAAAAGCTAATCAATCATAAAAGCACTTTGAAATACATGGAAATTGTTCATGTGCACAAGAGATTTAAGAGTAAAAGAGATGTTATCTCTTCATTCCTTTTACTGGCATGCATACAAAAGAAAAACATTTGGGGTTCATCCAAACATGGGACACAATTCAAATTTTTCTATAATTTTTCTAGGAACTGTTTTGTCAAGTAAATTATTGAGTATGTCTTTGCCTGAAATTAAAATGTCAAAGTATCACTTTTTATAGCATATTAATTTAGTGTGCCTCTAACTGAAAAGTCATCATACTGGAACAAAAGGAGACTTTGTCAAAAACACAGAAATATTCAAGGGCTATTATGGTAAATAGTTGTTAACTGAGCAGGCATTATGTTAGATAGGTCTGTTGTTCGCAAATTATTTTTAGCTCTATTTTTCTGAAAGAGAAAAACTGAGTCAGAGACATTAATAAAATCACTACAATATTTTGTAAGGGAGTAGAGATTTCAAAACACTGAGCTTGAAAGACAGTTCACAGTAATGTTTTCTTAACAGAAACACACACACATAATTACTAATGTAACAGTCTGTCTATAGTGGAAAAGCAACAGTTTTATCACATGCTTATATCTGCAGACATCAAAACTATGGAAGTCAAGAATATCTTTATTTTCACTACAGTCTCAGAAAGTCATGAAAAAAGGCTCAAGGTTTCATTTCATTTAAGGACTATTGCTAGGCAAGATGCAATTACTTTTTGTAGAGTTTATTTCAAGAATAACTATGTTGTTTCCCTCACCCCACACTGCGGTATGATGTCCTTAATCGTAATGGCTGTAGGGCAAGGGCTCAGTTTGCTTCATCAGTTTATCATCAAGAAGACAAAAAGGACTAGATTAGAGATATTACACAATTCGGCCCTAAAGAAGATGTGCACAATGTTGCTATAGGCAGGACATGGTATAATCCGCTGACCCATGTGGCGAATGTGCTGGTTTTTCATGGGCCCGGAATACTTTCAGCGTCATTACGAAAGCACAAAATCTGCATGTCAAATTAATTTGTGCTCTCTTCACCTCACATTGATTAACACAAATTAAGTTTCACACTAATCACCTAGAGCAGTTAACAAGTAGTAGTATCAAATTCCATGACTTTCCCTCACTATAATTTTAAAACTACTCTTTCCCCAATTCCTATTTAATAGAATCCTGTAGTGTTCATTTCAAAGAAGTCATGTAAAATGAAGGTGCTCACAGCATGCCTCAGATTTTCTCAGCGTTGAAATATAGAGTTTGGAGACACGTGTGTATTTCATAGCTAACTTGGTTTCAAAAAATGGTCCCAATAATTAGTGAAGTAACAAGTGTGGTTTTAAACATCTTAAATATTCTATGAATTTGCATCAAGAAAACCCAGAGGCATATCATCAAACCCTGGATTGTATTCATTTACATAAAAAACCAAATGTAGAGGTATCACATCAAAGCAAGTCCTAATATGAACAAATGTGAGGTTTTAAACTGCTCTTCTTATAATGTTGTTTTCTATTACCTCCTAAGGGAGTTAGTGAAAGAGGAAGTTTTGTTGAGAGTCCCCATTTCAAGTGTTTGTATAACAACTCCCCTTAATTTTAGGTTTCATACACATAAATACATGGAGAGATACCATGAAAGACCTACAATAAAGCATATGCTAAATATCAAAGGGGGAATAGATTTTATTAATAAACAATACGGCTTTATATTTTATGATAGAGAACATGAGAATGATACACCAATAAAAAGTCAAGGTAAGTACTTAAGTCTAGTGAGAAGTTGTTCCTGCCAAGGTCAAAGAGGTTGCTGCCTGTGTTCTCTTGTAGGATTTTGATGGTTTCCTGTCTCACATTTAGGTGTGTCACCCATTTTGAATTTATTTTTGTGTATGGTGTAAAATAAGTGGTCCAGTTTTATTCTTCTGCATGTCACTGTCCAGTTTTCCCAAAACCATTTGTTGAAGACACTGTCTTTTTTCCATTGGATATTCTTTCCTGCTTTGTCGAAGATTCGTTGACCGTTGTGGGTCTGATGCATAGTATCTTGTTAAATGTTTAAACATTTGAAATAAAATTGTGTCGATAAAAATTTATACAAATTGGGGGCTGGGGGGCTCAGTTAATTAAGTGTCAGACTTCGGCTCAGGTCATAATCTCACGGTTTATGAATTCAACCCCCATTCGGTCTCTGTGCTGACAGTTCAGAGCCTGGAGCCTGCTTTGGATTCTGGGTCTCCCCCTCTCTCTGCCCGTCCCTCACTCACGCTCTGTCTCTCTCAAAAATGAATAAGCTTAAAAAAAATTTTAAATTATAAGACATGACATCTTCAAGAGTGGACTTTTATCTTATATCCCTGGTACAATCCTTGGTACGTACTGGATTCTTAATATATTTTCTATATTGATTAATTAACAAAAAGTACTAGGCACTTTATAGGACATGAAGTATTAAAAATGGAATACACTGGGGCGCCTGGGTGGCGCAGTCGGTTAAGCGTCCGACTTCAGCCAGGTCACGATCTCGCGGTCCGTGAGTTCGAGCCCCGTGTCAGGCTCTGGGCTGATGGCTCAGAGCCTGGAGCCTGTTTCCAATTCTGTGTCTCCCTCTCTCTCTGCCCCTCCCCTGTTCATGCTCTGTCTCTCTCTGTCCCAAAAATAAATAAACGTTGAAAAAAAAATAAAAATAAATGGAATACACTGAAGACTCAGCCCTCAAAGAAATTATAGTCTAATGGAAGAGCTCATAGATACTGAGAAGTAATCAAACTAATTAGTAATGAGAATAAAATATAGATCTATGCAGTTCATTTAGATAAACATGAGTCCATATTTTGAAGCACTGAAATGGTGAGCTTAAAAAAATCCTACCAGAATAGTTGGAGCTATCATTTATAAACTTTGAATATCAGATGAAGTTCTTATGTGGTCCTATTTAATTTATAGAGTTGTAAATCACAGAGCAATGGTAGTGTTCCTGAACTACTCTAGTGACTGAATAGATTTGTTTCACTGCCTAATTTTGAGAATAAGGCTTACTCTGAATCATCTACCAAGTTCTTTCCTATCAAAATCATTTGAGTGATGATCTCAAATTCCTACATGTAGGGAAAGATGTATTGTTCTTTACTTTATAATTAGGTTACTAAACAGAGGCAAGTCTTTCTGAAATGGTAGACTAAGGACCTCTGATAAATAGCTCCTTTGTAAGAGCGATCAAAATACAGGAAAAATTTGTCTAAGTCAACTTTTTCAGAATTCTGGAAATGACAAAAAGCTTTCAAAATCCAAGAAGTATCTGTTCAAGAAAAATGTCTGAATCTCAGTAAGAAGAGTGGATTTGTGGTGTTTTAACTTGCCCTATCATATTCTCCTCTTGCCAGATCTGTGGTAGCCTTAAAAATCAGTAACCTAAGAGTCATTGGAGGGAGAGGAACAGATCTGGAGCTTCCATAAAAGTCCCATTCCTAGAGAAGTGTTACTATTTGAGCTCTGTAGCAGCTCTCTGGACAAGGCCCTCTTGCAAGGCTTTTCATCATTTGATCTGACTCAGCTTGTCCAGTGGAAAGTCTTATCTCAAGGTGTTTGTTGAAAGCAGTTAGCATCAGTTATTTAATCTTGAAGCTGCCAGAGACAGTGATACCAGCTGTACCAAATAAGAGGAGAGCCAAAAAATGTTTTAAAAGTAAAAAAACAGTTTATGAGATACCCATATGGGACTTTGATAGACTCCAAAATAATCCTAGGTTTGTGTGTATGCCCCAGAATCCCTGACAGTCCCCTAACCCATCCATCACCTCTAGGTGACCTTCAGGATATGCACAAGCTAGAAATGAATAATGCATAATTGTAAACTGGAGAGTTGAAGTCATGTCCCACCACACACACAGGGCCCTTCTGCAAAGGTTGGAGACTTATTGGTTCAAGCCATTTAATAAAATATCTGTCCAATTATCAGCTGATCACTGTTAACTGTAGCAGGTACTTCAGTGAGCACACATGAATTAGTCAAGGAGAAACATTACACAAACAGTAACAACAACAAAACCTAATGATGAATAGGAATCTTTTTTTTCTAGAGTATCCACGTAATATTATTTCAAATGTTCAGTTTTCTACAAAAAAAAATGAGACATGCAAAGAAATAAAAAGTATGGCCCATATACAAAAAAAAAAAAAAGACAGGAAGAAAAGAAGGAAGGAAGGAAGGAAGGAAGGAAGGAAGGAAGGAAGGAACCCAATGAAGTCATTAAAACCATCTTTTAGGAAAACCAAGTGTTGGACTTACTAGACAAATTTAAGCAATCTGCTACTATAAATATTTTCAAGAAACTAAAGGAGAATTAAAGGGAAGTATGAGAACAATATCTCACTGTATAAAGAATTGCCAATCAAGATACCAACATAATTCAAAAACTACCAAATATCATTTTTTTAGTGGAAAAGTAAAATTACCAAAATGAAACTTCACCAGAAATGTTCAAAAGTAGATGTGAATTCACAGAAGAAAAAATCAACCAACTCGAAGATAATTCAGTTGACATTTCTCAATTATTTCTGTTGGAACAGAAAGAAAAAAGAATGCACAAAACTAATCAAAGTCTCAGAGAACCATTGGATACTTTTAAATGTACTAAAGTATGCATAAAGGTAGTCAAGAAAAACAGAAAACAGAAGCAGAGAGAACATTAGAATGAATAATTACTAAAAACTACCAAAATTTGATGAGGAATATTAATTTGCATATGTGAGAAGTTCAATCAACTCCAAACAGTTTAAACTCAAAGCTATCCATACCCAAATATACCCACTATCAGAAATAGTGAAAGGCCAAGTGATAATGGGATGATTCAAAGTGTTGAAGGAAGCTGTCGACCAAGAATTACCACACTCAACTCCTGGACACAAAGTTTTTGTATATTATTGAAATTAAACTGACACTAATCTAAACTAGATTTTAAAATTTTTTTTTAAAAATGTTTATTCATTTTTGAGAGCAAAGCACAAGCAGGGGTGGGGCAGAGGGAGAGGGAGACACAGAATCCGAAGCAGGCTCCAGGCTCTGAGCTGTAAGCACAGAGCCCCACGTGGGGCTCGAACTCACTAATTGCGAGATCAAGACCTGAGCTGAAGTCAGATGCCTAAGTGACTTGAGCTACCCAGGCACCCCTAAACCAGATTGTTTTAAGTTGTTACTTTATAATCCCCAGGGCAACCATTTTAAAAGAAAAAGATGTACCATGCAAAGAATAATCAAAAGGGAGCTGAAGTGGCTATATTAATCTCATATCCAATAGACGTTAAGACAAAAATTGCTACTAGAGAAAAAGAAAAACATTTTCCAATGGAAAAAAGGTCAAGTCATCAGGAAGATATAACAATTATAAGCATTTACGCATGTAGTAAAAGAGCCCTCAAAATGCATAAATCAAAAACTGACATACATAAAGGGATAAAAAGATAATTCAAAAATAATAATTGGAAACTTCAATATCCCACTTTGAATAACAGAAAACTAGGCAGAGTGACAAGGAAATAGAAGACTCAAACAACATTATAAACCAAGCAGATCTAAGAGACATCTATAAAACACTCAACCCAACAACAGAGAAAAACATTCTTCTCAAATGCATATAGAATATTCTCTAATACAGACCATATATCAGGCCATAAAACAAAACTCAATAAATGTAAAATGGTATAACTGATACAAAGTTAAAATACTAGAAATCATGAAGAAATGTGTTCTGTTACCACAATAAAATGAAATTAGAAATGGAAGAAGCAAATTAGAGTATTTCATAAATATGTGGAAACTAAACAATGCATGCTTAAGTTTATAATGGGCTAAGGAAGAAATTAAAATGGAAATTAGTAAATACTTTGAGATGTATGAAGATAAATACACAATATGCCAAAACTTAAGGAATGCGGTTAAAACTGTACATGGAAAAAATATATTTATGGATACCTATGAATATAAAAGAAAGATTTCTAATCACCTTATTCTTCCACATTAAGAAACTAGTAAAAAGAGCAAAGTAATCTCAAACCAAGGTCAAAAAGGAAATAATAGAAATCAGAGTGGAAATAAATTAAATAAAGAATAGGAAAAAATAGAGAAAACTGACAGAATAAAAACGTGGTTCACTAATCTTCCATTAGACTGAACAGAAACAGGTGTTGAGAAGGATGTGGAAGAACTGCAATCCACACACTTTACTAGAAACACAAAATGGTGCAATGACTTTGCAAAACTCTTTGGCATTTCCTCAAAATTGTTGTAAATAGAGGTATTGTATAACCCAGCAATTCCACTACTAGATATATAGCCAAAATACAGGAGAATAAAAACATACACATGACTATTTATAGTGGCATTAATCATAATGGTCAAAAAATGAAAACAAATCAAAGTCCATCTACCAATGAATGGATAAACAAAATGTGATATACCCATTCAATGTAATAGCCATCCAAAGGAATAATATAATGATACATACTACAATATAGATGAACCTTGAAAACATCCTAAAATAAGCCAATCACAAATGACCACATTTGTATAATTAAATTTATATGAAATTTTCACAATAGGCAAATCCATAGAGACAGAAAATAGATTAGTGGTCAGAGCGTGGGGAGAGGGAGAAAGAGAAAGTGCATACTAATAATGGGTTTTCTTTTGGGGTGATTAAAAGGTCCTAAAATTAGACAGTGGTGAGAATTACAAAACACTGTGAATATACTAAAAAACTAATGAGTTGTACATTTTACAAAGGTGGATTTTATGCTATGAGAATTGTACTTAAAATAATTAAGGAAGATGAGAGTGAGGCAGGTACACTCTTCTTATATTTGAGGTTAGATCTTTATATGATTGCTTCAGTCTCCATAACTGCCTTTCATTTCCTGATCATGCATAGCCAACAAATTCCATATTAATAACAAAGTAAAGGCACTTTTTTTGACATGTCTGAAGAATGTGTTGTTGAAATAAATTAACGTAAGTTAACAATGTATAAGCCAAAAGCAACTTTTGAATAAGACATACTGCTAAAGAACTTAATTACATTGAGGTGCCAGATGAAGCTGTCACCTCCCTAGTTCAAGCCAACAAGGAGAAAAGGAAGCCAAAAATAAGAAGGGAAGAATGGAAACACTTACCTGAATGATCCAGTTTGGGTTGGTGACTTAAGACAGTTCCAAAGAACTCTCATATCTTCCTAGCATTGGGGCTTCTAAGTGAAGAAGGAGGAATTCTGGATATGAGACAAGAAGTTATGCTTTGTTAAGCATAAAGGTAACCTCCAAAGCAAGAATGAATATAGAACAAGTGAGAAAAGAGATCCAAAAGTTAAATAAAGGTTTTTCTAAACTTTTTTTATTTGCAATTGTTTTTTCATACAGTCCACACAACTGTAGTGATTGCTTTCTCTGTCATGTAGTTTAAAATGAATTTCAGACCACTATCATATAGGATTATATGTGTGTAAATAAAATATCTAAATTATTGCTTCTCAATCAAGTCAATCAGAATAACCCATGAAAATATTGTAACATTTGGATTCCCATAACTGTCCCAAATTCATGGAATCAGAATATCCAGGGTTGATGACTAGTTGATGATACTGATGATGGCGATGGTGATGATGAAATACTTGGAGTATGACTTTTGTGATCAATCAGGTTTGCGAATCACCAGGTATCATTATGAAACAAACACACACATACAGTACGTATAATCATGCAATCTGAAATCTGGAATGTGTAAATTAAGGATATATAGAGGGGAAGTACTTTCCATAAAGACATATGGCCAGTTAGCAGCAGTGTTGCATAAGAACCGAGGTTGGTTAAAAACAGTCTTCTATACGCTGAGCTTATTGTTTCCCTTTACTTCAATTCCCACAGATAGGCGATGAAATTTAAGACTTCATGTTATGTAGCACGGTACAGTTTCTTGCATTAACTTTAAAATAACTTTAAAACCACTGGCCAATAAAACATTTCACTCTTGTAAATGATAAATATCAGGAACAGCTGGAAAATAAATTATTCTTAAATTTCCATGTATATTTATGAATTTGGAAGACCATTTCATCAGAGGTGAAAACACGAAACAGTAAATGATGCTTGCCTCTGGGGAATGGGAAGGTGATGTAGATGTGTAGAGTAGGAGTGATGCTTATTTACAATGTAAATGTGTTATAATCAGATCTTCACATTTTTAAATAATAAAAGGAAATAAAATTATTTATAGAATAAAAGGAAAGAAAATTAACTTATCCAAGAAAAGTTATTAGTTTTTCTATTGCTGTTTAGCAAATTAGCACAAACTTAGCAACTTAAAAAAAAAACATGCATTTTTTATCTCAAAATTTCTGTGGTTCTGGGATCCAGATATATCTTAACTGAATCATTTAAAAGAATGTAATTAATGCAATGGCCAAGACTGAATTCTCATCTAAAAGACAGACTAACTAGGAATGAGTCCACTTCTAGTCTCACTCACACTGATGGAAGAATTCCTTTCCTTGTGATTGTACACTGAGGTCCCCAACTTCTTGCTGCCTATTGTCTGGAAGCTACCTTCAGCTCCTAAAGGAGCTCAGTTCCTTGCCATATGAGTATCTACTTCTTCAAAGCTGGCAACGGAGTCTTACATTACACAATCATGGGAGTGACATCTTCTTACCTTTACCATCTTCTATTGATCAGAAGAAAGTCACAGGATGAGCAAGGACTTGGTTTTTGTAGATCTTGCTGATATAACAGATTATAGTTTGAAAGGAAACAAGTATTTATTGAGACTCTTTTTGCGTCAGGCACTCTATTAAGCATTGTAAGATTCTGTATATATTTCTTACGGCATTCATATAAAATACTGATACTACCAGTTATACTCTGGGATGAGAACTTAGAGTCACTTTTCTTATGTGATGCAAGTAGCAAGTGTTAGAGAATGAATTTCAACAAAAGTCTTCCCTTAATCAGAGCTCTTCTATTTCTATTCTACTACATTACTGTGTTAGAAGACAGGGCTAAAAACAGGGTGTTTTTTGCTCCCCAGTTTGCGTAAGATAGTACATGTTAAATGGGCAGAAGTGAAAAGAAGGGGATGTGAAAAAATTAACAGAATCATGACTAAATCAACTTACATAAGATTTCACAAGTGAATTCAGTTTATATTATTTGTAATTATTGAAGGCAAATACACAACATTGAAACTTAAAAAGACAGTACTTAGATATAAGCCTTGTGGATTATATAGTTTAATATCCAAGGGCACATAATCAAGCTTGTTTTTTGGGGTTTTTTTTGTTTGTTTGTTTTTTTTAAGGAACAGGTGAAGAATTTAAAGCTTTCTCCAGGACTTTCCTTTGACAGTTAAATAGTAATAAAGTCCGCTTAGAAGTTTCGATTTTCTCTTGTAATTGGCAACAGTAATTTCTACATTTTGGATTAATTACTAAAAATTTTCATTTCCCATAGGTGGCAGCATAAACTTCAATAGAATATACATTACTAGCAATATTAGTTCAGATCTTCTTTTCTCATAATGGCAAACTACTATTTTGAGGGTTTTCTGATTCCACTGAGTCCATCTTTTGAATCTATTTAAAATGTTTTAAGTAGAGAATAATTTTTTTTTATTTTTTTTAACGTTTATTTATTTTTGAGACAGAGAGAGACAGAGCATGAACAGGGGAGGGTCAGAGAGAGGGAGACACAGAATCTGAAACAGGCTCCAGGCTCTGAGCTGTCAGCACAGAGCCCGATGCGGGGCTTGAACTCACTGACCGCGAGATCATGACCTGAGTCGAAGTCGGCCGCTTAACCGACTGAGCCACCCAGGTGCCCCTAGTAGAGAATAATTTATTTTGTTAGAAGTACAAGTATAATGTAAGTAAAAGTAAATGTATAAGTATAATTTTGCGTCATTTTTTGAGACAGCCTTATCATTCCATAATGAATAAATGAAAAAAGAACTAAGATTAAAAGCCAAAATTAATAGTTTTAATTGATATAGTTGGGTAGTTAACATGCCACTTTCAGAGTTGACAACATAAGATGATTTTATAATGATCAATGAACTCTTGTCATGCACTGAACTCTCCTTTTTGCAGTATGTACAAGTATGTAGGTGTGTAATCTTATATGCAATCATGTCTGACTGGATCAGCTCTCTCAAACTCTCTATTTTAAGTTTGTTTATTTCTTTGGATTCCCAAAGCAGTTAGAAAAGGGTTCACATTTGTGTTTTAAGTAATGTCAAAATATTCAATCAACTGGTATTTTTCCATACCTTTTGAATTGATTGAAAATTTTTCACTCTCCAAAGTACAATATTTAAATTCTACTTAATGAAGTTATATACAAAACAAAATAAACAAACAAAAATAAATAAGAATTCAGTTGTAGTTAATCTTAGGTTAACGTTCACCTGGAAATGTCTTGATTTAAGGGCATTTGTTTCCTTTTTCATGTTTCGATAGATCTCCTTTCTTTGTCTTTTGTATAAATTAGCTCTTGAGAATCCACTGTATTCCAGAGAAATCTCATACTTCACAGAAAGCTGACTGGATTTTAGTACAGGATATTTTAACACATTTGTCTACCTTTAGGTGTTTTGCTTTATGTTTCAAAGGTATGATAGCAGTTCAACACTCAAATATCTGCCTTTTATAACTTATCTCCTAAGATATGTTCCAAAACAATGAGGTATATTGTTGACAAAGAATTAAATGTAATAATCAAGCAATTAACCAAGGGTATCTGCAGCACTATATAGAAAGACAAATTAAGAAGACTACCATGGTATCCAGAAGCCATCTGTTAACCAATGTCAAATTGATGATAAAGAAAATTGAGTTCCCTTGGCAGTTGGTTTTTCTCCAGCTGTATACAGCTATAAAAGAGCCATCAAAGACAAATCTGCATTTGTTGTTAATTCAGAAATGCAGTAGATAGGCACTGAGAAACCTCCAGTGACAACTTTTTATTCTGAAAGTTGATGCTAAGATTCCTGGGAAAGTTACACATTGGGCCTTGGATAGGCATTTAAGACCATCTTGACAGGGCAAAAAGATGATCAGTACAATTTTCATATGCATGTATGTGCACGCAAATACAGTAAAAATCTGCTCAGACCATGAAATAATGAGATAATCACTTCTAAAGTAATCAACAATGCAAAGGTTAGTTGAAAACTTATACATTTCCCCCAACATTTATTATTGCAATATTCCAATGTGAGTCTCACTTTAAGAAAAGCCTATGACAAAGCAGTACTAGAAAATAATCATAAATTTGGATGGCCTTTAGAAGTAAGACCTGAAAAAGACTAATGTCAAAGACTCAACAAAGGGTCCTCAAGAATCATTACAATACCAATACTCAAAGGAAACTTTAAAAAGTTAACATAATGCCTTGAAAAAGGTTGGGATCTGGAGTCAGGCAAAAGTGATGTTTCAAATTCATACTTCATTTCTTATTAGTTATATGACCTTGGGCATATTACTTAATCTGTAGTAGTGTGTGTATAAAAATGAGACTGATAATAACCGTGCATGGATGTTGAAAGGATAAAATAAATTAATGGGTGTCAAAACTTATTTCTGTCAAATAAAACGTTAAATGTCTTATCAATATTATTGAAGTAATACTAATTGCTAAGGACTTTAAGCTTATTGTGGAGAGGTCACCAGGCTGAGGATCAGGAAATCTAGCTTGTTCTACCAGCTTTGACCCTGTACAAATCATTTAAGTTCTCTGGATCTCAGTTTACTCTTTGCTAAATTGAGGTTGGGATGGGGATAGAATTAAAATGACAATATTAATTCTAAAATCCACTTATTCCAAGGATTTGCGTTAGATTACAAAAAATTAAAGCAAAATATAAAATCACATATTTGCAGAAGAACAATGTTGAAATCATTGCAATCCATTAGATGTGCTGTGTTTATTGCTTATTTCTTAAAATAAAAATTTAAAAGTGGAAAAAGTCAGCTTTTATAGCCCACTTAAGGTTTATGTTTTTATTAGAATGTGTTTTTTTTAATATATGAAATTTATTGTCAAATTGGTTTCCATACATCACCCAGTGCTCACCCCAACAGGGGCCCTCCTCAATATCCATCACCCACCCTCCCCTCCCTCCCACCCCCCATCAGCCCTCAGTTTGTTCTCAGTTTTTAAGAGTCTCTTATGCTTTGGCTCTCTTCCACTCTAACCCCCTTTTTTTTCCTTCCCCTCCTCCATGGGCTCCTGTTAAGTTTCTCAGGATCCACATAAGAGTGAACACATATGGTATGTGTCTTTCTCTGTATGGTTTATTTCATTAGCATCACACTCTCCAGTTCCACCCACGTTGCTACAAAGGGCCATATTTCATTCTTTCTCATTGCCACATAGTACTCCATTGTGTATATAAACCACAATTTCTTTATCCATTCATCAGTTGATGGACATTTAGGCTCTTTCTATAATTTGGCTATTGTTGAGAGTGCTGCTATAAACATTGGGGTACAAGTGCCCCTATGCATCAGCACACCTGTATTCCTTGGGTAAATTCCTAGCAGTGCTACTGCTGGGTCATAGGGTAGGTCTATTTTTAATTTTTTGAGGAACCTCCACACTGTTCTCCAGAGCAGCTACACCAGTTTGCATTCCCACCAACAGTGCAAGAGGGTTCCCGTTTCTCCACATCCCCTCCAGCACCTATAGTCTCCTGTTTTGTTCATTTTGGACACTCTGACTGGCATGAGGTGATATCTGAGTGTGGTTTTGATTTGTATTTCCCTGATGAGGAGCGACGTTGAGCATCTTTTCAAGAGCCTGTTGGCCATCCAGATGTCTTCTTTAGAAAAGTGTCTATTCATGTTTTCTGCCCATTTCTTCACTGGGTTACTTGTTTTTTGGGTGTGGAGTTTGGTGAGCTCTTTATAGATTTTGGATACTAGCCCTTTGTCCAATATGTCATTTGCAAATATCTTTTCCCATTCCATTGGTTGCCTTTTAGTTTTGTTGTTTCCTTTGCTGTGCAGAAGCTTTTTATCTTCATGAGGTTCCAATAGTTCATTTTTGCTTTTAATTCCCTTGCCTTTGGGGATGCGTCAAGTAAGAAATTGCTACAGCTGAGGTCAGAGGTCTTTTCCTGTTTTCTCCTCTAAGGTTTTGATGGTTTCCTGTCTCACATTCAGGTCCTTTATACATTTTGAGTTTATTTTTGTGAATGGTGTGAGAAAGTGGTCTAGTTTCAACCTTCTACATGTTGCTGCCCAGTTCTACCAGCACCATTTGTTAAAGAGACTGTCTTTTTTCCATTGGATATTCTTTCCTGCTTTGTCAAAGATTAGTTGGCCATATGTTTGTGGGTCTAGTTCTGGGGTTTCTATTTTATTCCATTGCTCTATGTGTCTGTTTTTGTGCCAATACCATGCTGTCTTGATGATTACAACCTTGTAGTAGAGGCTAAAGTATGGGATTGTGATGCCTCCTGCTTTGGTCTTCTTCAAAATTACTTTGGCTATTCTGGGCCTTTTGGGTTCCATATGAATTTTAGATTTGCTTGTTCTAGCTTCGAGAAGAATGCTGATGCAATTTTGATTGGGATTGCAGTGAATGTGTAGATAGCTTTGGGTAGTATTGACATTTTGACAATATTTATTCTTCCAATCCATGAGCAGGGAATGTTTTTCCATTTCTTTATATTTTCTTCAATTTCCTTCATAAGCTTTCTATAGTTTTCAGCATACAGATCTTGTACATCTTTGGTTAGATTTATTCCTAGGTATTTTATGCTTCTTGGTGCAATTGTGAATGGGATCAATTTCTTTATTTGTCTTTCTGTTGTTTCATTATTAGTGTATAAGAATGCAACTGATTTCTGTACACTGATTTTGTATCCTGCAACTTTGCTGAATTCCTGTATCAGTTCTAGCAGACTTTTGGTGGAGTCTATTGGATTTTCCATGTATAATATCATGTCATCTGCAAAAAGCGAAAGCTTAACTTCATCTTTGCCAATTTTGATGCCTTTGATTTCCTTTTGTTGTCTGATTGCTGATACTAGAATTTCCAACACTATGTTAAACAACACCGGTGAGAGTGGACATCCCTGTCGTGTTCCTGATGGCAGGGAAAAAGCTCTCAGGTTTTCCCTATTGAGGATGATGTTAGCTGTGGGCTTTTCATAAATGGCTTTTATGATCTTTAAGTATGTTCCTGCTATCCCTACTTTCTCAAGGGTTTTTATTAAGAAAAGATGCTGAATTTTGTCAAATGCTTTTTCTGCATCGATTGACAAGATAATATGGTCTTTTCTTTTATTAATGTGATGTATCACATTGATTGATTTGCGAATGTTGAACCAACCCTGCATCCCAAGAATGAATCCCACTTGATTATGGTGAATAATTCTTTTTATATGCTGTTAAATTCGATTTGCTAATATCTTGAGAATTTTTGCATCCAAATTCATCAGGGATATTGGCCTCTAGTTCTCTTTTTTTACTGGGTCTCTGTATGGTTCAGGAATCAAAGTAATACTGGCTTCATAGAATGAGTCTGGAAGTTTTCCTTCCCTTTCTATTTTTTGGAATAGCTTCAGAAGGATAGGTATTATCTCTGCTTTAAATGTCTGGTAGAACTCCCCTGGGAAGCCATCTGGTCCTGGACTCTTTATTTGTTGGGAGATTTTTGATAACTGATTCCATTTCTTCGCTGGTTATGGGTCTGTTCAAGCTTTCTATTTCCTCCTGATTGAGTTTGGAAGTGTGTGGGTGTTTAGGAATTTGTCCATTTCTTCCAGGTTGTCCGGTTTGTTGGCATATAGTTTTTCATAGTATTCCCTGATAATTGCTTGTATTTCTGAGGGATTGGTTGTAATAATTCCATTTTCACTCATGATTTTATCTATTTGGGTCATCTCCCTTTTCTTTTTGAGAAGCCTGGCTAGAGGTTTATCCATTTTATTTTTTTCAAAAAACCAACTCTTGGTTTCATTGATCTGTTCTACAGTTTTTTTAGATTCTATAGTGTTTATTTCTGCTCTGATCTTTATTATTTCTCTTCTTCTGCTGGGTTTAAGGTGGACTTGCTGCTCTGCTTCTATTTCCTTTAGGTGTTCTGTTAGAATTTGTATTTGGGATTTTTTTTGTTTCTTGACATAGACCTGTATTGCAATGTATTTTCCTCTCAGGACTGGCTTTGCTGCATCCCAAAGCATTTGGATCATTGTATTTTCATTTTCGTTTGTTTCCATATATTGTTTAATTTCTTGTCTAATTGCCTGGTTGACCCATTCATTCTTTAATAGGGTGTCCTTTAACCTCCATGCTTTTGGAGGTTTTCCAGACTTTTTCCTGTGGTTGATTTCAAGCTTCATAGCACTGTGGTCTGAAAGTATGCATGGTATGATCTCAATTCTTGTATACTTATGAAGGGCTGTTTTGTGACCCAGTATGTGATCTGTCTTGGAGAATGTTCCATCTGCACTCAAGAAGAAAGAATATTCCGTTGCTTTGGGATGCAGAGTTCTTTTTTTTTTTTAATCTTTTTTTTTTAACGTTTATTTATTTTTGAGACAGAGAGGGACAGAGCATGAATGGGGGAGGGTCAGAGAGAGAGGGAGACAAAGAATCGGAAACAGGCTCCAGGCTCTGAGCCATCACCCCAGAGCCCGACGCGGGGCTCGAACTTGCGGACCGCGAGATCGTGACCTGAGCTGAAGTCGGACGCTTAACCGACTGAGCCACCCAGGCGCCCCTAGGATGAAGAGTTCTAAATAGATCTGTCAAGTCCATCTGATCCAATGTATCATTCAGGGCCCTTGTTTGTTTATTGACTGTGTGTCTAGATGATCTATCTATTTCTGTATGTGGAGTGTTAAAGTTCCCTGCAATTACCACATTCTTATCACTAAGGTTGGTTATGTTTATGAGTAATTGTTTTATATATTTGGGGGCTCCCGTATTCGACGCATAGACATTATAATTGTTAGCTCTTCCTGATGGATCGACCCTGTGATTATTATATAATGCCCTTCTTCACCTCTTGTTACAGCCTTTAATTTAAAGTCTAGTTTGTCTGATAGAAGTATGGCTACTCCAGCTCTCTTTTGACTTCCAGTAGCATGATAAATAGTTCTCCATCCCCTCACTTTCAATCTGAAGGTGTCCTCAGGACTAAAATGAGTCTCTTGTCGACAGCAAATAGATGGGTCTTGTTTTTTTATCCATTCTGATACCCTATGTCTTTTGGTTGGCATATTTAGTCCATTTACATTCAGTGTTATTATAGAAAGATATGGGTTTAGAGTCATTGTGATGTCCGTAGGTTCATGCTGGTAGCGATGTCTCTGGTACGTTGTCTCACAGGATCCCCCTTAGGATCTCTTGTAGGGCTGGTTTAGTGGTGACGAATTCCTTCAGTTTTTGTTTGTTTTGGAAGACCTTAATCTCTCCTTCTTTTCTAAATGACAGATTTGCTGGCCAAAGGATTCTCAGCTGCATATTTTTTCTGTTCATCACATGGAAGATTTCCTGCCATTCCTTTCTGGCCTGCCAAGTTTCAGTAGAGATATCTGTCATGAGTTTTATAGGTCTCCCTTTATATGTTAGAGCACGTTTATCCCTAGCTGCTTTCCGAATTTTCTCTTTATCCCTGTATTTTGCCAGTTTCACTATGGTATGTCGTGCAGATAATGGATTCAAGTTACGTCTGAAGGGAATTCTCTGTGCCTCTTGGATTTCAATGCCTTTTTCCTTCCCCAGATCAGGGAAGTTCTCATCTATGATTTCTTCAAGTACACCTTCAGCACCTTTCCCTCTCTCTTCCTCCTCTGGAATACCAATTATGCGTAGATTATTTCTCTTTAGTGCATCACTTAGTTCTCTAATTTTCCCCTCATACTCCTGGATTTTTTTAATCTTTTTCTCAGCTTCCTCTTTTTCCATAATTTTATCTTCCATTCCCCTATTCTCTCCTCTGCCTCTCCATCCGAGCTGTGGTTGTCTCCATTTTATCTGGCAGCTCATTTATAGCATTTTTTAGCTCCTCCTGGCTGTTCCTTAGTCCCTTGATCTCTACAGCAGTAGATTCTCTGCTGTCCTGTATACTGTTTTCAAGCCCGACGATTAATTTTATGACTATTATTCTAAATTCACTTTCTGTTATATTGTTTAAGTCCTTTTTGATCAGTTCGTTAGTTGTCGTTATTTCCTGGAGATTCTTTTGAGGGGAATTCTTCCGTTTCATCATTTTGTATAGTCCCTGGAGTGGTGCGGGACTGCGGGGAACTTCCCCTGTGCTGTCTTGAATAACTTGCGTTGGTGGGCAGGGCTGCAGTCAGCCCACCGCTGGGGCCACAGTCAGACTGGTGTGTGCCTTCTCTTCCCCTCTCCTTGGGGCGGGATTCACTGTGGGGTGGCGTGGCCCCTCTGGGCTACTTGCACACTGCCATGCTTGTGGTGCTGGGGATCTGGCGTATTAGCTGGGGTGAATCGGCAAGGTGCACAGGGGTGGGAGGGGCAGGCTCAGCTCTCTTTTCCTTTGGTGATCCACTTCAGGAGGGGCCCTGCAGCACTGGGAGGGAGTCAGACCTGCCACTGGAGGGATGGATCTGCAGAAGCACAGCGTTGGGTGTTTGTGCCATGCAAGCAAGTTCCCTGACAGGTACTGGTTCCCTTTGGGATTTTGGCTGGGGGAGATGGCGCTGGTGAGTGCCTTCGTTCCCCTCCAAGCTGAGCTCTGTCATCCGGGGCTCAACAACTCTCCCTCCCGTTGTCCTCCAGCCCTCCCGCTCTCGAAGCAGATCTGTTAACTTATAACCTTCCAGATGTTAAGGGCCCCTTGCTGTCAGAATACACTCCGTGGGCCCCTCTGCCCTTGCAAGCCAGACTCAGGGGCTCTGCTTGGCAGGCGGGCCGCCCCTCCGCCCCGGCTCCCTCCCACCAGTCCTTGTAGTGCGCACAGCCTCTCTGCCCTTCCTACCCTCTTCCGTGGGCCTCTCGTCTATGCTTGGCTCCGGACAACCCGTTCTGCTAGTCTTCTGGTGGTTTACTGGGTTATTTAGGCAGGTGTGGGTGGAATCTAAGTGATCAGCAGGACTCGGTGAGCCCAGCGTCCTCCTACGTCACCATCCTAGAATGCGTTTAAGTAAATATGTATTTAATTTATTCATCCCAGCCACCTAGTTGAACAAGATTCAGCCAGAACTGTGTCTGACTTTTCTTGTACTGGCAGTTTAGAACTTTAGAGTTAGAGAAGATTAAAAAACACACACAAAAAAAAACCAAAAAACAAAAACCAAAAAAACAACTTATCCATTCCCCACTTAATGGGTGGGAAAAAATGCCATATGAGAGATGTTTGTAAATGAGAGAGTATTGGTTCTAGAACCCACATCTCTTGACCCCTAGATCAATCTTTGTTCCACGTCACATTTCACTGTTTTTAACAATCTTGAAAATGCATTCCATCTCTCATCACGGTCTCTGTTCCTGATACCTTATCTGATTTGATTAACTTTGACTGAAGTTACCACATTTTAGTTTACTACTGCTATGTT
The DNA here is from genome assembly GCF_018350175.1 of Felis catus. Lineage (NCBI taxonomy): Eukaryota > Metazoa > Chordata > Mammalia > Carnivora > Felidae > Felis > Felis catus. The sequence continues at coordinate 77,152,958 of NC_058373.1, read as the reverse complement.
GAACAAGCATTTCACATTGATGATCTCAAAATACAAATGTGTTTGGTCTCCCATTGCCACTTGAAAATGTATCCCCCCTACCATCGTACAAAAACTTAGCAAACCTCATCATTTTTCAGTTCATTCCTAAATATCAGACATTCAATAGTCATTTCAGGTTACAGCATATAGTTTCAATTCAGAAATACTAAATGCTGCTTCAAGATAGTAACCAATATTTGAATCTTCATTAAAAAATAAGAATCTTTTCCTTTTAGGCATGGTTGGCTTTTTCATGCACTTCTTCCATTAGTTAGCTGCTGTACTGAGCTTACATGATCAGTGAATTCAGAATGAGAGAGAAAGCTGAAGAGCAAGGCTGTTTCTGTTTGCCTAGTTACTGCTAATGCAGTAGGCAAGCTTAAATTAAATTTAAATTATAAGAAAAATATGCAGGATACAGTAGGAGTTTGGATATAGAGAACAAATAAAAACAGTTAAAAGTAAAACACTGATCTTTGACACAGAGCAAAGGCAATACAATGGAGAAAATTCAGTGTTTTCAACAAATGGTGTTGGAACAAGTAGATACACATGCCAGGAAAAACAAAAAAAAAAAAAACCAAAAAACACAAAAACAAAATAGAATCCAGACACAGACGTTTCATCTTACAACCGGATTTTTAAAAATAGGCCAAAATCTTAAAAGGCATCTCACCAATGAAGATATACAAATTCTAAATAAGTATATGAACTATGTTAAACATCATATGCCATCAGGGAAATGCAAATTAAAACAATGAGATAGCACTGCACACCTATTGAAATGATGAAATTCCAAAACACTGACAAGCACCAAATGCTGGAGGGGATGTAGAGCAATAGGAACTCTAATTCATTGATGGTGGGAATGCAAAATGGTAACGCCATTTTGGAAGACAGTTTGGCAGTTTCTGATAAAATTAGCATCCTTTTACTATACAATACAGCAGTCACACTCCTTGGTATTTACTCAAATGAACTGAAACTCATATCCACACAATAATCAGCACACAGCTGTTTTCAGTAGCTTTTCCAGAATTGCCCAACCCTGAAGTAACCAAAAGGTCTTTCAGTAGGTGAATGGATAAATAAACTATGGTATATCAACAAAATGGAATAACAGCCAGTGCTAAGAATAAATGAGCTATCAAGCCATAAAAAGACTTGGAGGGCATATTACTAAGTGAAAGAAGCCAATCTGAAAAGGCTGCATACCGTATGATTCCAAATATATGACCTGGAAAAGTCAAAACTACAGACAAAGTAAAAAGATCAGTGGTTTCCAGAGGTCAGAGGAGAAGGAGGGATCAATAGGCAGAACACATAGAATTTTTAGGGCAAACAAGCTATTCTGTGTGATACAATATTAGATACATGTCATTATATGTTTGTCAATACCCATAGAATGTACAACCCCAAGAGTGAAACCTAATGTGAATTATGGACTTTGGATCATAATGCTATGTCACCATAGCTCATCAGCTGTAGAACTGTACTAGTTTGGTGAGGAATGGTAATAGTGGGGGTGGGGTGGGGTGGGAGTACATGGGAACTCTGTATTTTCTGCTCAATTTTGCTGTGATATAAACCTGCTCTAAAAAATAAAGTCTATTTTTTAAAAGATAAGGCAGAAGTGTTTAACTTAATACTTTTAAAAAAAGATAAACTGGGACACCTGGGTGGCTCAGTCGGTTCAACGTCCAACTTCAGCTCAGGTCATGATGTCATGGCCCATGAGTTCAAGCCCCACATCGGACTCTGTGCTGAGAGTTCAGAGCCTGAGGCCTGCTTTGGATTCTGTGTCTTTCTCTCTCTTTGCCCCTCCCCTTCTAGCACTCTGTCTTTCTGTCTCTTTCAAAAATAAATAAAAACATTAAAAAAATAAATAAATAAAATTAAAAAAAAGAGAAACTGAAATTTTTGTTAGATAATTATATAAAGAGTTAGCTTTGGGCACATTCAGTTGGAGGTAAGAGTAAGTTTTAAATAAATTTTTAAAATGTATAAATGTTCTACTACAAAATGAATTCCCCTACAAAAGAAAGGAAGAACAAAAACAGAGACAACAAATCAACTATAATTCATGTAAGACCACCTATCAATCTTGGATCTGTTTTAAACAATATCTAAGGTAAGAAAAAACATTAACTGAAATATAGATGATCACATCAAAATCACTAAACAAATATAATTTGTCACAGAATATAAACCAAAATATATCTAATTCATATTCTAGAATAAATTAGACATGTATAAGCAAAATAGGAAGAAAAGAGAGCACTCTCTGTCCCCCGCTCATGCTCTGTCTCTGTCTCAAAAATAAATAAATGTCAAAAAAAAATTAAAAAAAAAATAGGGGCACCTGGGTGGCTCAGTCGGTAAAGTTTCCAACTTTGGCTCAGGTCATGATCTCATGGTCCATGAGTTCGAGCCCCACGTCGGGCTCTGTGCTGACAGCTCAGAGCCTGGAGCCTGTTTTGATTTCTGTGTCTCCCTCTCTCTTTGACCCTCCTCCATTCATGCTCTGTCTCTGTCTCAAAAATAAATAAATGTCAAAAAAAATCTAAAAAAAAAGAAAGAAAAGAGAGCGTGAGGTACCATAAAGGTTAGAAACAAAATGTGACAGTTTCTAATGTTGAGATTCAACATTAGGATGTTTACCCCCCAGCTAGCTTTAATAAACCATATTCATTCTTTAGAAGCAAAGTAATGGTTAGTCAGTGTAGTATGAAATAGAAAATATATACTTCCATGTATTTCAGTACATACCTCTATAATAGCATTTACTACAATATATTCAATCACTTTATTTAAATATACATATAACCTCCTATGGAAAGGATTTGTATGAATAACACTTGGCACAGTGGCTGCAATACAGCTGTCTCTCAAATGCATGAATAAATGAATAACCAGAAGTATATTGAGCTGTAGGGGAGAGTAAGCATAATTATACTATTTATTATTTTCTAAATGTATATTCTTAGCCAGTAATTATATACTTTAAAAATATTGCTCTGCTTAATTATATGATTTGTGATTATCCATTACTATATCTGAAATAAGGAAATGTCAATTAAGTTCTTTGACCACACGGTCCATAAATGGAACTGAGTATATATACCCAAGTACATATATCAAAAGCATTTGCACTTCCATTATACCATATACCTAGGAATTATATGGTTTCACTAAGTTATATTACTTGAAAAATAAATAGTAAGTGGCATGACCAAGGTAACATAGACAGAACCTTAACTCCAGTGTTCATTTGGCTCAAAGAAAGGATTATCACTCAGTCTGTATTCTTTTTGTGTTCATATGTAACAAAGAACCATGACTAATAATGTCTAGCTAAGCAAATGGCTACTAACCTCTAAGACATATGAAGTTAACAGTAGAAAACGGGGAAAAAGAGTCAGGGCAGAGTAAAAACAGCATGCCAAAAAGCCTCCAGGAAATAAATAAAGTTGAAGTAAATAAATAAGATGTTATGACAAGATATAGAGGAAAATGTTCCCTGGGAACTCCAGGAAAAGCCACAAAGGACTGTAGTTTTGGTGCTACCTGTGGGAAACCAGTGCGATTATTATTCCAATGACCTTCAAGATATTTACTACATCAGTCTTTCCTGCCTAAGGTAGGGACCCATGATGTGTGGTACAAATACAAGTCAGTAGGTGAACAGGTTTAAGATGCAATGTTCTGTTCACTGGTTTATCATGTAGAGAATGATGAGATATTAATATGATAGAATGAAATAATGCACAAAAGCCTGAAAAGAATAGTCTGAGGATGAAAAAAAAAAGAGAAAGTCATAGTTTTTAGATCATCTGGGGCCTTCTTTGGGCCTTTCTTTTCTTGGGTCTCCTTAGCAGACATGGCTAAGAAATTTTTACATGCTTAAAATAAACATTGAAGAGTTGCAGGTCACTGCCCAACTATAGTTATTGTAGTAAATAAAATTAGGGAATAATAGCTAGCTTGAAGTCACTTCCTGGTAGAGAACACAGACAAGGAAACATGACAACACAAAAAAAGGAAAGAATGGGGCTGAGGCTCAACTATTTGGTACCCACTGTGATCCCTGTACCCGTGAAGAGAGGGAAAACTGGAGTGTTTAGCTCTGGCAACCAGTGGAGACCAAAAATTTGTCATAGGAAGGTCGAAGATAGCATGAATGCCTGGTTACATCTAGAATACTTCCAGGGAATAGGGTCTGACAATTTTGCTCTCTTTTTCTAGAACTATGCTTTGGCAATTAACCTGTGTGCATAAGGTCCATACACAATATTTTTCGTGGTTGTAACCATTCTTGCCAGGCTGTAAACTAGCCCATGTTGGACAGAAGTTGGGTCAAGCTGACAAATAGAAGCACATGTTACAGCAAAGACAAATAACAGTAACTCTACACAACTAGTACACGTGCAGACCCATTCTAGGGACAATCTAAAACTTCTGGTGTCAAATCATGTCGTCCAAGGCAGAAAATCAGAAGTTGGAATGAGTTTTTATGTTGACAAACAAGTCAGTAAGTATTTGAAAAGTTACAGCAAAGAAAAGGCACATCTTAGCTTTTTTCAGTGGAAGAATGAAGGAAGGGTAAAGTTACCTGCGTCTTCACCAAGTGAACTTTACACTGAAAAGAGCAAAACAAACATGAAAAATTGACAATTTCAAAATAGATAAGAACACAGTAAAAGAGTACCTTTGTACTTAGTTTCTAGATCTATACACCATGGTTACTTAGAAGTGGGGGCAAAAAGTGGTATCATTGCAAAATAACTGTTCACTACATTTTTTTTTTCAACGTTTATTTATTTTTGGGACAGAGAGAGACAGAGCATGAACGGGGGAGGGGCAGAGAGAGAGGGAGACACAGAATCGGAAACAAGCTCCAGGCTCTGAGCCATCAGCCCAGAGCCTGACGCGGGGCTCGAACTCACAGACCGCGAGATCGTGACCTGGCTGAAGTCGAAGGCTCAACTGACTGCGCCACCCAGGCACCCCTACATTTTGAATCTAATGGAAAATGTATATGACAGACAAATATTACTCTAGTAGTGAGTTTCTTATTTATAGAAATGACCAAGAAACTACAAAAGATGTTGAAAAAAGACAGTTTTCAAGGGCTGTGAAGTTACCTTCCAAATGTTAGCACTACTAAGTGCTAAGAAACACTGTCTCTTGGATCACCTGGGTGGCTCAGTTGGTTAAGCATCTGATTCTTGATTTTGTCTCTCTGCCCCTCCCCTGCCCACATGTACTCTCTAGCTCTCTCTCAAAAATAAAAAAAATAAACATTAAAAAAAGGAAATCATTGTCATCTTTATTATCATAAGAAAGCATGATATTTATTATATTATATGTCCATGTTAAAACTAGTATATATAAAATTAGGCCGAAAACTCAAATAGGCTGCTTTGTTCTAGGCTCAGAATAGGCCCTTTAGCACTGGATAACTGTGAATGAATTAATTCTTTGCTTCTTTCATTCTTGCCTAATTATACCTATATTAAGCAAACACATTTAGGCTTTAAAGTCCAAGCTAATTTGAATACAGATGTTGATAAAAAGATAATGCAATTATATGACCCTTAATGTTTATATAAAATCAAGATAACCTGAGATTTTGGTGTATCATGTGGTTTTAGCAAGCGGTATGCTTGCCAGATGTTTTTTTTTTTTTTTTTTAATAAAATAATACATAGGAACCTCTCACGAGAAAGAACAAATGTTGTATTTGAGTACTTCCTGTTAATCTCTCCCGCCCTTACCCAAAGTACCACCACCAGCATTAGCACCTCCATAATAATTACATCTCTTACAAATGAGTGGTAGAGTATTGTGGTGGGAGGAGACTGAATTAGGAGAATATGGGAGAAATCAGGCTTGTAAAAATTGTGAACAATTTCTTTCTAAAATATGATTAAAGAGGAACCCACATTTATCCAGAAAATTTCTTAATATTCTGACAAATAATCTCCTTATTTTTGAATCAAAGGACCACAGTTGAGACATCTGATTACTGTAACATACATCCTTATATGAAGTATAAATATTACTTTGTATATTATAAAATTATTTTCTCAAATGTAGAAGATACACAAAAGACACTTAATATTTTTAAAAGAATGGATGAGATTTACCTCTTAGTTTTTCACTGAAAGAGCACACATAATAACTTGTGATCTTCCCTAGCCAACTTTCAAAACCAGTGGACAAAGACACAGATATAGAAAACAATAAATTTTTTAACATGTCTATACTAATTGTAATGTACAAAATCCTAGTTACAGCTCTGGAAGTGGTCTGTAATGTCCAGTTTTAGACATACAAACAAGAAGAACAGACATTAAAATAGGAAAATTCCCAGCCTGTCAATATGAATTATGGTCAAGAGTATCAATAGACAAATAAGACATAAGGTTATAAATATGAAGCAGAAAGTACAGGCCTTAGCTATTACACTGGAAATGTTTCTCAAAATAAAATTTAAGAACCAGATTAATACCTTCAAAAATTAACCACAGCTTCTATTGATAGAAATTTAATTGTAAGTTTCTATACAGTTATGTTTTGGGGGTGATTGAAAGGCCAAGTGCTCTTCGTTATATTAGAACTGCAGGCAAAAGTTTTCCTCAGCTTTCAGATGCAACACTTTGATGCCTATAGAGTTAAAGATCGTTTCAACACGAGATGTCGGGTAGAAAAGCAGAAATGGCAATCAACAGACAGAAGATTCTAGGCTACCACTGAGTCAAGGAGACAAGCAGCTAACAAGAAAAATGAGAAAAGAGGGATTTAGGTGTAATCGAATACCATTAAAAATTTTTAAGAAACTCACAATTTCATGACAAACAATAGCATTATCTTGTATTCACCCAGCTCTTTTTACATATACCAAATGTCTTGGTAGAGATTATTGCGTTAATGCACACAACAATTGGTCTCTGATATGGAATGGAAGCAGGTCACATTATTTGACAGTCATAGAGCAATTCAGTAATTTTCTGAGTAAAATCAGAATCCAAGCAATCATAAATTTTAATTTACTAATCTATTTCCTAGCTTGTATTACCTATACAAAATGTTTTCAATTTCTTCCCCTATTCACGTGGCTGAACACTTCACCATTTGCTGATGTCAAAGTTTGTTATCTTTGAACAATGATCAAGCTACTGCTGAAGAACATTATTTCTCTATCACCTCTGAGGACTTCAGAGTAAACAACATTGCAAAAGAGATATGAGCTAGGGTGCCATTATCATAGGCCAGAAACATCCAGAAAACAAAAGACATTATTTCTTCTCAACTCTTTTGAACAACAAATGTGTAATATATGTCTAACCATCAGAATAATGAAATAATATGTACTGATCTGTGACAATAATTTCAAATACTCCTGTAACACTACTTTTTATGTTAGATCTTAATTTAAAGAGGACACTAGCATAAATCACCCTTTTACAATAAAAACCAGTGATTTCCTCTCAACTCAATGCAGTAAGGTAGAGTCATTTCACTTCAAAGTAGCCCCCACAAACATAAACAAGGTAGCCATCTCTCAAGTCATGTCTAAAACCAAATTGAAACAACTTCATAATGACTGATGGCTTCAGGGGAGCTCTACCTTAAACAAACAAACAAACACACATACACAAATAAATGTATCCCTATTATGTGGAGTAAGCGATGTTTGTTAGACACAAAACTATGATGTGGGTTAAATTTTTTTTTTTCTGCATTAGCAGAGGAAGACAAAAATCTTAATAGAGTAGAACAGCCTACATGTTAAGGATTCCTGAAGTCTGCAAGGGATGATGCTTCCTAGTATTTATTGGTGTAGAGAAGGTGCTCCTGCTCTTCCTAAAGCTTCTAACACACTGTTAGCCATCATACTTTAAATGAAAAAATTCTGGAACAATCTGGAATTACCTGGTTCCCAAGCCAGCCAGCCTGTCAACATTTGAAAATCAATGTTACCAGTTTCTTGTCTAGTGGGAAGTTTACTTAACAGAGGTAACTCCACAGTCATCCTTGGCACACCTGGTCACAGAAACACATGATTTACACAGCTGCACAGTCTGGGTTTGTGTTGAGAGAGATTTAGCAGATGAGGCATAAAATTTGAAAATATGCAGCCAGGGAGATGGGTAGTATGAAAACCCTCTGTTCCATAAACATCGGTCTTCAGATTTTTGTTCATAAGTCTTTCCAGCTAAGTAGAAAAGTGACAAAGTTCTAAAAAAGTATATGAGTATGCTGTAAAATGAATAGATTAGCCAACATGAACTGGCATAAATAAATGTTCACCATTTTAATGCATCATTATAACATGACAATTGAATGAACACATTGGTCAGGATAATGTTGGAAAACAAAAATAGGAAATTAGGCCTATGGAAACATGAGGGACAAATTCAGAAAATATAAACAAAGGTATCTACACTTATCTTGTTCAGAAGGTAAAGTGGGAGTTAAAAATGTAGGGGGGGGTGCGGGCAGCATCCAGGAGATTCACCTGGCTAGGCTTGTTGTTGGACCTGAGATGTTGTAAAAATTAAGCTCTATGAAAGAAATGGGGGAGAGGCAGATAGAAATCATGAATTTGTTAATGTGTCTTCTTCTGTGTGCCTTTTTAATCTAGCACTATTGTACCCAGTTAAATCCCAGTTACTAAATAATAATTTGTATTGCACTACCTCCCATGGAGAAAAGATTAATCCATAAAAAATCTTAGGGATATACCATGAATGATCTTCATTTCATATAAAATGAACATGTTTTATTTTTTAATAATAGTATTTAGTTAATGATGCCACTTTTTCTTTATCATTAATATTCTTAGTGCAAAATATTTTGGAATGCAATATATTGAATACTTTTGTCTTACCAACTAAATGCTAACAATATTATATAGCCATATGTACCTCACTCATCCTGAAACTTTACTACTCGCTATTATTTTAAACATATGTACACATTAATAAGGACAATAGCATTAGAACCTTATTTTAGAACATGAAAAGAAGCATTATACATGATCATAATAAAAATAATAAACATAATTACTAAATAGTTGTCAAGCGTAAAGCTTATCTTGGATGCGCAAATGATGTGGAAATTAACACTTTCAATTGCTGGTCAAAATAAAGTGGTGAAATTTGAGTCAACTCAGCCTGGATGCCAATTACTCCAAGAAGCCTTCCAACATATCCCAACTTTAAGTGACAATTTACTTGCTGAAGTCTCAGAGCAATTGATTCATATCTGTTTTATGAAAAAAAAAAAATACTACCCATGAACCATTCCATATAATTCATTGTATACTTTATCTCTTCTATCCCTCTGGAAAGTTTTAAGGGCAGGAGATTTATCTGATTTGTTTTCTAAATGGTTAATTTAGATTTGTTTTCTAAATGGTTACTTTTTAATGAATGATAGTCTTTTTTTAAATTTTTTTTCCATGTTTTTTATTTATTTTTGGGACAGAGAGAGACAGAGCATGAACGGGGGAGGGGCAGAGAGAGAGGGAGACACAGAATCGGAAACAGGCTCCAGGCTCCGAGCCATCAGCCCAGAGCCCGACGCGGGGCTCGAACTCACGGACCGCAAGATCGTGACCTGGCTGAAGTCGGACGCCTAACCAACTGCGCCACCCAGGCGCCCCATGAATGATAGTCTTATAAGGTCTCAGGGTATCAGTCAGGGTGATAATTCTCATCTGGAGCTTCTTATTACCATCTTCCAAGATCACTGATCATTGACATAATTTAGCCTCTTGTGGTTGTAGAACTGAGATCCCCATTTTCTTGACATATTACTCCCTTCAAATTCAAGCAAACAAAGGACCACTGCATTTTTTTAAGCTTTGAATTTCTCTGGATTTGCTTTTAAGGGATCATGTGATTATATTGGACCCTGGCTGCTGGATAATCCAGGGTAATTTCCCTGTTTTAAATTCAACTAATCAGTTAATTTAATTACATCTACAAAGTTCCTTTTGACATGGTAAATAATATATTCACAGTCTATGGGTCAAGGGATCAAGGAGTAGAATCATCTTGGAGGCTACAATTCACCTACCATATCTATCTTGTCTAAAATTTTATTTTCTAATATATACTTATTTGAGTATGGAAGCAGAATTTTATTAGATCACTATTCCTAAAGATGAGAATATAGTCATTTTCACATTCATACTTCAGGGTGAATTAGTGAGAATTTTAATTTTTTAAAAACTAACATGGGGCGCCTGGGTGGCTCAGTCGGTTAAGTGGCCGACTTCGGCTCAGGTCATGATCTCACGGTCCGTGAGTTCGAGCCCCGTGTCGGGCTCTGTGCTGACAGCTCAGAGCCTGGAGCCTGTTTCCGATTCTGTGTCTCCCTCTCTCTGACCCTCCCCCATTCGTGCTCTGTCTCTCTCTGTCTCAAAAATAAATAAACGTTAAAAAAATTAAATAAAATAAAAAAATAAAAACTAATATGTGCACTTAAGGAATAAGATTTGTAGAAATGCAAAGGATAATATAGAAGGATGGTGTCATTTTATAGCATGGACAGGTATTTCCCAGGAGAAAACTAAAGAGTGGCCTGAGTGCACTACTAAAGTGTGGCATTCTGGAGTAGGATGCTACAAAGTAGAAGAGTGAGCAGGACAGAGACAATGAAGAACCATAAACAGCTTCCTAAGGGCTGTAAGTATTATAAAGAGGTAGGTAAGCTAACCAGATCTTAGATTTCCCTCCTCCTTTACCAACTACTTAAGCACCACACAGACACACACAGACATACAAACACACACACACACATACACACGCACACATACACACGTGCGCACACACACACAAGTTCCTAGACAGAAACAGAGGTACACGAACCATTCTAACAAGTTTCTAGAGGTGAGAAACCTGTTTCTGTCTCCTGGAGCACTGCACAATCTTTTCATAAAATAACAACAGATTTGGGATTGAGGTAAAGGGGAATTTAGAATAGAAGGAAAGATACAATATGCAAGTATTTCTAATGGATTCAAAACACCCCTTAACTTCCATGAATAACCTTGTCTCTTCAACTATTGCAATGTATATTTAAAGAAAGAAATAATTTTCTTTTGGAACAAATATTGAGTTCACAATAATCCAATCATAACCTCAACAGGGAGAAAAACCAATCTCTGTTTCACTTCACTGCACCATAGTATTTAATCTTTTTCTATTGATAGTTAGTGCATGCAATTTCCATTAGAAGAGTTTTAAACATCAGAGGTAACATTTGGAGGCAGCAGCAGATTCACAGCAGCTCTTTAATATTTGGTCACTTCATAATTAGATTATAACTTTACAAGAAAGCACATACAAGGCACTGGGTCACAGCTTTAAAGCTATAAAACCAATAAAATCATCCAGGGTGTATCATTATTTTGAAATGACTTATAAGCAGTTTCATTTTACTGCCAAACATTTTTATAATTCCTTTCCCAAAGACAAATGTGTTCAGCTTGATTTGTGTTTGTCTTTGCATTTAATCATGTTTGCAGTCCTTTTTTGAATTTACAATTAATCCTCTTTACATTTATGTAACACTATTCCAAACTTTTTCTTCCTAAATTTATCTTAGTGGGTGATTGCTTATTATATTTTTATACTGTTGTAATTATTATATATACATAGTGCTTTGAGCATCCTGACAGAAGGTGTTTTATAATTGTATTATTTTATTGCTCAAACATTTGCAAATAACATATTCATAAAGTCTAAAACATGTAAACGTGACACAGATTCTAATGCAGTTCAGAAAAACCACTAGATCAGGATTCTTTTTCTGTAAATGTAAATCAACATTTTGCATACTACTGACAGAACTACATCTCATATGGGCCTAAATTAAGTCACTTCCCTCAAATGGTTAATAGATCAGTCATTTCTACATCAACACAAAATACAGCAATAGTCAGTAAGGCTAAACATGAATGGATTTTTTCTTTGTTTTGGTGGTAATGGCATTCAAAAGGGAGATTTAAAAAAACAAATTTTAAGGAAAACAACGAGAATGAGGAGATTAGGACCTAGGTATAGCTCTTCCAGTTATTGAGCTTACCAACATATTATTTGACTGCTAGGGTTTTGTTTAGCATGTATGAAAAGGTGAGGCTGAGTCACAGAAACACCAATATATTTTATAGTTATGAAAATTCAGGAATCAATGCATTTAAGTGTGTTCTCCCCATCCTTATCTGATTGAAAGACAGGAAACTGGGCATAAAAATGAATTCTTTTAAAATATTTAAATGATGGGGCACCTGGGTGGCTCAGTCCGTTGAGCGTCCGACTTGGGCTCAGGTCATGATCTCGCGGTTCGTGAGTTCGAGCCCCACGTGAGGGTCTGTGCTAACAGCTCAGAGCCTGGGACCTGCTTCAGATTCTGTGTGTGTGTTTCTCTCTCTGTCTCTCTGTGCCCCTCCCCCACTCATGCTCTGTGTCTCTCTCTCTCTCTCTCTCTCACTCTCTGTTTTTAAATATTTAAATCGTTTAAAGAAAAATAATAATAATAATAATAATAATAATAATAATAATAATAATAATGCAAGCTCCAAGTTGACTTTCTGCCTTAAGTTATTTCACTGCTCCATTCCATACAAGTAGGAATATTGTTGAGATAATTAAGAAGCAAATTTGTTATCTGAAATGAAAATAAGAAATGATAACTAGGAAAAATATTAAATGTTTGTGCAATTAGCAATAGGAATCCTGATAGGAAGAATCAACATAATTAACATACTAGTTCTGACAGGTGGGAAACTTGATGAGAGACAAAGAAAAAATTAATAGAAATAAATTAAGAAAGTTCACCCACCAGACATGGGCAAAAGGATTTTCATCTGCCAAAAGTATCCAAAGATTTGCACTAATTCCTTATTAAAGAGTGGTTATGAGTTCATATCAGAACTTCCCTATATATTTCTGGTTCAGGATGAGGAACTCAGCACACAGGTTTTTTCCTCTTCCTTACTAAAAGCCCACTGAGGTGAAAGATACCTATTTTGAAAATAAGCATATATATTTCATACATAAGCACTGTGAATAGGAAGATCAGTAGACATGGTCTTAATAACAGATGAAACAGAGTGAAAAAAAGCCATAATCCTCAAAAAGGAGCAAGTGAACACAACAATAGGCATGAGGACAATACCCTTCAGTGGAGAGTAAGACGTTCAAACAGGGTACAAGCCTAATAACAGTGGTTCATGTTCTAAGAGTCTGAATAGGACAGAAATCACTTTAATATCTTAAAGTCTTCCTATGCAATTGCACCGTCCACATGTAAGCCCTGCCTTAGCAGAAGTGCTGGTTACCTCCAGATCCAAACTAAAAAAGCCTAAAAAAACTGAACAATCTAACAAGGAGGACTAGGGGTTCTAGCGTAGGTATTAGCATGGCAGAGTTTTTCCACTTTTTATTTAATTCTACTTTATTTATTTATTTTTGAAAACTATTTTTTTGGAAGTTGGAAGACTCATTCTATCTGATATAAAGCTACAATAATCAAAACAGTGTGGCATCAGTGAAGGGACAGACACATAAATAAATAGGACAAAACAAAATATCCACAAATATCCACACAACTATGATCAATTGACTTTTGTCAAATATGCAAAGCATGCCTTTTAACAAAGGTGCTGGAACATTTGCATATCCACATGCAAAAAAAAAGAATGAAGCTTTGACCAGGTATCTCGTATAATAATTAACTCAAACGGATCATAAACCTAAAATATTAAACTCTAAAACTTCTAAAGGAAAACAGTGATCATTTTTGTGACCCTTAAAATAGGCAAGGGTTCTTAAATATAACATGAAGAGAATGAGTTCCAAAGAATGTATTGATAGATGTTACTTCATCAAAAGTAAAACTTTTTTTTTCTGTGAATGACACTTTAAAAGAATTAAAAGGCAAACTATTGACTAGGAAAAATATCTGCAAAGGTGAGGTCTCATAAGGAACTTGAATCCATAGAACATAAAGAACTCTTAAAACTCAAAAACAGGAAAACAACCCGGTGAAAAAAATGAGGAAAATATTTGAAAAGACACTTCACCAAAGGAAATAGGAGTGGTAAATAAGTATATGAAAATTAGTAGTCATTAGGTATATGAGTTAAAACCACAAAGAGAAACAGATTGGCAAAGAACCTCTACCGGATTGGCAAACAACAACCTGATAAAGCCACAGGCACTGTCCAGTTTGCAGGGCAATCATAAAGTTCATACACTGAAGATAGCAATGCAAAAATGGTACAGCCAAGAATTTAGTATTTTCTTATAAGATTAAACACGTATTTACCATATGACTCAACAATCCCTTACCTAGTTTTCACCCAAGAGAAATAAAACTTATATTCATAAAAATCCTGTACCTGGATGTTTATAGTAGTTTTATTCATATGCTCCAAAAACTGAAAACAACCTAAATGGCCTTCAGCTACTAAAAGGATAAAAAGACTGTGGTGAATCCATACAATGCAATATTACTCAGCAATAAAAGGGAACACATTATTGATACAAGCAACAGTATGTCCATATTTCAAATGCATTATAACAAGGGAAAGAAGCCAGTCTCCAAAGGCTTTGTACTTCATGCTTCCATCTGTATGACATACTGGAAAAGGCAAAACTGTAGAGAATAAGAAAAGATGGTAGATGCTAGGTTTTAGGAATTGCAAAAGGATGAATAAAAATGGGCACCACTGGGGAATACTCTGGGTGATGGGACTGCCCTATAAGTTGCTCATTGTGGTAGTTACACAACCCCATACATTTGTCCAAATTCACAGAAGAACTGTATACCAAAAAGGTAAATTTTATTATCTATAAATTTAAAACGTGTGTGTAAAAACTAACAGGGAAATTTTGAACTATATTACTTAAAAATATGTTTATTTATCTTTTGAGAGAGAGATTGACAGAGTGTGAGCAGGAGAGGGGCAGAGAAAGAGAGGAAGACAAAGAATCTGAAGCAGGCTCCAGCCTCCAGGCTACGAGCTGTCAGCACAGAGCCTGACGTGGGGCTTGAACCCACGAACTATGAGATCATGACCTGAGCCGAAGTCGGGTGCTCAACCTACTGAGCCACCCAGGCACCCCTATATTATTTAAATTTTTAAACATTATCAATAATAGGGTTAAAGAGCAAGAAAACTGCTGTGGGAATAGGGTGAGTTTTACACTTACCTTATTGATTTTTTTAAGTGTATATGTATATCTTTTTATAAAAATGAACTATATAGCATTTACATTTTTTGAATGTTTATAGTAACTGTATTAAGATGAGAATACATAGCAAATTGATCTTATTTAATGATGTGAATCTAGTAATATTTATATAATCCTTCCGATGCCTTCATAATATGTGAAGATAAGCCATTGCTCGGGGGGTATTCAAAGTAGATTTCTGAATCTGTTAAACCCCAAATAACAATTATTTATGAATCTTGTACATAACGCAAACAGACAATTTGAGCAACATTCTTTATACACCCATATCTTAACCTTATTTTTTTTCAGAAAGTCATCCATGAGGGTACTAGGCAATTCTAAAAGTTTGTTTGTTTTTAAAATGTTTATTTATTTATTTTAAGAGAGAGAGAAAGCGCAAGCAGGGGAGGGGCAAACAGAGAATCCCAAGCAGGCTCAGTGCTGTCAGCAGAGAGCCCAACTTGGGACTCAAACTCAAGAACCGTGAGATCATGACTTGAGTTGGAGTCCAGAGTCAGACACTGAACTATCTGAGCTACCCAGGTGCCCTAAAAGGTCTAATAAACAGTGATTAATCCACTAAAAGATGTGTGTCTCATAGACTTTATACATAACATGAAATTTTCAATACAGAAAAAAACATTATGACTTCTACTACACAGGACACAGATCTCAAAGCAGGCTAGTAAGACAAGCTGCTGTTTGAAAAACAGCATACTTCTTGGTCCAAATTTTTAGTATCATTTTTTTTTCTTTAAATTCTCAGGAAACCCTACCAAATACTATTCTGACCCTGATAAATATGATCTTGTCCTTTCTAACTGTAATACTACTTTTCTCATGGAAAAGATGGTTTCCATCACAAAGTATTATTAAATAATACAACTCTGTCATGACAGATGCTTAGAAACCTGCCTATATTTTCCTTAGTCTTTATTTTGAACATCTCAACCCTATCAAAACCAACTTTCTGACAACATTCATGCTTAGAAACCAAGGAATACCTATTGACTCTGAAAAAGACAGGTATGACTACTAAAACAGGCACAAATTATAAGACCTGCTAAGGTGAAATTATTGACCTCTTTTATAAAAGCCTCAGTTCTATTTTGGGGAATTTTTTTTTTCATTTTATTTGACATGGATCTTTTACATTTAATACAGTTCCTGCATATACTTTCTAAATGCAATCAATCTCATGATAAAACCAAAAGGAGGATCCCAAGTGTGGTATTATACAACAAAACTCTTATTGAGGAATAATACACAGCTCCCTTTATCCTATTTCTTATGGTATAAGACATGCTGATTAATATATCAGTATTCTGAACCTGTCTTTTTATTTGAACAACATTGCAATAATAACCAGAGATGGAAAGTTTATTGAGGGAGGGGGAGGAATTACATTCCAACAAAGAAATAGATTTCATTTTAAGTACCCAGGGGGTTATTTTACAAGAAAGTATAAAGTTTAAAAAAAAAATACAGCTTGGCAGTGGCCTTTATGTCTAGAATATTGCTTTCTCAATATAACCCCCATTGAGGCAAAAGTAATATTAACAAATGATAAAGTTTTGCTGTAATTCTTAGTGTTTTAATAATCATAGTTATAACATGCCAAGTAAATTAAACTCCTTAATCTTTTCCCCCTATTTTACTCTAACACTGCATTGCTGTACTTGGAAAATGATCATTCCACAAACAAAGTCACTAATCATCCAAGACTGATTAAAAAGAAAAAAAGTTTTCTTGATTCCTTGTGACCCCTAAGCTGAAGTCTTTGAATGGGAGATTAAAGCTTAATTATTTTGATGTACCAGTTCAGTGTTATCAATCTGTTCACCACTTCGAAAGTGTAAACTGCTTGAGTAAAATAGGTGAATGCTCTGTGCTTTCCCTTTTTAAAGAATTCACATTTTCAATTTCTAGATGAAAAATAATACTTTGGCTGAATGTTAATCATACTTTCTGCTGACAAAGACAGAATAAACCAGGAGATTATCTAGAATACTAAGGGGATAGCAGTATGCATAAATCAATACTGCCTCTACCTATATTACTAATCTTCTTTGGGACATAAAGCACAAAGTTGTTTTTTTTTTTTAATGTAGACCACTTTGAGATAAGGTTTAATGTGTGCTCTCACTCTCATTGCTAACCTATTTTAAGCTAAACTATTTAAAATATGAAAAATAATCTGAGAAGAGTCAGTGCCCCCTACCCCATCACTATTATCTACTAAGCACTGCTCCAATCAGGTAACCACATCAATTTCATGTATGGACTTCCAAAAATATTCTATGCTACACAAATATTGCCTTATAGAAATTTTAACATGAAGCTGCATCTTGTATTTTTTTCATGAAAAACATAGTTTATATATTGATCCATACACATATGTATAGTGTTGGTATGTTATTCTGTGTCAGTCTTTCATAATTTGTTTAAATTGTCACTTAGGTGTCCAGAAATAGCCATGTCCTGATGTTGATCCCCTTCTGTTATTTCGTACAGAGAATTTCCTCTTTAAGACCTTCCCTGTAGCCATGCACAAAAGAAAGGGATCTCATGTAAGGTTGCTTGTGTTCAAATTTTGTCTTCACCATTTTTCACCATATGATATTTAGCTATATTATTGAACTTATCTAAGTCTCAGCTTATACTTCTGTAAAAATATATAATTTCTCATAAGTTTTATAAAGCATAAAATTCATGAAACACACATAGTACAGTCCGTGGCATACTGTTAACTGCTTTATGAATAAACAGTATAGGTATTGATACCCTTAGGCCCAGAGGCCTTCTGGGATAGAAGGTAGAATCATCACCACATAGGAAATTTTAAATATATCCTCCAAAAGTATCCATAGCCCTGGTCCTGACACATGCTGATTCACAGAGTGGTGGGAATTTCCTAATATCTGCATAACTACAATGAGTAGATGGGTCTTGTCACAATGGGGTATTGCTTTAAAATGATTAGACCTTTCCCATTTAGAGGCCGTAAGTTGCCAATAACTTTCACATTGCAGACTCAAACTCAAAGACCCCATATGTCTACTAATAAGCTCTATATAAAAATTAATTTACATATATCAAGTAGTACAATTGTCTGAATTACATTCAGAAAACTTATATGCATGACAGTTAACCCTCTTCTTTCTCTTTGCAGTACAGATTCAGCTGTGCCCAATAAAATGATATGTCACTCCCTTATCCCCAGAACTAAACAACCAACTGTGCTTGCATTTAACTGCTTTGTAAAAAATGGGGGTAAGAGGCGGAAATTGGGCCCATCGTTCCCTTATATATGCGTATAACATGAAGACATAATGAAATGGAAACCCATTATCTTATTCTCTAAGTAGTCTTAGTTCCTGCATACAACTGTTTGAGTGTCTCATATTATCTTATTTATTTCCACAATATCCATGTGTAAGGTGGCTATTATTATGCCCATACTACAGAAAAAGGATCAGAAGCTTAAAAAGCATAGATAACTTCTTAAAGGTCACAAAACTATTAAGTGACAGAGCTAGCACTAAAATCTAGGTTTTTACACCATATTACATTGTCTTCCATGACCAAGTACAGAGATTTTGTATGAAACAGGCTAAATTCTGCAAAGGTCTTAACTAAACCAAATTCTTTTTTTTTTTTTTTTCTACAAGAAAAAAAGCCTATGTTCAGAGAACCTAATGCTAATCTAATACTATATTGAGCAGCATGTTAAAATGTAAAACACAGCAACTGTTGGAGTTCCTGGGTGGCTCAGAAATCACTCCTGATTTCTGCTTAGGTCATAATCTCGGATTCGTGAGTTTGAGCCCTGTACTACTGCACTCTGTGCTCATAACACATAGTGCGCTTCGTATCATCTGTCTCCCTCTCTCTGCCCTTCCCACATTCATTCGTGCTAGTTCTCTGTCTCTCAAAAATAAATAAATGTAACCATATAAATAAATGTAACCATATAAATAAACCATATATAAAACCATATACATACACACATATATATGTATATATATATATATATATGCACACACACACATGTGTGTATATATATATGTATGTATATTTAATGTAAAACATAATAACTGTTGACATAATTTCAAAGGTATCATCAAGAAGGTGAGCAAGCAGAGGTAGACCAGCAAACACTTTAGAATGAACAGATATGACAACACAAGAAAATTTACATAAAATAATGTAGTTGATCAAATTAGCACATTAAAGCCAAGGAGACTAAATACTTTCAGACCTCTAATTAGAATACTGTTTGTGCTCAAAATGGTTGTACATTTGGCTGGTCAAACAATGCTTTTTTTCCCCTCCCCCTGAGAGAGAGAGCAAGGGCATGTGGGGGAGAAGCAGTGGGAGAAGGAGAGAAAGTCCCAAGCTGGCTCCATGCCCAGTGCAGAGCCTGATTCAGGCTCCCTCTCACAACTATGAGACCATGACCTGAGCTGTAATCAAGAGGCAAGACACTTAATTGACTGAACCACCCAGGTACCTCAAACAATGCATTTTTAAATGATCACCATTGCTCTGTAATCTAGAGAGAACATAGGAACACTGGCTAGTCTCCAGTAAGGAACGCCCTTCAATGCCACTGAACAAAAACAAAAAACAAAACCAAACAAAAAATCAACTTCTCCATAAAGGAATTAAATGTACAAACTTGTCTTCATTAGAACTTTGCTTCAAATCAGTGCTTCCAAGTTATGGTATAATCTTAATGATAGTAATTTACAATGTCCAAATAAATTGCCTTCACATTCATTTATTCATTTGGGCCTCATAAGAACCCTTTCCTGCTGACAAGGTGAATACCATTATCCCATTTTTTGAGATAATAGAATTGAATTTGAAGTTAATGCATCTGCCCAAAGATTCTTCTTTCCATTATTGAGAAAAGACACAATTTCCTTACCCTTAGCCAAATGTTCTTCTAGCAATAATGGCAGTGATGATAAAATAAGTACATCTACAACAATACAGTACCAATATTTATATCTTGAATTCCCAAGCATGGATGTAAAACTCCCTATGGTGTGCACTTAATGATTATATATCACTGCATCTAATCCTTATAACAGTGCTATGAAATAAATTTTATCTTAAATCAGGAAACTGAGGCAGGGAGAGGTTTCAATAACTTTCCTACATGATAGAGCTCATAAATATCAGAGTAAAATTAACTTAGATGCTTCTCAAGGTAACATTGCCTATAAAAGACACAGTTTAGAAATAACCTGGGTACCGGTCTCCTCTAATTATACTGTTCATATTACAATAAAGTCTATATTGTACTTAAGAAATGAATTATTATTTTATAATTTTCTAATTCAAAATCTTACTATTCTTTAAATATCATATAAAAAGTATTTACCTTCATTAGTATGAGGATTTTGGGGGTGGTTTGATATAGTTGCTTTGGAGCATCTCCTCCTCTGATCATATTAACAAATGAATACTTTTTTTTTTTTTTCCTTTAGCAGGAGAACATTTTCTTCTCCAGTGTCATACGTTTTATTCTCTCTGTATTTTTCCTTGTATTTCCCTAGGTCTTGACTGCTTTCTCTTTCCCATTATCTCTCAGTCCAAATCATTGATATATCTAATTTCAAAGACTCATTTCCATCACAGTTAATTCAACAAATGTTAAGAACTTGAAATACTGGAATACTTTATTAAGCGCTATGAATACAGCAATGGGTGATATAAACATGGCATCTCCCCTTACAGATAAAGGCACTTATATAAAGACATTGACATTAAGCAAATGCATTAATAATTAAATAATGGTCAAAAAGCAGTAGGAAAAAAAAAGTAGGATTCATGATGATATGGGACCTTTAGTAAGAGAGGTTCATGTAACCAGTAAACTCAAAAAAGGTCTCCCTGATGAAGTAATTTTTAGCTGAAATTTGAAATGTGAGTATGAATTATGCATATGAATAGGGGAGGGAACTTAAGGCCCTGAGGCAGGAAGGTACTGAATTAAGATAGTGAGGCTAACGTTTTGTGAAGAAGGATCAGAGTCCACTAGGCTACTGAGGTAAATTAAGAGCCATGTATGCCTTATTTATGATATTCAGTTTCTTCTATAATGGAAAGAAGCAATTAAAGATTGTAACCAGGAAAGGATTTTCTGTTTAAAAACACACACCAGTAAATGGGGAAAGAATTGATTGGAGACGCTAAGACTATATATGAGGACATGAGTTATGCAAAAGTTATAAAATCTTAGGCAAGAAATGCTGGTAGTTAAAATCAGAACTACATCAGTGGATATGGTGAAATAAACACACATGTTTAGGAATCTACACTTGGTCATTTATAGTAAGATTTGAGTTAGAGGAGTCAAGAATAAACTCAAATGTTTTGGTATGAGAAAGTGGATACAAATTTTGATATTTCTGAAATATTAGAAATCAAGTTTAAAACATGTTCACTTTCAGATTCCAAGGAGAAATGAGGAAGTTGAGAGAAAAAAAGCTATATATATGAAACAAAAAACACGAAAAACCAAACTGTTGTATATTTACACTACTCAATAATTAAAAGGAACAAATATTTAGTACATGCAAAAACATGGGTGAGTCTTCAAAATGTTGTGCTAAGCAAAAGTAGCCAGACACAAATCACAATATTAGGATTCTGTGTATGTGACTATAAATAGGTAAAATCTATACTGAGAGATAGTAGACAAATGGTTGTTTAGTGCAGAGGGGAGTAGGGAAAAGAGGTCAAAGAGAGAGTTAAAGGGACAAGATAAAGCTTTTTGGAATAGTGGAAATTACCTAGAATGGATTATAATGATGATTAAACGATGTATACATACATATATATCAACACTGACTGAGCTTACGGTTAAAATAGGTACATTTTATGGTATGCAAACTATGCCAATAAGTTGATTTTTATTTTTATTTTTTTAAAATTGTTTTTAATGTTTATTTATTTTTGAGACAGAGAGAGACAGAGCATGAATGGGGGAGGATCAGAGAGAGAGGGAGACACGGAATCAGAAGCAGGCTCCAGGCTCTGAGCTGTCAGCACAGAGCCCGACGTGGGGCTCGAACTCATGGACTGTGAGATCGTGACCTGAGCCGAAGTCGGACGCTTAACCGACTGAGCCACCCAGGCGCCCCGATAAGTTGATTTTTAAAAGATATATATGTGAATCAGCTAACTTTATGCTTTTTACCTTTTTCCAAAAGATACAAAAATAATCTGTTAATTTTATGATAGGAATAAAAACTGTGTTCAAGGAATTGAGGATTCACTCCTAGCAATAATACTCTCAACACACAAAAATAAAGACATGTTAAATTGTATCAAACTGCTGAATTTGACCTTCCTTATGCTGTAACTTAAAATTGAAGTTGATCAATTAAATTAAAATTTTCTACTCTGTAAAAGACACCATCAAGAATATGAATATACGAGATACACAATGGAAGCAAATATTCGCAAAGACACATCTGATAAAGGACTATTATCCAAAATATACACAGAACTCTTAAATCTCAACAATAAGAAAATACTTGATTAGAAAATGAGACAAAGACTTTAACAGACACTTCGCCAAAGGAGATACAGAGATGGCAAATAAGCATATGAAAAGATACTCCACGCTATATGCCATTAGGGAAATGCAAATTAAAACAACAATGACATATCACTACACACTAGAACGGTCAAAATCCAGGACAATGATAATATCAAATGCCAGTGTAAATGTGATGCAACACAAACTCTCATTCATTTCTAGTGGGAATGCAAAAAGGGACACACACTCTGGAACACAGTTTGGCTACTTCTTATATAACTCAACATAGTCTGTCCATGCAATGCAGGAATTATGGCCCCTGGTATTTACCCAAAGGAGTTGAAATTTTATGTCCGTACAAAAACCTGTACGAGGATTTAGTTTATGTATTTATTTTGGAGAGAGAGAGTGAGAGAGAGAGCAAGCAGTGGAGGGGGGGGGGGGGGGATCCCAAAAGGACTCCACAGTAGCAGCAAAAAGTCTGATATGGGGCTTGAATTCATGAACTGTGAGATCATGACCTGAGCAAAATTCAAAAGTCCTACTTAACCAACTGAGCCACCCAGGCACCCAAAAAACCTGCACAAGGATGTTTATAGTAGCTTTATTATTTAGGTTTTATCTAAAACCTGGATAAACCAGATGTCCTTCAGTAGGTTAAGAGATAAATTGTGTTATATCCAGACAATGGTGATAAAGGAGAATGGGTTTTTAGGCCATGAAAAGACATGGAAAAATGTTAAATAAATTTTACTGAGTGAAAGCAGCTAACCTGAAAAGGCTACATAGTATATAATTCCAAGCATATGATATTCAAAACTGGAGACAGTAAAAATCAGTGGTTACCAGGGGAGAAAATGATGGGTAAACAAGCAAAACACATAGGATTTTGGTCAGAGAAAGTATGCTGTATGCTATTATGGTAGCTACATGTCATTATACATTTGTCAATATCAAGAGTGAAAAAAAGTCTGTTACAAAATACAGTCTATTAGAAAGGAAAAAATTGAGGCTGGTGATTATATTTCAGCTCACTTGATATAATTGAAGAATCTTGCTGGGTAAGACTGCACTTTAGAACTTTACTAAATATTTTGTAAAGTTTTTACATATTTATTTTTTTATGGTTTTTTTCATTTATTCATTTTTGAGAGACAGAGGCAGAGCACAAGTGGGGGAGGGGCAGAGAGAGACAGAATCTGAAACAGGATCCAGGCTCCAGATTCCCAGCTGCGAGCTGCGAGTTGCGAGCTGTCAGCACAGAGCCCGACGCGGGACTCGAACTCACAAACTGCGAGATCATGACCTGAGCTGAAGTCGGACGCTTAACCGACTGAGCCACCCAGGCACCCCAAAAGTTTTTATATTTTGAGATAGAGAGAGACCAATAATGCATATGCATGAGAAGGGCAAAGGGCAGAGAGGGGGAGAGAAAGAATCCCAAGCAGGCTCTGTGCTGTCAGCACAGAGCCAGACACAGGGCTCCATCTCTCAAACCACGAGATCAAGACCTCAGCCAAAATCAAGTGTTGGACGCTTAACCGACAACTTAACTGATGCATAACGCTCCCCTTTACTAAATATTTTCAGAAGTTATATTCTATATGGGGCACCTGGGTGGCTCAGTCAGTTGGGCTTCCAACTTCAGCTCAGGTCATGATCTCACGGTCTGTGAGTTCTAGCCCCACATCGGGCTCTGTGCTGACAGCTCAGAGCCTGGAGCCTGTTTCTGATTCTGTGTCTCCCTCTCTCTCTGCCCCTCCCCTGCTCATGCTCTGTCTCTCTCTGTCTCTGTCTCTCTCTCTCAAAAATAAATGAACGTTAAAAAAATAAGAAAAAAAGTTACATTTTATAAATGATTTGTCACTCAGATCATCTGCTCAGTACCTCTGAAAATGTTCCATATCTTTATAACTATTTCAAATTCAGATCAGATTATTAATCTCCCCTGTGTATCCAAGGTATTGAGTATTTTACTGCCCCATTGGAGGCCTGAACTAATTTCCAAGTGCAGATATCACAGCCCATAATTTTATAAACTTTCAACTAAATTTAAATTTACTTTACCTGTGATTAATAAATACAAGGAGTGAATATCAATTATAATATTCAAATGGTAGTATTTAAAGCATTTTGGTGACTTCCAACTAGATAATACTGCATTTGGAATACTTCATAGTATTTTAAACAGGTTTACATAGAATCAAATAGTTTTGACTCTATTTAACAGTTGCATTGTGCTTACACTTTAAGTGGAAATTATCACCTGGTAATAACACCGGCAATTTTTTAGTGGCTCCCATGAAGAATACGTAATTTGCTGAAAACAGAAGTATGCAGTTTGGTTATCTGTCAACGTTGAAAAGGGAGAAAGCAAATTTGTGACACACCTGACATACAGCAGGCTGCTACTCGGAGGGAGTAAACTGCCAGAGTTCAAGGCTTGATTAGAGCACAAGATGGATAGGATTTGTCTGCCTTTAATTTTTAGACTGTAGGGATATTTTGTCCACATTTACCACTCTGAGCATTCATAAAATAAAACAATGGAATCATGCCCAGAGAAGAAAATTAAAAGTCCAGCTTTAATTATTAGCACAATTTAACATGGAAAATGAAAAGCAAATGGCAGCTGGAAAATGAAAGGAACAGAAAGGGAAAATAAAAATGTCTGTTATCACTAAAAACATATTTTGTGGAAAACAAGAGAAAAACGAAAATTGCTAATGGAAATTTAAATGTACTTACCACTTAACTATGAAAACTAAATTCAGAAGAATCAATAAACTGAATTGTAACCACGATGAAAATCAACAATAACAAAGGTTTAAATAATACCAGATAATTTTGTGAATACAAAACTGTTCAGGGGCATTGGACTCTTGGTTTCAGCTTAGGTCACGACAATACCAAGTGTACTTGGGATTCTCACTCTCTCTCTCTCTCTCTCTGCCCCTCCCCCATGCATGCACGTGCACATGCATATTTGCTCTCTCTCTCAAAAATAAACATTAAAAAAAGACTTCCCAGACTTCAAGATAACTTTAAGAAAAATAAAGGTACATTCTATCAGTTTCTAAGTAAGATGATGACTTGTACATAATAAAGTGACGATAATTCACACCCACAGAAGGAAATGTTACAGTTGGGGACCAGATAATCAGTGACATCACAAATTTGACAAAATGGCAGAAAAAGAAATCCTCTACACAATTTTCCTTATTTAGTACAAGTAATATCTCCCACTTCTATTTACCCTGATGTGCAGTTACCTAGTATAATTCAATGAGGGAATAGAGAGTGATTACACTTCTGTCTCAATGGATGAAAGTATTTAATCAGGGATGAGTTACCTGTCCATTACACTGTCTAACCCTGCAAAAGTTGGGCAAATCTAGCAGAGACATAATGCAATTAAAAAAACAAGTATTTTATTGTTCTGCAGTGTGGACAGAAGCAAAAAGACTGTTGGGCAACTGAGTGACTCAGTCAATTAAGTATCTGACTCTTGGTTTCAGCTCAGGCTATACTGCAGCCTTAAGTACAGTCTGAAAGACATACACACGGGCAGCAGGATGCACACATGGAAAAGTCCATAGTTTTTCTGGTCTGGAGAAACTTGAAAAGAGAAGCCAGCAATCTTGGAACTACAAGGATAGCAGTGGAATCAAAACTAGGAAACAGCCAGAGAAGGGAGTATTCAAACTTTCTCCCCATGACTGTGACTGACCCCTCATGAATCCACATGCGAAAGAGATTCAACAAGAGTTAACTAAGGAAAAAATATCTGAATCAAGACCAGATTTGTTCCCCAAGAACCAAAATGTAAAGGTCAAGTACGATCAAGAACAATACCTACTAAAAGAAAGGAAACAGTAATCATTACAGGATAATAACAGAATCAAGAATCCACATAATGTAATATTCATAATGTCTAATATACAAACCAAAATGTCATGATATACCAAGAATCAAAAAAAAAAAAAAATGGGACACAGGACTAGAGAAAAGAAAATCAATTAAATCCCAAACTAAGAGAAACCAGATGTTAGTACTAGCAGACAAGAATTTAGAAGTGGCTACTACATCCTCAGTGAAATAAAATACCATGTATTTAGAGATTGAATGTTTCGGCCAAGAAATGGAAAATTCCAGAAGAGAAACAGAAACAAAAAGAGAATCAAGTGGAAATTCTAGAACTAACAAATAAAATGTACAGAAGGACACATAGAAGAAATTCTTTTTTATCTACGATAGGACAGTATTTCTAAGAGTACATGAAGCACAAATCATAAGAAAAAATGATAATTTGGAATTGATTTTAAAAATGTGCTTCAAAATACACCATTAAAATAATTAATATGTACGCCACACACTGGGAGAAATTATTAACAATACAAATGCCTGATAAAGGGTATGTATCCAGAACACATAAAGAACATTTCAACTAATGTGAAAAATGTGACATTTAAACAGATAATTCACAAAATAAATATAGATAGATAGATAGATAGAAAAATGGCCTACAGGTAGATGTTAAAATGCTTGACATGCCTAGGTATCAAACAAGTCCAAATTAAAATCATAATGAAATAGCTCTATACATTCAGTAACAGAGAACTAAAACGACTGACAATAACTAGTACAGATGTGAAACAACTGAAATTTTCATACATTGCTAGTGGGAATATTAAATGGTAACCATTTTAAAAAACAGCTTGAAAGTTATTATTAATTAATTAATATACAAAACAAAAACAACCCAGAAATTCCACTCCTAGGTATTTTCAGAAGAAAAATAAAAATACATAGCCATACAAAGATTTGTACAGCAAGTCATTTAAATAATTATTGCTCCCACATAAAAACAACACAAATGTCCACTGCCAGGCAAAATGATAAATTATGGTGTATTCATACAATAAAATGATAGTAGGAAAATAAATGAACTACAGATAAGCAAAACATTTCATGATCCTAAAACATTATGTGAGTAAAAGAAATAAGATACAAGAGAGTATAAATTGCATGATTCTATTTACATAAATTTTTAGGACAGGTGAAATGATTCTACAGTAATAGCAATTACATTAAATACTGCACTGGCAAGGGCTGGCTATGAAGAGATAATCGCCAAGAGTTATGAAGGAAATTTGGGGGTAACAATAATATTCTAAAATATTCTAAATAAAATATTCTAAAATATTCTAAAATTATTGGGCACAAAGAATATATTAGAATATATTTGAAAAATTCATGGAACTGTTAACTTAAAATGAATGTATATTCTTGTATGTAAAGTATATCTCAATAAAGTTGATTAGAATGCAATTATGATTTCATACCCAAAACTTAATATAATTCATTATATGAATGAAATAAGAAAGGAAAACCACATAATTATCTCAATAGACACAGAAGAACCATTTAACAAAGTCCAACACTTTCTTTCCTGATAAAACATCTCAACAAAATAAAAGTAGAAGAGAATTTCCTCAACCTGATAAAAGGCATCTACAAAAAAAATCTAGAACTAAAATCATTCTTAATGGTGAAACACCAAGGTTTTCCTCTAAAACTGGGGAAAATAAAGCATGTGTTGGGGGCGAGGGGGGGGGTGGGTGGTAGAGGACAAAGAGAAGAAAGGAAATGAAAAATTTTAAAGAGGAATTACCTTCTGTATACTTGGGGAAGGTGGGGAAAAGAGGTGAAGGTGGTCAAAAGGTACAAACTTCTGGCTATAAGATAAATAAGTTCTGAGAATGTCATGTACATGACAGTTACTAGAGTTAACAATACTGTATTGTATATTATAAAATTACAGAGAACAGATCTTAAAAGATTTCATCAGAAGAAAAAAATTATAACTATGTAAGGTGATGAATGTTTACTTATTTGCGGTAATCAATTATTTTGCAATATACACATATATCATGTTGTACACTTCAAACTAATACAAGGTTATATGTCAATTGTATCTCAGTAAAACTGGAAAAATATTCCAGATTAACCAGTTAGACAAAAAAAAAAATGTCTTCACTCTAGAAAGGCAAATCAGGCAAATTTGAACTACCTAGAAAAGATGTTCCCTTTCAAAAAAAGCACCGCATAAGGGGCGCCTGGGTGGCGCAGTCGGTTAAGCGTCCGACTTCAGCCAGGTCACCATCTCGCAGTCCGTGAGTTCGAGCCCTGCATCAGGCTCTGGGCTGATGGCTCAGAGCCTGGAGCCTGTTTCCGATTCTGTGTCTCCTTCTCTCTCTGCCCCTCCCCCGTTCATGCTCTGTCTCTCTCTGTCCCAAAAATAAATAAACGTTGAAAAAAAAATTAAAAAAAAAAAAAAAGCACCACATGATTGCTAAATGGAGCACAATTGGATTTCAGCAACAACTTAAAAACTCAGCTGGACAATTTTGTGCACTGAAAAAATGCACAGTCATATATTGTCCTTAGTTGCATATTTTATTGTCATCTTGGTGATTCACAATGCACAATAGCGCACAAAGAATATTTAGAAGTTTTAATAAACATAATTTCATTGTTTTTGACCAATCATTTCCCAAAACTGTAGAATATAACATATTCTCAATATATTTATTAAATAACTAATTTGAAATAAACTCTTCTTCTGTTACAAGACCAATTAACATTCTAGGCAAATGGCACTCTACACAACTATCTTTAGCTCCCCTTAACTACACTAAATAATCCTATCCTGCTAGAAAGGCTTTTCACATATTTCAAGGTAGAAGATATTCTCTGAATGATCAAAGTGATCAGCAATTTAACTTCCAGATAAGGAGAACCTAATTATACACTTTACAACATAAAAATAATGACATTGTATGATGATTATTATAGATATCTCTTGTCCTTTATTGTTAAAATTAGAGTGTTGCAAATACTCAATACTCACTTAAAACAGCAGAGGAAGTAAGAATAGAGAATTTGCACTTTTATATGGGATTATCAAAATTCTCACTTTTTTCCTCCTAAGGTCAGGAGACTTTAAAATAATTTGAATCATGTCACAGGACATGGAGGTGTATTTTTAGTAAAACTTGATTTTACTTAGTTTAATATCTCATTATTTTAATAACAAAAGAAAGTATCTTTGATTACCACCCTTTAATTTTTTGTATAGTCTTAAATTGGCAACATCCTTATCAAGTTTTGCTATTAGGACTCCAATGACTTCATAAAATGAGTTGGAAGTTATTTTATTCTTCTCCATTTTCTGAAAAAGCTTATATAAAATTGATATTACGTATTCCTTAAATGTTCAGTACAGTTCAGTGAAAGCATCTAGGACTGGAGTTCTTTGAAAAGTTTTTTGATAATTAATGCAATTTTTATTATACCTATAGAACTATTCTGATTTCTATTTTATCTTGTGTCAGTTTTTATGTAATGCATTTTTAAGAAATATGTGCATTACATATAGTTGTCAAATTATTGGTATTAAGACTTATTACCATTTAGAAACTATATGATGTGCATGATAGTTCTCTACAATTTTAAAACTCTCAGATCATTATATGAGATCAAATGAGAAGAACTTGACTAATTAAATTATTTTCAGTCTCTAAGCCTTTTCATTCTAAATGAAAATAAAGAAATGGCAAAGGGCATATACATATCATACATATATATGTGAAAGTTTTATATTTTTAATATATTACATAGTATTCCTTTACTTGATGAGAAATTTAGGTATATGTGAATTATTATTTAATTACTGTATTAAATAAAATGAATTCACTTAAAAATGGAAGTTTCCAACTTCCTGTTGGAACTAACAGCTGGCAATAATATATAGATATAAAGGCAATGTCAGTATGATAAGTCATTTTCTACTATTTTATATCAACTTAGTAATCAGAAATCACATAAGATCATACAAAGTGCTACAAACTCAACTCAAAACAAAAAACAAATAAAAACAAGTCCAAACATCATTGTACGTGTTTTATGAGAATTCAGTTAATATTCTGGTTTACTATTTACTACCTGAACTGAAGAAAGAGAAATAGAAGACTTCAGTATGCAAGAAAGCATAACAAATTACTTTTAAAAACAAAAACAAAAAATATATTGTCTCCTTCATTTCCAAAGCAAGATGGCTCACTAAGCTTTAAAAATAATTAATTATTTAAAAGGTCAATTAATATGTTGTACTCTTCAGGTTTAGATTCTAATCTGTGGAAGAAATGGTCAGTTTTGTTGTTGTTGTTATTTCTCTCATAGAAGATTCTCTAAGGTTTGTTTTTTTTTTAAGTTTATTCATTTTTGAGAGACAAAGAGAGTGCACGGGGGAGGGATAGAGAGAGGGAGAGTGAGAATCTCAAGCAGGCTTCCCACTTTCAGCATGGATCCCCTGTGCAGCCTGAACTCACAAACTGTGAGATCATGACCTGAGCCAAAACCAAGAGTTGGACGCTTAACTGATGCTTTAACCAGGTGCCCCGATTCTCTTAAGTTTCTAAGAAGCATGCATTTACAACTTAATGCCTGATTCACACTTATACCCAAAACAAAAGTCCTTTGAGAAATCTGTCTCCTGATGCTTAAGTTTTCTCCTAATCATCATATAAATTACCTCTTTCCAAGTGCTTCTAGAAATATTAATATTACATCTAATATGAAGTACATGAAATACATCCAAGAAATAAGCTGCATTTACCCAGTATAAGGGATGATGCCAAATTTGACAGAGGGTTGGCACTTAACACATATCATTAGTAATTAAAGTTTGAAAACATGTTTAGCCTTTATTGCTTTAACACTTCTGAATAAACACAGAACTGAATCATACGATGCAGAAAAAAATTTTCTTATGCCTTATACATCCTCTGCCTTTTAACTGACAATTGGCCCATCCATCTAATCTTTTTGTGATAAGGCTTCTTTGAAGGAAATTCTGAGTTCTTTCTTGAGTTTTTTTTTCCTGCTTTGCTCAGCATTTCATGTATACAGTAGACCTAATAATTTTAAGTATTTAGAGTATTCATCTAATTGCTTTAATGAAAACACTTGTTGATCATCCTACAATAGGCAAGAGCAAAGACAGCTGCACATATAGTTTTATAAAGCTCTTACTCCATTATTTTTTTAACTGCAAAACTTTTAAATTATAGTTAACACACAATGTTACATTAGTTTCAGGTGTACAACATAGTAATTTGACAAGTCTATATGTTAATCTATGCTCAGCACAAGAGTAGCTACCATCTGTCACTATACGATACTATTACAATGCCACTGACTGTGGCATGTACAGTCAGAAGTAGTACAGTATGCTGTACCTTTTATCCTCCAGATTCATTCTTGCCATAACTGGAAACCTGGATCTATCACTCTCCTATATTCTTTATAATTATGTTTTCTCTAAAATTTCTTTAGATTGGCTACCTACCAGAAACTAATATAAGGACACCCCAGATCATTTTTTAAGTTTATTTTAAGAGATAGAGAGAGAGGGAGAGAGAGAGAGAGAGAGAGAATATGTGTGCATGCAAGAGAGCAAGAGAGGGGCAGAGAGAGAGGGAAAGAGAGAATCCCAAGCAGGCTCTTTGCTTTCAGCCCCCCTAGCCCGACACAAGGCCCCACCCCACGAGCTGTTAGATCATGACCAGAGTGGAAATCAAGAGCCAGATGTTTAAATGACTGAGCCACCCAGGCACCCTAAGATAATTTTTAAAGTAGCACACTTTCATTTTTCACCACAAAGTAAAAGACAGCTAGAAATGAGGATTTTTAGTGTGTGTGTGTGTGTGTGTGTGTGTGTGTGTGTGTGTGTGTGTGAGTGTATGTAAAACCTTTTGAAAAACTCCTGAAAAAGCCAGGAAATCAATATTCACTATTACCAGAGACATAAGCTAATGCTATGCAAATCCTTAGGTAAAATACTAATGTGTAGTCTGCATTAATATCACTTTAAAATAGCATTACACATATTGTGAATAATAGACGTGATTTTTCATTCACCTTTATACTAGAAAAGTATTTAATTTTATATATATTAAATAGAATAGGTCACTCCTTTCTTTTCCCTATTGGATTACTGAGTACTTTGGGGAAAAAAAGAAATAAAAATTCTTCTTTCATAAGTTTATTAATAATATCAAGTGATTGCTTAGGTTCAAAGTGAAAATATTTCATTTATTGGTTAATTTGAATATAGTTCTTGAGCACTTTTTGATGTTAAATTCTAGGTTACACAATAAATATAAATGTAATGCTAAAACAACTCTTCAATACTTGCTATACCAATTAGAATGATATCAAGGTACAGAAATTCTAAATAAAATAGCTTAAATAATAAGAGGATATATTATCTCAAGAAAAAAGAAATCCAGATGTCAGGAATATTACAACATTGGTTAATTTATACTCAGTGTCAGGATCAAGGGTCCCAGTTTCATTTTGTTTATAAAAAAGAGTGTGTATACCTGTTTTCTGTATTATCACGATGGCTACTGCAATTCCATACAGAGCCAACAACTTCCAATGAATAAGGAAGGGGTGTTTCTTCTTGACAACTTTTACACCAGTGGAAACTCCCAACTTTATCAAATTTCAACTATTTTATCACTGGCCAGTATTGACCCCGTTTCCTTTCTCAAGCTAATTGTTGGCAGAGAAAATTGAGTTATGAATGGCTTAACATCATAATTTATCTGCTTCTTGGGCTCCAGATAGTATGATGTTTTTATTAAAATATGGACTAGTAACAGAGATTTTTTGCATGAAGAGAATTAAGTTTGTAAACAATGGGCCTCAGTATACTGTCTTATAAGCAGAACTTTCTCAGGCACACTCAGGCTATTTTTTGAAACATGGTTTTCTATTTCTTCAACTTCTCCCAACTCCAACACTGAACTCCTGCCTTTAAGAGTCAGCTGTAGGTTAAAAATTAAAGACAAAATCTAACTATGTCTTACATTTAAAAAAAACACCAAAATAAATCATGAGAAAATTATGCGCTATTTTGTTCTGAATGTACCAATAATTGTTTACTATTACAGAAAATTTCTTCACCAATGGTAATTTTACTAGTGATATTTGAGTCACCCACACATTACCCTCGAATTAGTTTAGATCTGTGGCAGACACAGACAGAGCATCTCTACTTTGTTATGCCTCCCAGCACAGTTGTGTCTGAGTATTTATGTATTGAAATACATAATTATGTATTGAAATATCATAATTTTATTATAAATTGATTTTTCATTTCGTTTTGAAAAATGAACTATCCATTATGAACTGCTAGCTTTCTGTTCCACCAGGACATAAAATTGGAAGTGTATAGAAACAATCCATTATTTGAAAATACAGCATAAGTGAAATTAGACCTCAACAGGTCCAGAAGACATGGCAAGTTCACACAGTTCCGACACTACTGTGTTGCCACTTTTCTTTTATCTTACACCAATGGCCTCATGGAGGGTTCCCTATGACAAGTCTATGGAATGAAAAAAAAACCACCAGGCCTTATTTACAGATGGTTGTATATAATATGTTACCACCATACACTTTTCTGTATGAGTAGGAAGGATAGTGGTAAAGAGATCCTACAAGCAGACAAAATATGAGATGGTATTTCTGATTGTCCACACTCAGTGTAAGGATAATTAAATAAAAGTGTATATATACTGATTTATGGTAGTGTTTAACATTTTGTTTTTAAAATTAGTCAGGAAAATGAAAAGAATGTTTGTAAGACTGAGATTAGAAAGCCTAGAGTAGGGGTATGATGGTATCCTGCTCAAAATGAGTACAGTTTGTGAAAATATTTGTTTCTCATGTGAATATTAATCAAAGGGCATCCACTGAAGACGAAACTTTCCATAATCAGGTGGATGAGATAAAACAATCCATACAGGACAGACAACCACTTTATCAGGCACTAGCTTTCTTATTTAATGAACTCAAGTATAAAATCTCAGGGCTGCAATAATAGAGTTTATGAACAAGCTTAATACCTTAGAATTGTCCTCATTATACTCTGTTTTAAGCAGCCATCAATGCTGAGCTCCACACATGGCACCAACAGTAGGAAATCTTCCACCCACCTGATGGCAGGTTGAAATTGAATCCTTTCTATTATGAGCAGCATCATAATTTGTTCTCACGAAAAAGAATCTTAACTAGCTAGGCATTTGTAATGGTAACCCAAAACAGCCAAAAATAACCAAAAATAACTTATCAAAGTTGCAATTGTGGGTAGCTGTGACTTAGTTCCCCCTGGGACTTTCCAAAGAGTATATGTAATGTCTCTTAATACTATCCATCTGAGGATCAATTGTAAGAAGTACTTATCCAAAGGTTCTCATCTATTTGAGGGCTGCTCCTGGAAATGTTTTACTTTTCCAAAATGAAATAAAAATGAATATTTAGATTTTCATGTCATCAGAGAAGCCCTGGGATAGAAACTAAACAATGTGCTTACACAGTTCTGATTTCCCTCACGCATACTTCCTTCATCCTTGGCCAGAATTTTAGATAGCCAACATTTTCTGAGCGGAAAGTTCATACCTTTACTCCTAAGGGGTATGAACCCTTACTGTCTGTCATCCTGTGGTATATGAAATTGCCCATTCACTGTTATCATTAGACAAGAAAGAAAAAAATATATACCAGCAAATCCTCTGAGATATATATATATATATATATATATTTCAGTTTGAGAAATTACCGGCATACATCACTACATAAGTTTAAAGCCTGGGTGGCTCAGTCGGTTAAGCATCTGACTCTTGATTTCGACTCAGGTGATGATCTCACAGGTTCACGAGTTTCGGCCCCACATCAGGCTCTGTGTTCACAGCTTGGAGCCTACTTGGGATTCTCTCTCTTTCCCTCTCTTTCTGCTCCTCCCTTACTTGCACTGTCTCTATCTCAAAATAAATAAACTTTTTAAAAAATGTTAAAAAAAATAAAGAGGACAACACAATGGCTTTATTCGCATATATTGTGAAATAATTACAATAGGTTTGGCTAACATCCATTTTATCAAACAGATAAAGTTAAGAGAACAACAAAACACACAAAAAAATTTCTTTATGATGAGAACTCTCAGGGTTTAAGCTCTTAACAATTTTCCTATATATCACACAGCTATAGTCATCATGTTGTACATCACATCCCTAGTACTTATTTATCTCATAACTGGATATTTGTGCCTTTTGACCACTTTCTCCAATCCCACCTCTCTCACCATGTGCCTCTGGTAACCACAAGTCTTATCTCTCTTATGGAGAGTTTTTTTTTTTTTTTAATTCCAAATATACATTAGACCATACAGTGTTCATCTTTCTCCATCTGACTTGTTTCACCTGGCATAACACCTTCAAGGTCTGTCCATGTTGTCACAAATGGTATGACTTTCTCATTTTTAATGGCTGAATAATATTCCATTGTAAATATATACTACAACTTCTTTTTCCATTCATCCACTGATGGACACTTAGGTTAGCCATGTCTTGGCTATTATAAATACTGTTATAAACATGAGGGTGCAGATATATTTTCCAGTTAATGTTTATATTACCTTTGGATATATTCCACAAAGTGGAATTACTGGATTGTATGGTAGTTTTAATTTTAACTTTTTAACTTTAAAAAAAAAATGTTTATTTATTTTTGAGAGAGAGAGAGACAGAGTGCAAGCAGGGGAGGGGTAGAGAGAGAGAGGGAGACACAGAATCTGAAACAGGCTCCAGGCTCTGAGCTGTCAGCACAGAGCCCGCCGCAGGGCTCAAACACAGGATCAGCAAGATCATGACCTGAGCCAAAGTCAGACACTTAACCAACTGAGTCACCCAGGTGCCCCATTCATTTTAACTTTTTGAGTTAAAAAATTAATTTTTAACCTTTTAATTTTAACTTTTGTCCATACTGTTTTGAATAGTGGGTGTACCAACTTACAATCCCACTAACAGTGAACAAGAGTTCTCTTTTTTCCACATCCATGGCAGTCCTTGTTATCTTTTATTCTTTTTCATGATGGCCATTCTAACAGGTCTTAGGTCCTTATCTCATTGTGGTTTTAATTTGCATTTCACTAATGACTAGTGATGTTGAATATTTTTTCATGTCCCTGTAGCCTTTTGTGTATCTTCTTTGGAGAAATGTCTATTCTGGTCCTTTGTCCATTATTTGTTTTTTGTTTGTTTGTTTGTTTTATTTCTGCTATTGAGCTGTATAAGCTCTTTATATGTTTTGGATATTAACCCATTATCAGATATATAGATTACAAATGTTTTTTCCCTTTCCATAGTTTTTTTTTTTTAGTTTATTTACTTATTTTGAGTGAGAGAGAGAGCACATGCACACAACCACATGAGGGGCAGAGAGAGAGGGAGACAGAGAATCCCAAGCTCCATGCTAACAGTGCAGAGCCTGAGATGGGGCTCAATCTCGTGACCATGAGATCATAACCCGAACCAAAATCAGGAGTCAGATGCCTAACTGATTGAACCACCCAGGAGCCCCTCCCATTCCATAGGTTAGCTTTTTACATTGTTGGTGGCTTATTTTGCTCTCCAGAAGCTTTTCAGTTGGATGTAATCTCATGTTTATTTTTTATTTTGTTGCTTATGCTTTAGGTGTTGTATCCAAAACCTCATTACCAAGACTCATGTCAAGGAGCTTTATTCCTATGTTTTCTTTTAGGAGTTTCATGATTTCAGGCCTTACATTTAAGTCTTTACTCCATTTTGAGATAATTTTAGGAGTGTAAGATATGTGTCCATCTTCATTCTTTTACACATAAATATCCAATTATGCCAGCACCATTTATTGAAAAGACTATCTTTTCTCCACTGAGTATCCTTGTTTATATGCTTGACCTTATATGCTTGAGTTTATTTCTGGGCTCTTGATACTGTCCCATTGTTCTATGTGGCTGTTTTTATGCCAGCCTCATACTATTTTGATGACTATAGCTTTACAGTATAGATCAAAACCCAGAAGTGTGATGCTGCCTGCTTTGTTATTTCTCAGGATTTCTTTGGCTATTTGGGGTCTTTTGTGGTTCCACATGCACTTTAGGAATGTTTTTTTTCATACTGATATAAAAATGCCATTGGAATCTTGACAGGGATTGCACTGAATCTATAGATGCCTTTTGGTAGCATTGACATTTTAACAATATTAATTTTTCCAGCTCATTAACATAGAATATCTTTCTATCTATTTTTGTCTTCTTCAATTTTTTTCATCAATGTCTTGTAGTTTTCAGAGTAGAAATCTTTCACCTCCGTAGTTAAATTTATTCCTAAGTATTTTATTGTGTTTGATTCTATTGCAGATGAGATTGATTTTATTTCTTTTTCAGAAAATTAGCTGGTAGTGCATAGAAATGCTACTGATGTTTGCATGTTAATTTGGCATACTGCAAATACTGAATTCATTGATTATATTTAACAGTTTTTTGGTTAAGTCTTTAGAATTTTCTATATATAAAACTATGTCATCTGCAAATAGAGACAATTTTATTTCTTCCTTTCCAATTCCGATATCTTTTGTTTCTTTTTCTTGCCTGATTGCTTTAGCTAGGCTTCTAAACTATGTTGAAAAGGAGTGGTAAGAGTGAGTACACTCTTGTCCAGACATAATTCTGTATGTTTCAATCTTGAAACAGGACCCTAGTTGACTTCTTGTCCACCAGAATGAAGAACGCATACATGTAACCTGATCAAACTGTTTTATCCAGGAGCTCTAATCGGTCAAAACTTAAAGTTAAAATGATAGAAAACCTAAATAACATAAGTGGGTTATTGGGAGTGATGGTGAAGGGAATTAATCCCAATGTCATTTGATTTATAGACTGTTGATTCTAGAAACTGGAGACAGAGCACTATGTATTTGCCATTAATTGAATGTATCCACTAAAAACTTTAATATAGTGTTCCAATAGGTGTTCTCAGGTTGGCTCATCCACTGAGCCTTTAATAGGCTATTAAATTATTATATTACACTGGCTGCTCCTGGATGATTCTTCATAGAGTAAACTTTGTTCATTTTATGACCAAGTGCCCATTATTCCATGTCTCTTGCAGTAAAATAATCCCTTTTTGCTTTGGCAATATTATATAGGAATCCTAGGTCAGCAAATCTGGCATTCTCTAAGTCCTCAGAAGGTGGTACTGGTAGCAATTTTATGGGCTGGGAAAATAACCCATTTTCAGAATTGGTATACAGTCCATTAAGTCTGAATCATGACCCTCTCCAGGGTGGAAAGAGACTCATGCAATTAATTTTCCACTAAGTAGCCACCTGGTCATCCCTAAACAATGGTGTGCTATTGACAGGAGAAAGGGTTATGTTCTCATCTATTAGTTATCATCTATTTCACCAAGGACAGTATGTGGATCAATTTTACTAAGGAGGGGCATAGGCCACTGGGTCCATGTATAACCTCCATCCCTGCCACCGTTGACACTCTCTTCATGGGGTCATTGGGCACGCACTAAAGTGGCTAAGAAGACAGCCTGTCTTATGTCCAACTGACAAGTCATTCTTTCCATCTGATATTTGAGTATTTCCTCTGGGGTGGGTATCTTTCTGATGAGAATTAGAAAAGATAAAAAAAATATAAAACTGTTGGCCCAATCCCATTAGTTTTCCTAAACACCTTATAGTGGTTGCCATGTGTGCTTCTCAGGTACCCTTTGGCAAGTAACACTCATTGTCCAGCTGCTGAACATTTCTATAGCCAAAATCTCACAGCTGAATGACTTTCCAAAAATTTCTCTCAGTGAAAGCATGCAACCTTGCCCTAGGCCATAGTCCCTCCTGGAGTCCGTATCCAGTGACTAGCTAAAGCAGAGCTATAAACTTTGCTGAAAGTTGGGAAAACTCTAGATATCCCCCTGAACTAAGACCTCTGTTGAGACAGAATCACAATTCATTTTCTCTTCCATTCAATCTTACCTCCTTTACTCCCTCACATATGCCCCCAAGGGTATTTACTCAATTAATTTACTGAATGAAAACCTTAATCTCAATCTCTGAAAGGCAACATAAAACAAATGGTACCAGAAGTAGCCTGAAAAAAACCTGGGATTTTGGTGCTGTGCGACCAGCTAGCAAGAAAGACTCCATCGCTGGGAATAGATATAACATAGAGAGCCAACAAAATATAGTATCCATGCAATTTTTAAAATTCTCATTGATGGTGACTTGATAAGGAATACCAGGGAAGGAAAGATACTGGTGGGGGCAAAAAACAGGCATTTAAGAAAATGGGTAAGTAACACAGTATTTATGGAATTGACTGGCTTTCTCTAGGTTCTACTGCATTAAAGAAAGTGGATGAAAGGCCGAAGATGATTATTTATCAATTAAAGTCTTAGTGTGAAAACTAAAGAACTTTCTTAGCAACATGTGGAGACTCTCAACTTTAGCAGCCAGAGGGCATGAGAAGATAAAGATTTGAACCAGGAATTATCTATAAACTTATTTATAAGAAGAGCTACAAGACAGTGTGAATTACCAACCTCATTTAGTATGTTTTAACAAATTCCGGTCATTGATTGGAAGAGAGAGGGACATTAAGAAATGAATTGGGAGTTATTTACATTGATGCTTTCAGAAATTCTGAATCTTCCAATTCGTCTGAACTGTGTGGTGCTCAGAAATGGTATATTTCTCCATGTTAAAGGTGAGTGTACTTTCTTGCTTGAAGACGAAATAGAGGCCTCTGATTTGCACGAAAGCATGTCTCTTCCACAGGGTTTACCCTCACTACTCTTATTGATCACCAGACCTGTAAGTACAAGGAAGCTACAACAGAGTATGACAGGGAAGTGTTGGACCTACTGAGAGAGCAAAGGAAGTATAGCTGAAATAATATTTAAGATGTAGCCATCAAATACTAGCAGGATCCTAGGGAATGTACATGGTTTGAGCAAGCAAGGAAAGAATTTTTAGTTGCATAATGGAGAATTTATAGATATGAGACACTCTCATGATACAAGATTTATCATCTTAGCAAGACACCCTCCAGAATATAGTATTAATATTCTGTTGTTGGAAATGGGAAAGCTCTTGATTGTTGGATAAAGTGATGGCTAAGAGTAAACAGAAGTGCCAAATTTTCCATAAAAGACAGTGAAAGAAGAGATTAAAATTCTCAGAGAAAGGGACATACTTTAATAAATATGCTACCTGAGGCAAAAAACCTCATCAGCTGTCTCAGGTGTAAGGTGGCTCAAAAGACACTTTCCTTTTTAAACTGAAGACGACACAAAAAATGGCAAAATAGTCCATTCTCCTGGATTGGAAGAACAAATATTGTTAAAATGTTGATATTACCCAAAGCAATCTACATATTCAATGCAATCCCTATCAAAATAACACCAGCATTCTTCACAGAGCTAGAACAAACAATCCTAAAATTTGTATGGAACCAAAAAAGACCCCGAATAGCCAAAGCAATCCTGAAAAGGAAAACCAGAGCTGGAGGCATCACAATTCTGGACTTCAAGATGTACTACAAAGCTATAATCATCAAGACAGTATGGTACTGGCACAAAAACAGACATGTAAGCCAAGGGAACAGATTAGAGAACCCAGAAATGGACCCACAAATGTATGGTCAACTCATCTTTGACAAAGCAGGAAAGAATATACAATGGAATAAAGACAGTTTCTTTAGCAAATGGTGCTGGGAAAACTGGACAGCGACATGTAGAAAAATGAACCTGGACCACTTTCTTACACCATACACAAAAATAAACTCAAAACGGATATAAGACCTAAATGTAAGACAGGAAGCCACCAAAAGCCTACAGGAGAAAACAGGCAAAAACCTCTTTGTCCTTGGCCACAATAACTTCTTACTCAACACATCTCCAGAGGCAAGGGAAACAAAAGCAAAAATGAACTACTGGCACCTCATCAAAATAAAAAGCTTCTGCACAGTGAAGGAAACCATCAGAAAACTAAAAGGCAACCAACAGAATGGGAGAAGATATTTGCAAATGACATATCAGATAAAGGGTTAGTATCCAAAATCTATAAAGAACTTATCAAACTCAATACCAAAAAAACAAATACCCAGTGAAGACATGGGCAAAAGACATGAATAGACACTTTTCCAAAGAAGACATCAAGATGGCTAACAGACACATGAGAAAACGCTCAACATCACTCATCATCAGGGAAATACAAATCAAAACCACAGTGAGGTACCACCTCACACCTGTCAGAATGGCTAACAATAACAACTCAGGCAACAAAAGAGATTGGCAAGGATGAAGAGTAAGAGGATCTTTTTTGCACTGCTGGTGGGAATGCAAACTGGTGCAGCCACTCTGGAAAACAGTATGGAGTTTCCTCCAAAAATTAAAAATAGGACTACCCTATGACCCAGCAATTGCACTACTAGGTATTTATCCAAGGGATACAGACATGCTGTTTCAAAGAGGCACATGCACCCCATATGGTTATAGCAGGGCTATCAACAATAGCCAGAGTATGGATAGAGCCCAAATGTCCATTGATGGATGAATGGATAAAAAAGATGTGGTATACATATACAATGGAGTATTACTCAGCAATCAACAAGAATGAAATCTTGCCATTTGCAACTACGTTGATAGAACTAGAGGGTATTATGCTAAGCAAAATTAGTCAGAGAAAGACAAATATCATATGACTTCACTCATATGAGGACTTTAAGACACAAAACAGATGAACATAAGGGAAGGGAAGCAAAAATAATATAAAAAACAGGGAGAGGGACAAAACATAAGAGACTCTTAAACATAGAGAACAAACAGATGGTTGCTGGAAGAATTGTGGGAGGGGGCATGGGCTAAATGGGTAAGGAGCATTAGGGAATCTACTCCTGAATCATTGTTGCACTATATGCTAACTAACTTGGATGTAACTAAAAAATAAATTAAAAAAAAAAAGACACTTTCCTTTTTAACCAAAGCAATAATGAATGTTCTAGGGAAAGGGGCACCACCATCACTGAAAAGCTCAGTGGTAACTCATGGGTGTAGGACATAATAAGAAATGCTGTTTCAGAACAGGGATCCCTGAGAGCTGCGTGATTGATAGGATCCCTAAGTAATAGAGGCCAGATGGCAGTGCTTAAATTAGTGTGAAAGCTGAAGTAGCAGCCAACGGAACATGACCTTTCGAGAATGAAGGAAATGGTTAATAGATCACTGTGTCCCTGAGCAGAAAAAATGAGATGCCAATAAACTGCTCAATCTAAATATTCAAAAAAATTAAATATAGACTGCCAAAATACTGAAGGCAGTTGCCCCTATAAAAACCAGACTTTTGTGAAAAAACTGGTGGTTGCCAGAAGACAGTTGGGTGGGAAAATGGGTGAAATAAAGAGGATTATCAAGTACAAAATAAATAAACTTAAAAATTTTCCAATTACAGGTATGAAAAGTACAGCATAGGAAATGCAGTCAACAAGATGTAATAATGTTGTTTGGTGACAGATGATGACTACACTTATCATAGTGAACACTGAGTAATGTACAGAAGAATTGTTGAATCATTATGTTGTACATCTGAAACTAATATAAAACTTTATGTTAATTATATTTCAATAAAAAAATCTCCCTCAAAATAAAAATTATACATGTCTAAAATTAGAAGAATGATTAAATAAGTTTTGAAGCTACTAAATAAACAAAAACAAGAAACAAAATAACAACAACAACAAAAATACTCTCTTGCCCAATTCTTTGACTCGAGCCAGTTTCAACCTTGAAACTCATGGACACAGGAAGATGGAGTCCTAAGAGGAAGGTCTCTGTAACACCAGAGCAGGTGAATAGAATAGTGACTTTCCCATTATTTCCTCCAAAGGGACCTACAGCCACTTACTCAGATACAGTAGAAAAATTGAATACCCAACATTGTAAAGATAACTGAACACAGGGTCACAATATAGGGTCATATTGATTCACTATACAATGAGGGCATCATGTTAATCAAACCAGATGAAGAAGAAATGCTAAGTACACTGATGGCCTTGGTCAGACACATGAACTTGTGAGGGTAGCAGAAAAAAAATTACATTAATTCTGGAGTCCACTATATGAGTACAGTTTTTAGGTGTCTAGCAGTCTGGGACCTACTGATACAATGCCTGCAAAGTAAAGAATAGATTATCAACATTCGTGCATTCTACCACTTAGAAGGAAGCTTCTGCTTCTAGATGAAGCATATTATATACAACTCAAAAGCTAAATGTGAAGACTTCTGGGATTTCCTTCAAGCTTTGGCTTTTCCAATAGAGCCAGATATTCCAGTGAGAGCCATTTAGTGACTATTTCTTCAATACCTCAATTGCAACCTCCTGGGCTTACACTTCTCCATCTCTTCCCATATCCACGTGGGTTGTAATTGCTATATTAAACCCTTAATTACCATAATACTTAAAGTGTCATGATACGATACGGAATAAAAGATAATGAAATCTAAGTCAGACTCAAAATTCCAAATAAAGCTAAAGCAGAGCTAAGCTATGTGTA
This sequence comes from Felis catus, assembly GCF_018350175.1. NCBI lineage: Eukaryota > Metazoa > Chordata > Mammalia > Carnivora > Felidae > Felis > Felis catus. The sequence goes on along the minus strand of NC_058373.1, from coordinate 77,108,610 downwards.
TTAGAAACGAATACTTTATTACAGGAGAAAATCTTCATGACTTTGGAGTAGCTAAAGATTTCTTAAACAGGGCACTGAAAACAATAACTGTAAGGTAAAATTTTAATTGGACTTCATTAAAATTATCAAAAGATAACTCCACAAATTAGGAGAAGATTATTTTTTGATACCTGCATCCCACAAGAGACTTACATACATTTATTAGAAAAAGTCAGACAACCCAAATAAAGGGGGGGGGGGGTAATGACTTAGGCAATTCTCAAAAGAGGGTATTTCAAATCACATATAGACTTACAAAAATGTAAATTATAAACAAAATGCCACACTACTGCAAACCCACTAAATGGCTAATGTTTTTAAACAAAACCAAGCGTTTTTGAGATGTAGGGCAAACGGAACTCTCATGGACTGCTGGTGGGGGTATGAGGTGATAAAACCATTTTGGGAAATTGTTTGGCATTATCCACTAAAAAAGTTGAACATACATATGCCTTTAGACCATGGAACTCAACTCTGCTTTTTACCTGAGATGACACACTGGATAGAATAGTTATATGACGCTCTCAATATCAGAGATCTTACCCAGTATCAAAAGTTACTAATAATTCAAAGGCTAGAGGTAACTGCAAGGTGCAAGCAAAACTTGAACTCCAAAACATCTTAAACATATTCAGTCATTTATTGGTGTCTAAGTCATTTATTGGGCTGGTGTTGTGCCAAGAAAAAAAGGAAGAGCCAGACATGGATGAGTTTTAGAATTACATATGGGGATCTGACAAAAAGCAACATATCTAGGGGCACCTGGGTGGCTCAGTTGGTTAAGGGTCTGATTCTTGATTTTGGTTTGAGTCATGATCTCTCACAGTTAGAGACACTGAGTCCTGAGCCAGGCTCTGTGTTGACAACAGGGAGTCTGCTTGGGATTCTCTCTCTGTCCCTCCTCTCTCTGTCTCTCAAAACAAATAAATAAAAAAAAAGCAACATATCTAGTCCTTTGCAAAACCAGATTAAACCATGTTGGATTAATTTATTATATTATTAATTTATAATCAGAGAGAGGGAATGATCATAGGGAAAGGGGTCAATTTTTTTTTTAATTTTTTTTTCAATGTTTTTTATTTATTTTTGCGACAGAGAGAGACAGAGCATGAATGGGGGAGGGGCAGAGAGAGAGGGAGACGCAGAATTGGAAACAGGCTCCAGGCTCTGAGCCATCAGCCCAGAGCCTGACGCGGGGCTCGAACTCACGGACCGTGAGATCGTGACCTGGCTGAAGTCGGACGCTTAACCGACTGCGCCACCCAGGCGCCCCGGAAAGGGGTCAATTTAACCAAGTAAAATTTTTGGGTTTTTTTTAATGTTTATTTATTTTTGAGAGAGAAGAGCAGGGAAAAAGAGGGAGACAGAGAATCAGAAGCAGGCTCCAGGCTCTGAGCTGTCAGCACAGATCCTGACATGCGACTCAAACCCACAAACCGTGAGATCATGACCTGAGCCAAAGTCGGACGCTTATCCAACTGAGTCACACAGGAGCCCCAAAGTTTTATAATTTTTTAAAAAAATTCTTTCAAAAGTCTTTTTTTTTTTTAAAGTCGCTTAAATACGTTGTATAAACTCAGGATTATAGAACAATTGCAAAAAAGAAATTTGCTTTGGTAGAGCCATTTAAAACATGTTTCTATTGCTTTTATTAGGGATTACATATGGAGATCAGGGTGCATCATAGTCTCTTTAACTCATAGTCTCTAAGATTTGAAATCTTAAAGTTGCTGGATAACATAAAATATTTTTGGTAAGTGAAGACACTAATGAAATAAATTATAAAACCTCATGATTAAATGAAAATAAGCAGAAAAAGGGAAGCCAGAACAGGGAAGGTCAGAGAAAAAAAAATTACAAAAGCACACAATTCAATTTGTGTGTAACTGTCTATAACCCAGAAAAAAGAAGAATTGTAGTAGTAGATTTTAATTGCCATTGCTGTTTGTTTTGTTTGCCATTCCTTCTCTCACCCTCAGGCAAAAGGCTGTGCTGTCACAACCAAAATATTTAAAAAGTTCTTACGCCTTTAATGATAACAGCAAGAAACACCCCAAAATACAATGTCCTGAATGAACATAAAACAATATGCTTCTAAAGAACAAGGAAAGAACAAGGTTCATGTTGTAGAGAGTAGCTTTCTGCTTCCCTGTATTATCACTCAAAAGCTCAGTCTCAGCAGCATAGAGCATGAACAACCAGATTAGCCATTTGTCATCTTTCAAACTCCTGAATGGATGACCCTTGCAAAGATGGAAAAACAACCTTGGTAAAACAGAGATAAGATGGTTGTTAAGAAGGGAGAGGGAGAATAGTTGTTAGGTTTGTTTGGTTGTTTGTTATTCCCCTTCCTCTGTACTAGAAAGAAGAAAATAATAGGAAATAAATTTATAAAAAATATGTTTTTATTTTTATTTTTTAAAATATAATTTACCGACAAATTGGCTTCCATGCGACACCCAATGCTCATCCCAACAAGCGCCCTCCTCAATGCCCATCACCCACCTTCCCCTCTCTCCCAACCCCCATCTTTATTCTTTGCATTCAATGGTTTGCCTCCCTCCCTCTCTGTTTGTAACTTTTTCTCTCCCCTTCCCCTATGGTCCTCTTAATGTTAGGTACAATCATAATGATGGTAATCTTTCAATTCAAAAGGTGAAGGTACAGAAAAATAAGATCAAAATCTATGTAAACAGGAATATGATAAGCTATCAGTGCATTTATTTGCTTAATTGTGATACAGTGGGTAAAAGGTAAACCACTGAAATTGAGTAAAATTACCTTAGAATAAGGATCAGGAAGCCCTTACTCATAGTGGGTAGTAAATTTAAAGAACTATTTGTTTCAAGAAGTGGCAGTGGCAGGAAATTCAACTGGATTCAAAATGATTTTCACCAAATTGATGAAGGATAGAACTATACAAAGTTACTAAGAAAAACCGGGGCATGATTAAACTTTCAGTTCGAGTAAGGAAAACTAATCCATACCACTTAATGACACATAACTTGTTAATTGTTCACAACAGAATAATTGCTTGGAACTGAGATGTCTACTAGAAAGTCACCAGCCACATATGGCTGTTTAAATTTAAATTTAAATCAACAAAATAAAATAAAATATTCAGTTCTTCATTTGCAATATACACATTTCAAGTTCTTAACAGCTTCATGATGTCGGTAGATGCCATATTGGACAGAAGAGTTTATAGACCATTTCCATTACCAGAGGAAGTCCTATTTTGCAGTGCTGGTAAAATGCCCTGTTTCAATACCTCTCATGTTACAATATTGTATTTTATATCTCACTAAAAAGAAATTCTGGTGTTAAATATGATGTTCCAAACCCAATTTCATAGGAAAATAAGTTCTGAGAAATGTGAAAAGAAGTTCCATGAAAAATAAGTGGTAAAAGTTCTACAGTAAAATATCTTGGAAAAATATTTCATGCAGTGGCCCACATTAGTTTCACAGAATATTGTACATTAGTATATTTGAAATGACACTGAAAAATTCTGGAGTAAATATACAAGCTCAACTTTTCTTACACAAATGTTCAAAAAGACAATTTTTTTTCTTAGACTTCTCCAGTGATTTTAATATCCAAGAAAATACAGAAAAATCTTATGGTATGAATCTTAAACCTATAAATCCAGATCTCATTATGTGTAAATTTATTCATATAACTTGTAAAGTTGGTTTTGTTCTCAAGTTATGACTTAATAATAAGAATGAATGAGGTATATAACTATCAGCTTATGATAACAACGGTACCTTTTTCATTTTACTTTTTACAACAATTATTCAGTATATAGATGTGGAGTCTTTTTTTTTTTTTTGAGAGAGAGAGAGAGAGAAAGAGAGAAAAAGAAAATGAGTGGGGGAGGGGCAGAGAGAGAGAGAGAGAGAGAGAGAGAGAGAGAGAGAGAGAGAGAGAGGACAGAGGATCTGAAGCTGGCTCCACACTGACAGCAGCAAGCCGAGCTAAATGCAAGGCTCCAACTCAGGAACCATAAGATCATGACCTGAGCTGAAGTCAGATGCTCAACTGACTGAGCCCCGAGGTGCCCCTACAAATGGTGAGTCTTATTTTAAAGATTCAGCATTCATTAACTTGCCCAAGAATAATGACAACACGCTATAGAAGGATTTATAGCAAAGTTGGCTTCAGTCTAAACCTTGTACCTTTTACATTTAAAAAAAATTTTTTTAATAGCCCTTCTTCCCCCCAATACCCCAAATTATGCCATAGACCAACAAGCAAAGCAGGTAAATGGACAATTTCTCATACTGAATCTGTGATGGGTAACTCAGATCCCACCAATGATGGGAATAAATCCAATTCCACAGTGGTCCCCAAAGAGACTGCTATCATTGCACCAAATTCTGGCACAGGCTAAGCACTATGCTTCCTGATATAAATATAAGATAACAAAACGTGATCTTTTACTTCAAAAGGACTTCAATCTTGAGAGAAGAAAGCTGAGATAACAAATTTACATGTAATTAATGGCATTCTTGATGTGTGGAAAGAAGTGTAAGCTTACCTTGAGGAGTCAGATATGACGGTACTGATGAGTTTTGACTGAGATAAAAAATATTTCTTGGATTCCTCATCAGACAACTGTTGGAGAGCTTGCAGTCATGAAGAAAGGCATCTGCAAAAGCAGAGTGGCGTCAGAAAGCTGGCAAGTTTAGAGCAGAGCAACTACTTTGACCAAAACGTGAGTATAGAGTATCTAGTTGAGATAGTCCTCTATAGGATGACATGAATATCATTTGTCATTATTTGTCATATTGAGCTGAGAGGCCACATAAGCAATTAAAAACAGAAATGGTACAATTTTATTTGTCTGTCAGAAGCATAACTCAGTATAGATTTTAAACTGATTAGAGAGCAAGAAGCAGGGAAATCAGTTACGAGACAATTCCAACAATTCCAGTGAGTAATTTTGGATATGGATAATGACAAGTATCTAGACTAAGGTAGAGTCAACAGTAATAGAAAATATTTTTGAAAAATAAAAGATGATAAGTTTTATGAAGGTGATTGTGGAACGTTCTTATGAAGATATCCAATAGAAATTTGATTCAGAAGTCTGGTGTTTGAAAGAAAAGTTAACTCTAAAGATAAACTCTGAAGTCAATAATACTAATTTTCTAATGGCTAGTCAAGGGAGGTAACTTTGACCTCTTATTTCTCTCACTGAAGACTCCACTATTCTATCATTATCAAGACCATCAGTGGGCTTTGAAGATTCCACTTGATATTATACACATATTAGTATCACCCTTTTTATTAGAGTAAGATCGGGTAGACATGAGTACGACACTCTAAATATATGTTCTTCCCTGTCATAATATCACGGCTTTAAATCATCCTAATAAGTGATCATTACATAAAACTATCCAACCTAAAAAGCCAGATATAATTAAATTATCAAAAATTTCCAGTCTACACCTCCTAAGGACATTTTTCAAATCTTTACTGTTGTTTATACATCTAAGCAGATAATTGGTGATTAACTGGCCATTTGATCATTTTAAAAATTAGCATATTTTCAATGTTGCTGCTAAAGTCACTAAATTACATAAAGAAAAGTACTTAATTGTAACCAAATATTTCCACATCCACTTGAAAAAGAGTCACATACTTTTTTGTATTATTTTTCATATTATGCTCAATTATATTTTTAAACTAAGTTAGGCATAAAAGGCAGAATGGAAACATTTTCAGAATATAAATTCATTTGAATAAGAACAAAGTTTCTGCTAAGATTATGATATATGTTTTGAACACTGAGCAAAAATTCTAAGGATCAAGCCATGCTGGATATCAAATCAAAACTATAATGAGATATCACCTGTTATCTGTTAGGATGGCTATTATAAAAAAATGTAAAAGATGACAAGTGTTGGTGAAGATGTGAAGAAATTGGCACCCTTGTACACTGTTGATAGAAATGTAAAATGGCACAGCTGCTATGAAAAATAGTATGGAGATTCCTCAAAAAATTAAAAATAGAACTACCATATGACCCAGCAATCCCACTTCTGCATATATATTCACAAGAATTGAAATCGGGACCATGAAGTGATATCTGCACTCCCATGTTCACACAGCTCTATTTTCAATATCCAAAATATGAATGGGTAAAGAAAATGTGATATATATATATATATGTATATATATATATACACACACACACACATATACATACAATGGAAAATTATTCAACCTTAAAAAAGAAGACAATTTTTCCATTTGTGACATCGATGAATCCAGAAGACTTTATGTTAAGTGAAATAAGCCAGATACAGAAAGACAAATAGTACATGATCTCACTTATACATGTGGAATCTAAAATAGTCAAACTCATAGGAACAGACAGCAGGATGGTGGTTCCCAACTGCAGGGGTTGCAGAGAATGGGGAGATGCTGGTCAGGAGTACAGTTTCAGTAATTCAAGTCGAGTAGTTCTGAAGATCTAATGTACATTACGGTGAATATAGTTAATAATGCTTTGCTGTGTTTTTGAAATTTGTGAAGAGCGATCCCTATGAAAATAACACCAGCATTCTTCACAGAGCTAGAACAAACAATCCTAAAATTTGTATGGAACCAAAAAAGGCCCCGAATAGCCAAAGCAATCCTGAAAAGGAAAACCAGAGCTGGAGGCATCACAATCCTGGACTTCAAGATGTACTACAAAGCTGTAATCATCAAGACAGTATGGTACTGGCACAAAAACAGACACGTAAGCCAAGGGAACAGATTAGAGAACCCAGAAATGGACCCACAAATGTATGGTCAACTCATCTTTGACAAAGCAGGAAAGAATATACAATGGAATAAAGACAGTTTCTTTAGCAAATGGTGCTGGGAAAACTGGACAGCGACATGTAGAAAAATGAACCTGGACCACTTTCTTACACCATACACAAAAATAAACTCAAAACGGATGAAAGACCTAAAAATAAGACAGGAAGCCATCAAAAGCCTACAGGAGAAAACAGGCAAAAACCTCTTTGCCCTTGGCCACAATAACTTCTTACTCAACACATCTCCAGAGGCAAAGGAAACAAAAGCAAAAATGAACTACTGGCACCTCATCAAAATAAAAAGCTTCTGCACAGTGAAGAAAACCATCAGCAAAACTAAAAGGCAACCAACAGAATGGGAGAAGATATTTGCAAATGACATATCAGATAAAGGGTTAGTATCCAAAATCTATAAAGAACTTATCAAACTCAATACCAAAAAAACAAATATCCAGTGAAGACATGGGCAAAAGACATGAATAGACACTTTTCCAAAGAACACATCCAGATGGCTAACAGACACATGAGAAAATGCTCAACATCACTCATCATCAGGGAAATACAAATCAAAACCATAGTGAGGTACCACCTTACTCCAGTCAGAATGGCTAACATTAACAACTCAGGCAACGACAGATGTTGGTGAGGATGTGGAGAAAGAGGATCTTTTTTGCACTGCTGGTGGGAATGAAAACTGGTGCAGCCACTCTGGAAAACAGTATGGAGTTTCCTCCAAAAATTAAAAATAGGACTACCCTATGACCCAGCAATTGCACTACTAGGTATTTATCCAAGGGATACAGACATGCTGTTTCAAAGGGGCACATGCACCCCCTATGGTTATAGCAGGGCTATCAACAATAGCCAGAGTATGGATAGAGCCCAAATGTCCATTGATGGATGAATGGATAAAGAAGATGTGGTATATACACAATGGAGTATTACTCAGCAATCAACAAGAATGAAATCTTGCCATTTGCAATTACGTGGATGGAACTAGAGGGTATTATGCTAAGCGAAATTAGTCAGAGAAAGACAAATATCATATGACTTCACTCATATGAGGACTTTAAGACACAAAACATATGAACATAAGGGAAGGGAAGCACAAATAATATAAAAACAGGGAGGGAGACAAAACATAAGAGACTCTTAAATATAGAGAACAAACAGAGGGTTACTGGAGGGGTTGTGGGAAAGGGCATGAGCTAAATAGGTCAGGGGCATTAAGGAATCTACTCCTGAAATCATTGTTGCACTATATGCTAACTTGGATATAAATTTAAAAATAAATAATAAAATAAAAGAGAGGTGGTGTTGAGAAAAAAAATTTGCTAAGAGGATAATCTCAAATGTTCTCACCACAAACAAGGAAAGAAAAAGAAAGGGTAAACTGTGTGAGGTGATAATTATATTAATTAACTTCATTGTGATGTTCATTTCACTATATGTACATATATCAAATCACAATTTCTATCTGCCAATTATACCATTAAAAAGCTGAAAAATGTCAAATGATCAGTCAAGTTTGTAACATTTAAATTTTGAGGACTTTGAAGAATTACATTTGATGCAAATTAATGAAGTGTATAGCAATGTCTCATGACAGTATTCTTCATCAAAAAGTCATTTGTTCCTCTTGCACCTTTTTTGAAACAGTGTTTGAACACACCCATACATCCTAATATAGCTACATGGCTCCAAAAGGTTTTGTGATTTGCAAAATCAAAATAAAATTGCAACTAATACAGATATTTAGAAGAGTATTTTAGGAGAAGTGAAGATAGTGCCAAAGGAGATTTTAAAATGCTTTAAACAGTGATAGTGTTATTGGAGTCAGCATAGAAACTTTCAGAATTACAATATTAAAGAATATAATACTTACTTGAGCATGTTCCATCATGTTTGCTGTAGTTTTTTTTTTAGTATAATTTATTTAGAAATAAAATGATAGCATACACCAAACTAGCAGCTAATAAGTTGCTGAATAGGCCTCTTCTGTCAGATTTGCTTATTAAATAGACAAGAAATAGCTGAACTTAGCACATAATACATTTGCATGTAAATTGTATTTCTAAAATACTTAAAAATAGTTTATTTTAGGTAGATTAAGAATACCCTCCTTAAAATTTATAAAATCAATTTGCATATCCAGACCTTTAAAACTGATAATGAAACATTAAACTTGGTCCATCCTGTAAATGAGTAAGTAATTCTACACTTTAGTTTACTGAGATCTAACTTAGATAATTTTTGTTATATCAAACCAAATACATATGTTTTAGTGAGGAAAAATATTCCTGATGGTATTTTGTTCCATACAGCTGTACATTATAGAAAATTTCAATTTCTATATAAATTATTCTTTGAACATTTTCCTTTGAAACAAATGAGACACTGAAATAACAGAGCAAAACAACTAAAAGAAAAACAGGTAAAATAAGCATATGATTTTCCCTTTGCTCGTCAGTTAAAGGCTATGTTTAAAATCCTTTGATTTTAGTCAAAACACATTACTGCTAAACTGTTAGGGTAGTTCCATTAAATCAGAAACAAAGGAAATATATATCTGGTATGACTTCTATTTCCAAACATCATTCTGGTTTATTTTGGTAAATTTACATTTACTAATGTAAATATAAATTGTGAAAAAAAATACAAACACATAAATATGAATATATGTTAAATATAATCTCTAAGTTAAACAGGCAATTAAAAAGTAATAAAACAGTTTAAATGATGAATTATCAAATATATTAATAATGAGAATACTTAATTTTGGCTAGGGTACAGTGAACAAATTCTCTTAGGCACTGTAAGTTGGAATTAAATTAGTACATCTAGTCTGAAGTCACTTTGGCAGTTAATGGCAAGAGGCTTTAAATGAGGCTGTTGCTCTAAAATTAACAAAACAGGAAACAATGGATGTTGGTGAGGATGCAGAGAAAGGGGAACCCTCTTACACTATTGGTGGGAATGCAAACTGGTGTAGCCACTCTGGAAAACAATATGGAGTTTCCTCAAAAAGTTAAAAAATAGAACTGCCCTACAATCAAGCAACTGCGCTACTAGATAATTACCCAAAGGATACAAAAGTATTGATTCAAAGGGGTACATGCACCCAATGTTACAGCGGCATTATTAACAATAGCCATATTATAGAAAGGGCCCACATGCCCATCAACTGATAAATGGATAAAGAAGAAGCGGGGTGTGTGTGTGTGTGTACATATATATAGACATATATGTCTATATATATGTATACATACATATAGATTATACATCTATATGTATATAGATTATACATCTATAGATATGTATACATACATATACATACATATACATTATGTGTATATATAATGGAATATTACTTAGCCATAAAAATAATGAAATCATGCCATTTGCAGCAATGTGGATGAAGCTAGAGTGAATTATGTTAAGCAAAATAAATAAGTCAGAGAAAGACAAATATCACATGATTTCACTCATATGTGGAATTTAGAAAGAAAAAAAGATGAACATAGGGAAAAGAAAAAAGAGAGAGAGACAGAGACAGAGAAGCAAACCATTAAATAGACTCTTAACTATAGAGAATAAACTGAGGGTTGCTGGAGGGGAGATGGGCAGGGGGATGGGTTAAATCGGTGATGGGTATTAAGGAGGGCACTTGTGATGAACACCGGGTGCTGTGTGTGGGTAATGAATCACTGAATTCTCCTCCTAGTGCTGGTATTACACCATGTGTTAACTAACTAGAATTTAAACAAAAACTCGAAAGAAAACAAGCAAAAGAAGCTGTTGCTTTGTGACCAAGGAATCTCATCTCTAAGGAGCTATAATCATAAAATAGTAAAAACTGAGCCATAGTATTGTGAAAAAAAAGATGTTTATAGAAATAATATTAGTAATAGACAAAACTAGAAATCATAAATGTTTAACTATAGGTAACAGGTAAGTACATGTCTGTATAAAAAATTACATGAAGCTACCTAAAATTCTACTTTGTAAGAATATTGTAATGATATAACAATGCTCACAACATATGTGAAGTAAAAAAAAAAAATGTATAAATTGTATAATCTAATTTGGTAAAAATAAAGAAAAATATATCATATATATACATATATACTTATACAAGCTTAGAAAGTCTGAAAGAATAGATGAGATAGATGATAGATGGATACATGATAAATAGGTAGACAGATAGATAGATACATAATAGAAATAGATAGACAAATAGAAAGTAGTCAGACAGAGAGTGGTTATACCTTGGTAGAATTCTGGGTAAATTTTCTTTTCATCTTTTATTTTAACCTTCCTAGGATGAATATGTATTAGTTTTATTATTTTTAAAAAAGAACATGTTGTAAATCCCTAGGAGATACACTTTATTGCATAATTTATCACATTTTAATTGTTTAAAAGAGTTATTAAACTCTTTAAAGTTTAATAAACATTTTGGGGAAATCTGGCGCCTTCTCCATTTTGCCTACTCATTTGTGGATGTACCTTTAGAACATGATCTATATAGAAATTAGCAGAGTATAACTATTAAATAATGACAGTGCTATTGCATGCACGGTTTCAGAAATAAAATGTAAGTTAATAAATTCTTCATGAAAATGACACTCTTTCTCAGAAAGACCCTACTGGAGATTGCTGGTTGATTAAGCCTCCAGCAAGATACATTTCTTTTCTAGTTCTACACTTACTGATTCTGTAGTAATAAGTGCAATGCAGAATTACTGCTTGCATTTACCTCAGCACAAGAAGCCCTGTTGTTTTTCATCAGAACATTATGTTTCATAATTTACTTTTCAATTTCCTGGATATATCAAGAAAAATAAAATGAATTAAAAGAAAAAAAAAACCTGACACCTGAGACTCCAATTCAGATCACCTAAAAATACAATGAGAAATGTAAAAGAGTTTCTCCATGAAAACAAAAACAATTTTAATAGATCAGAAATTGAAATTTTAAAAGTGCAATTTGCTGACATAAAACTTCAGTTTTAAATATCTTTACTTCTATATGAGAATAATAGCTAATATTTGGGTAGACTTACCTCCTTTTCATGTTACTGATTCTCCGTAATGAAATTTATAAGGGACAAGTGCATCTAGCAGGCATAAATATGAATGGTAAACTCTATTACATTTTTTTTTAGTTTGCCAAAAGTACTTTGCTATAATACATTTTGGATCACAGTGACAAAATTCTGCTTCCAGGTATATGAAGATTCAGCAGCAAAAAAAAATTATTTTCAAGTGACATGATAATAGACTTCTAACACTTCAGTATCCTAGAATACTATAGCAAGGTGACAGGTAGTGATAGCGTCTTCGGCTCTTTCTACATATAGTCATAAATTAATTTGGGGATATCTTTCAGCTTTTCTTTTTTAAAATTATGACAAAGACCACCTCAACGATGTGTTTTAACTGCCATGAGTAGAGTGTTAGGAAATCTAAACAACCTATCATTTTTACAGGTGTTGTGGCCTAATTTTACCTCTCATATACTATTTAAAATTTGAAACATTTTGGAGATAGTTTGAGAGTTTTAAATTAATCCTCTAACTAGTTTAGACAAATTTTGATTAAAACATTTCTTAGATCCTTACAGTTCCAATTAAATTTTATTGATTTTATCCTTTGTATTAATCAGTATAGGACAGACTAAAAACACAACTGGACCCAGATACATAAAAGATCAGCGCAATGAGAAGTTATTTCTTGCTGTACGGAATTTCCAAGTTTTTAGGGTACAGGGAATGTTTCCTTCCCCAAATCACTTGAGAATCCAAACTGAGAGCAACTTGTCTCACTTCAATATGCAGTGTGCAAGGTTGCCTTGGAGACCACACTCTGTCAGAACAGGAAGTGAGCTTGGAGGAGGACTTGAAAGAGATGAGGTGTGTGTGAGGGGTGGAGATTCCTATTCCACAGAAGAGAATATAATCACATGTACATATCTGTCTGAAAGAGAATCTGGAAAATAGAGTTCAGGAGAAAGAACATTTCCTGGAAGCCTGAAAATAGCTGCTACCAAGTTGGTCCCTCCACCCGCGTATACTTCTTCCCAAAGGAGACAACATAATCCGCTCGTTAGGGAAGTCTGTTTGAAGTCTGTTAGGTTTGAATTTGGTTTCTCGCACTCTAATGACCTCTGAATTAAAAGAGAAGGTATGACTGCTGTCCCTCCACACTCAACATTAGGGCGAGAGTAGGACTGTTGTATGAAAACTCCCGTTTTGGAGAGGGAAAAATGAGAAACACATCAGTGTCCTTAGTTCATGGCAGGATAAAATCCTACAAGGCAGGCACTGTGGAAAGCCCGTTCCCAGGGACCTGGAGAATGTTTTTGACTATATCCAGAGACTGTTCTCTGGATGGATATTCCCTTCCTTTTCAGTATATCCTGTGGCCCTTGGCTCTGCCCTTTGAGAAGTCCCTCCTTGCTGTCTTCAATGGCTACATTTGAAGTGGCTGGAGTGAAGTATACCTTACCTGGAAATTTCACAGGTCAGATAATTATTTTCCTGATGGGGAAATTTCTGGCATTCACTGGATTGATGATCACATTCTACCCTACCCCGCCTTATTGGGACATGAGGGCTTCTTTTAAACTTTTTCATAAAACATCAGACTTACAGCAAAGTTAAAAGAATAATGCTAAAATACCCATATCCATATCACTGAAATTCCCAAATCGTTAATAACTTTATGGACTTGTGCTTTCCGAGACAATATAATTCATTAAAAATGTGTATGCTTCTGATAAGCTCCATGTCCCGGTCATTTCCATGTTCCAGTAAATGCTGCCAAAGATTTTTCCTAGCCATAATTTTTAAGTCCGTTCTATTAAGTTGGCTTTATTTCTTTGCTCTTCTTCTTCCTCAGTCTCTCTCCCTCTGCCTCCTTCTCTCCCCTGTTGATATTGCTTTAAGGTCATCTGAAACAGTGGGAGTGCATGAGAAGACAGTTCTTCCCAAGCTGATTTTTGCACAAGCTGAAGCTCTTTGATTATACTATCCTAATGTGCCTTTGCTTCTCATAGCCTTTTTCGGTCCTACCTCTTTTATTGTTCAGAGTTCAGAGCAGTTGCATTTTCAAATCCATTTTCAAATGCTTCTAATATAGCTTTCTCTATTCCCTTCAATCTCTCTTTAAAACTAGCTAATTTTTGGGGCGCCTGGGTGGCGCAGTCGGTTAAGCGTCCGACTTCAGCCAGGTCACGATCTCGCGGTCCGTTGAGTTCGAGCCCCACGTCGGGCTCTGGGCTGATGGCTCAGAGCCTGGAGCCTGTTTCCGATTCTGTGTCTCCCTCTCTCTCTGCCCCTCCCCCGTTCATGCTCTGTCTCTCTCTGTCCCAAAAATAAATAAATGTTGGAAAAAAAATTAAAAAAAAATTAAATAAAAAAATAAAACTAGCTAATTTTTGCCTGATCTCAGCTCTTTCTCATAATCTATGGCTCAGTGTAGCAAGTAACAGTCACACATTTATTAACTTTCTAGCTTTTTCTCATCACTTACCCTAGAGCTACAGGTCAAGTAGGTGTTTGTTCTACCTCCCAAATAATTACAGGTGACAGTTTTCAAGAAGTTTTGCTACCGCATAGCTCCCAATTCCACTTTGTCACTCACTGTATACATTTTTCTCACCACCTACCACAGGACATCCATTTGTTTTTTTGTTGTTACAGCTAAATTTTACAACATATTTTAATGTTTTACAGCAGCACTCCATTTCAATATTACCATTTTTCTATGAGTTAGGGTAGCTGGGTTATACACAATGGAGCTACACATATAATGATTTAAAATAGTATCACTCTCATGCAAACTGTCCAGGGACATTCCAAGTCAACAACCAATCATGGTGGTAGGATATGGGCACTCTAGGAATTTCTATTTAGGGCAGAAGGGAAAAAAAGTATGAAGCAGTGCTCATTGGTGATTTTTTTTTTATATAAGACGGACGCAGAAATGTGCCTATCACTTTCCTCACATTCTACCAGAGGATACTTGATTACATTCACAGCAATCTGCACAGGAAATCAAGGAAACAGCCTTAGTTTTGTACCCAGTAAAAAAAAAAGAGCAGGTGAGCAGGTGGTAGTCTTCACCTCACTTGTGAATTTCTCAAAAGTAGTTGCATAACTCATGAGGAATCAAGTATATATAAAAATATAAAGGCAT
Source organism: Felis catus (assembly GCF_018350175.1). Taxonomy (NCBI): domain Eukaryota; kingdom Metazoa; phylum Chordata; class Mammalia; order Carnivora; family Felidae; genus Felis; species Felis catus. The sequence continues at coordinate 77,093,551 of NC_058373.1, read as the reverse complement.
GTAAGGGTAAAGAAAAGTAAAATATGTTGAATGGAAAAAGCAACAGTAACCACAGAATTTATAGTCATTCATAATTTGCACTTTATACTTTGAGAGGAAAGATTTCTTCTTTCATATATATATATATATATATATATATATATATATATATATATATTCCTCTAGTCACTGTCTCTTTGCTTATACATGTTTTGATATCAATGATGATGAAATTATTAGGCTGCTACCTTTTATATTTTGTTTCATAGATAAATGTGCATTTGGCAAAAAAAAAAAAAGGACAAAGTAAACTTTCAAGTTTCAATAAAGCTCTAATTTCTGATCACTCTGACTTAGATACAATTATGCCAATCACAAGGCAAATATTACTTTATTTTTTAAGAAAACTAGTATCTTTTAACAGTGGGAAGGATTTTCTGTGTCTACATAATTCATTTCTGTTAGGGTCGTCATGTTTGTTTTTCTGATATGATTCGGGATTTTGTTGTGGAAAAGGAGAGCACTGAACTGCAAAATAAATACTAAATACTATATATATGTATGTATATATGCATGTGTATATACACGTGTATATATATATACATATACACGTATATATACACACGTGTATATACATATATATACAAATATACATATACACGTATATGTATGTATATAATATCGAATCTAGAGTATATTACTTAGTTCTAACTTATGCATATTTTTTTAACGTTTATTTATTTTTGAGACAGAGAGAGACAGAGCATGAATAGGGGAGGGGCAGAGAGAGAGGGAGACACAGAATCTGAAACAGGCTCCAGGCTCTGAGCTGTCAGCACAGAGCCCGACGCGGGGCTCGAACTCACGGACCGTGAGATCATGACCTGAGCTGAAGTCGGACGCTTAACCGACTGAGCCACCCAGGCGCCCCAAACTTATACATATTTAAAAGGGATTTTAATATATCCTGAATGTGGTCAAGGGTAAACTATAGTGTGGCAATGATATTCCATGTGTACATAAACATTAAAGATAATGCTTATATTTATTAAGCAGTGATTAACAGAATTTGTTGAATCTTCATGAAACATATGGTAGAATTGTACCTATTTTACAGATAAGAAAATCGAGGCTCAATAGTATTAGTACTTACCCAAGATCCAAAAACAAAAAATAAAAGAATGGCTGTTTGGCTCCAGGGGCTATTTAACCATTTATCTGTGCTTTGTCTCACATATTGCTCAACTCCCAAGAAGAACAAAATTTATTAGAGGAACAAATTACCTACTGGCATCCAGAGTAACGTGGTTTCTTATAATACATGTCTATTAAACTGATTATATCCTATTTCCTCTTGGTTAACTGTTGGTTATTGACTAAACAGATAACACTGTCCATCTAAAAAATACTTTTTGTTTATCTGTTGCTCTGCAAAATTCATATATATTCAGGCTCAAAGTCTATTACATTAGAAATAATTAAAATTCATAAATATGGTATTCCTCTCTACATGCATTTTAGTTTGTATCTCAAACCAGGCAAGACACAATGAGATTATGTTGTACACGCAGCATGGCTTTAGTTACGAATGACAGCCATATCTCATATCCTCAAACCTATGATACTTTTCTATTTTTCTCACTCAACCAACATTGCAGTGTTACAAATAACTTCAAATTTAATGACAGCATGAGCACGCACCTACCTTCCTTGAAAAGTTGAAATTAGGTTGTTTTTCACAATGCAAGTAAAGTTTCATTGTTAAAAAGAAAAAACTTACGAAAAGTAACGTATTCTAACAGACCTCTTTCAGACTATCTCATCCTTCCCAGTCAATCATCATGAGTTGGATATCAAAACAAAACAGAATGAATGGAAGATCAAAATGATACCAACGAATATATGCATTGCAGCTTGTATTTTAAAAGTTAAACCAATTTTTCTTTACCTGGGTAATTTGATCTTCCGCTAGTTTCTGTTTTAGAAGGTTGTTTTACCATGTCTCTACACCATATGGCGCAAGTGCCAGTCTGACTATCAGACAAAATACTGGCCATGAGGGCTGCGCAGATGGCCCTCGCCCAGGACTGCATGTGGAGGATTTGCTGTTTGGGACTGGTCCTCTAAAGAGCAGTGCTGCTACAATGTCAGGCCTGAACTCTGCTGATTACCAACCCCCCACTTGTCTACCCTTAGATGTAGATATATTTCTTACCAGAATCTGAGAAGATAATACAGGTACTCCATGTTGAGGCGGTCAATACTGCTTCTGCTCAGCTGCATACTTCATTCTCTTTATGAATCGGTCTTTCCTCAGCACTGTTGCAGGTTTGGGACACAGGAGAGAGTTAAAAGCTGTGACCCGAAGACAGCACATGTAGAGTTCCACTGAAGTGGAAACATTATTCCTGAAAGCAGAGAAAAAGAGTGCTCTCTGCAAAGAGAATTAAACTTTAGTATAACTGATGTGGGTAACTAAGCATCAATACACTCTGCAATAAACTCTATCAAATGTCTTCCTCTAATTTTAAAACTCACAACACCAGAATATAAATGTGTTCCCTAAAAGCAAGTAGTAAAGTGTGCCATTTTCTTTCCCATTTATTTATACCCCAAATCTCTAGGAAACTACCCATGAATGAACATTATCTCCTCATTCTACCATTAGGGAAACTGAGACATTGATGGATTAATTAAACAGATGACACCTACTGGTTTAAATTTTTCCCCCAAGGCCAGAGATGTTTCATAAAACTATAAAACTGTTTCTTACTTTAGGTTAAGTGAAATGAGAAAATTAGACAAATCCATTACTCTTGTTCCCTCAAGATGTCAGTTACCAAAACAGAGATGGAATGGGTGATTGTAAATGCATTACTGAGGTCTTTCATTACTTACAACCTTTATAGATGGCTTAATAGTCATTCATTAATGGGTACTACCTAACTTAAAGTACGATGTACCCTAATGAGTGGATTCAGCAACATGAGTACCCAGAATTCATTCATACCAAAGGCCTCATCTTCAGTGCTGAAGAGCAAAGGCCACTAAGACATAAAAATGTTTGTTTGTTTCCTAAACTTAACCTAGAGGCAGTACTTGGTTATATTCTATTCTTTTTACATTTTGTCACCTTTCCTCAGACCCAAATCCAAGTAATATTTGTCAACAAATTAGAACTTTACATGAAGATAATAAAATATTTAAATACACACTCTTTTGTTCTCAGGATATTTCCCTTAGGAAAAACCCTTTCTCTCAAAGTTTAATTTGAATAGTAGGGTGAGAAATTGTTAATGACCACTTATTTCTGAACTGCTTATCTAATCTAATGTCAAAGACTTCAGAAAGTTCACCGTATTCTTTTGATTCATTTTTTACTATATCATTAATAATTACAAGTGAGTTCTGAATGAAGAATGGTGTATATGTTTCTGTTACCACATTTTCTTTATCCATATTCCCAGAGATAACATTTTCCAGTTCATTCCAAGGTTTCCATAATCACCTTTCTTGAGGTCAAAAAAAAAAAGGACACAATAATGAGAAAATAGAACAAACAGCAGCTAATGGAAGGAGCAGTTCATAAAAAGCTATAATGGCAATTCCACCCAGACAGCAAAGGAATGCAGCATTTTCACTGAGCGCTACCTGACAGATTCAATAATCAAGGGAAAGCCTTAATTGATGACACTTCATTAGCATAATGAGTCGAAGCTGGGAAAAGAGAGTCCCTTATTAATTAATCAAGCAAAGCACGAACTGTTTCAGTCTCCTACACTCTGCCATTTTCCATTAATCAAGAAAATGTGTATTAAACTCATTTGAAATCCCGGCGTGTGGAATATCATTCCAAGGAAGAGCAATGGCAAAATGGTTTGCCCAGTTGCACGCATCTGCTCTGGACTCATTCATGCCTCCAATTCTGTTCTGCAACAGTGAAACCACACCCAGAGAACACAGAGTAAGTGGTTCTCCAAAACAGGTAAATCAGCATCTCATCAGAAAAGTAAGGAAAACCCCATCAGCCTCAGTAAGAAAAAAAAAAAGGAAAAGAGAAATTATTTTGCCATGCCTTCATCTATTGTCCAAAACCTCTGTTGTGTGAAATATTATATATATATATACACATATATATACACATATATATACATATTATATACCTTATAATTATATGTATACACATATATATGTATATATACACACACACACATACAAAAATTTTATAACCTGTTCAAAATCCATAACTGATTCCAGACTCACTATTTCTGGCAATTCATATTCCATGAGTTCACAAGAGAAATGATTATTGGTTGTGGGCTCTGATACAAAGAAGTCATATACCCTAGGTCCCCAACTAACTACAGGCACAGGTGTTGAGAATCAATGCTAATGAGGTTAACAAGCCAAGATCAAAACTGTGGAATCCCTATAGCAGAATGGACTTGAAAAGAGAATAAAATCAGGATTTTATTATTGTAAGGTCACTTCCCTGTGATGTCTTTTATAATCTTCAGGTGAGAGGTGGCTGTCAACACATTAATAAGCTAAAGAGAGCATAGAATTTGAAATCAGATCACTGGAAAGGAAGTCTATAGACTTGATTTTAGATCTAGCTTTGACAACCACTAACTAGTTACATGAGTTAGTTCAGTCCCTGGATGATAGGAGTTTTAGTTTATTCCTATATAGTAAGAAGTTTGGACTAGGAGAACTCTTTTTTTTAAGTAATTTTTTAAAATGTTGTATTTATTTTTGAGAGAGACAGAGAGAGAGCAGGGGAGGGGCAGAGACAGGGGGACACAGAATCTGAAGCAGGCTCCAGGCTCCGAGCAGTCAGCACAGAGCCTGATGTGGGCTTGAACTCACAAACTGAGATCATGACCTGAGCCGAAGTTGGATACTTAACGGACTGAGCCACTCAGGCGCCCTTGGACTAGAAGTCTTAATTCTGGTATTTGTAGTCTAAGATCAAATGCCATTAAGAAAGCAATTCAGATCAGGCAAGGGCCTGATTTACTCATGTAACCAACCATGGAACCGTTATGCAATTTCATAATAATGGTTTAATCAAACTCTCCCTTGCTTTTTATCTGTGTCAATGTCTCCACCTATTGTTGTGCCCATTGTGCACTATCCAGGTACAGGGTGCATCCTCTGCAAAGACTAGAGGTGACCAGAGCTCTCTAGAGTTATGCAATACCCGAGCTGTATGGCCACATATGACAGCTGTGTAAACCCAGCCATGTAAAACCAGTCAATTTGTCCCTCTTATCTATATATTTCATATTTATCTATACCTGCTCCAGTTCAAAATGGATGTGAAGAATTATATAGATCTTAGTGGTTCCAGGGTAAGTGGAAAAAATAAAAACTGATCAAGCAGAAAACAATTTTATCCATTGCCTATTTATCAGCATTATTTTTAAGTGCTCGATATTCAAAAGACAAATTTGTTTGACAGAAAAGTGATTCATCTAAATATTCAAGTGGCTGCATTAAGCCCAATAACAAAATAAACACACATCTGAAGCACTCTGGGAATTCTAGAACTTGAGTGCGGTGATATACAGATCACCAGAGTAGAGTCATTACTGCTCCGGGGGCTCGTTCATGTCAGCCAAATTGGTCCCAAGTGCTGAACGTTAACTATTTGAGCTGTGAGTGGAGATGGGCATTACCTCCTTGCAGGGCAATAACTTGTATCAATTTGGAAAGAGCTCAGCTTTGTGATGAGGAAGATTTTATAGTAATAAATTGTATTTTCTAACTCAAAAATGGCCGAAGCCATCACCTATAGCATGGGATGATAACCAGGGACTGCATGTTCTCAGTAGCTATTTTTTCTTATAAATATTTTATTGATTTTTCAGACCCACAAAGACTCCCTGTTGTCATAAAGTTGGTTTAATACATACAGTAGGCTTTGTTCTATGCATATAAAATGAAATCTTTTCTCAGGTATACTAGAGATAGGAAAAAAATGCCTGTTATATGCAGGACCTAACTATTTTTGAATTCCAACTATTGACTTTCCAGGAAGACTTTCAGATCTTTTCACTATCTGCTGAATATTTTTGCAGTGTTCTGCTTTTGTGTCCAAGCATTACCAGTCAATAAAGAAACATAAAACTGATTTAAAAATGAGAAAATATATGCCAAAAACAAAGTTAGCACAATTAAACACAAACAAAAAAGGAAAAACATCTACACAGTGATTGCAATTCTTTTTCTTAGATTCTGAGAAACGGCATCAAAAAAATACATGTTTATTTCAATAAATATCAGACAGTGGCATTTTGATAAAGAATGACTCTCCCCCTATTGTTGGAAAAATAATGAATTCCTATAAAAAGGTAAGAAGTGAGATAAATTAGAAGGATGAAACCCATTATCTTGATAACCTGAGAGTATAAAGTAAGGCTAAGAAATTGCTTCACATAAAACAGAGCAAAAAAACAGAGCCATTTAAAAGAAAATTCTATAGATGGTTAATTTAACAGAGATTTAAATTTCTTCAAATTTTAAATTACATTTATTTTAAAATGTAGGTTGAATTTTTGAGAGGTAACTAAGTTTAAGAGCTTCCCTATCAACCCACCTATAAAATTATTTTACATCTGAAAAAGCCAACCATATTCATCAGGTATGAACTTAATTCTTGTTTTGGGAAGATGCATTATCCTTTTCAGCCCCTTTACAATACTATTTTGTGTGCCGTAAGACAAATGCCAAAAATAAACAAAGAAATAGATAAAACCACTCATAAAATGCAAGCAATATATAAGGCACACATCTGCAGGGAAATGAAATGAAAATTATTCAAGTTCAAAGAATACTATTATTGGAGAGAGCCAACTTTAGAATAATCTTATACTATAGGAAAAGTTACAAAATATTTAACTTCATATCTGCTATTTTCCATAAACCTTTAAGAAGGGTAGGAATGGCAGAAGAGACTGCGAAACTGCTTGAAATAGTCAGCACATCAAAGAAAGATCTAGATGTCCACTGTTTGTAAGTATATTTCCTTCTATGTCCAACTCATAAATAAGCAGAGAATAATGCACTGAATACTACTAGGAAAAAAAAAGCCCATCCACAATTTCAAAGCCTTTTAATTCAGTCACAAAGCATACTGTAGTCAATAAGTAATCATCTTTTAATATTTCCTGAGGATCCCCTGGATATAGTATGCAACACAAAGTATTTTGTAGATATAAGAGCTCAGGCTCATAGAGAAGCAATGCTCAAGTGACAAAATGAACAAGTGATGAAGGCAGAAACAAAATCTTCTAATTGCCAGATCACTGCTTCACGCTAATGCCTATTTTGCTGCATTGCTGGCCCAACAAATGTACCTGATAATCCTTGGAAAAAGAGAGTTCATGCTATTTTAACAGGATGACTGAGAGAATGAAAATGAATAGGATTTCTATTCTTGATGCTTTTTATACCTGAAATTGGGGGTCCAAGAAATTACTCGGCATAGCAATCAATACTAAGAGCCACAGTCACTAGGCCTCTAAATAGTTGCAAAGGAAATAGAAAAATTCAATTTTGACCTATTTTAATAGGTATGTGATGCAACATATTATTACAGCAGAACCTTATGTGATTTTAACTAATCTGAATATTTTATTACTGAAAAAAATTGCTTATGGCATGATTTGAGATTATTGATATAACATTGTATAAGGAAACTTTCAAAGAATGCATGTTTTAAAGAGAACTTATTCCAGGAAGTTTCTATGTCAAACCAAGAGCCAAAATTTAAGACAAAATATAGTTTTACAATAATTGTTTTGCTACTATGAATCTTCCAAAGAAAAATTAAAATTAATTTTTAAAAAATCACTGGGACAGTTCAGGACTTTGATAGTTCATATATATAAATTTTCCTGAATATAGAGGTGAAGGATAAAAGAAAAGCTCAGATGAAGACTTAAGACACAGTACAAAACCTAGAAAACTTTGCTAGCCATGATGTGATCATCTCTAGACAGATCTAAAGGCTAATAATTTTGGTAATCTCAAGTCTTCTCACTTTTCTCTATGATTTTTACAAATAGTATTATTCACATTTTATACTCAGGTTTCACTGAGAATAGTGTACATGGGTGTTATAATAAATCAATGTAAGAAACATAGTGCACTCACCAAACCTTGGGGTCTCCATTAAAGTGCTTACCTCTACTTGTTTTAGAACATAGATTCAGTACACATTTGATTATAGAAATCTTTAAAATTTGAGTTCATTTGAGATAGAGTAGCAATATATTCTAAATCTAACTTTCAACTAATAATTCGATTTAAGTGTGCTCATGGGGAAAATGACACACAATTTGAAACCAATACTGTCCCAAGAAATTGATATATGCTCATTCTACCAAAGAGATCAAATAGTGGATACTAAATTTTTAATATTTCTTTTTATACTGCTGCCTTACTGCAATATTACTGGCTTGCCTCCATTGTACCTTTCATTGGTCCTTTTCCGCTGCCCTCTTCCAAGTCTACGATGTAGAGCTGATAGAAAAAGATGTGTGTAAACACGATTCATGATACTTCTAAAGAAGTGATCTCATGGGATTTACCTTAGAAATCTTGTCATTTTGTGACAGTTACAAAAATGCATAATCATTGTATGTGTATGTTAGTGTTTGTGTGGAAGCAAAGCTTTATGTTCAATTTATTAAATCAATAGATATTGACAGCTGGTGGAAACCAACAGATTTAAATTCTGCTTATATGCTTTGCTTCAAATTGGGATAGAGATAATGGCTATCAATTTCAGAGAAGAACCAATGTATATTATATCAATTATAACACTTAGAATCTCTTAAACAAAAATTATGTACTAGTAAGTGATTTTTGCCAAAAATGAAAAAAAAAAGCTTTAGAAAAAAGAAAACCAAGTTTAATATTTTGATATAGTAACTCAGTGGGGAGAGGAATAAGTATTATCAAACTATATATTGCAAAAATTAATAATCACTGGAACATGTGAAATTGAGTCACACCCATCATTTTAGAGTTCTTTTTTATATTTCTCCCTCCAAGGCCCTTACAGTTATTGTAGTAATATAGTGTAAGAAAATAAAACCTCCAGGGGCACCTGGGTGGCTCAGTCTCAGGTTCTTAAGCGTTCGACTCTTGATTTCCACTCAGGTTATGCTATGAGGGTCATAGGATCAGGCCCTGCATCAGGCTCCACGCTGAGTGTAGAGCCTGCTTGAGATTCTCTCTCTCTCTCTCTCTCTCTCTCTCTCTCTCTCTCTCTCTCTCCCTGCCCCTTCCCCACTGGTGTGCATGCTCTTGTTCTTTCTATACAGACAGAAAGAAAGATAGATAGATAGATAGATAGATGAATGGATGAATGAATAAGTGAATAAAATTTTAAGAAAATAGAAGCTCCACCATCACAAAGAGAAAACACTGAGAGATTTCATTATCGAGGTGAATATATGAATCACCCTTATGCACAGAGCACAATTTTAACTAGAATACAAAAAAGCTTCTTCCAAAGGTGAGAGGTAAAAAGTAATCAGATCCTTCTAGAAATAACATCTTTGGAGAGTTCATGGATATATTAGAAAGTTCATAAGTACATAGCCACAACAGCTCTCTCTACGAGGGAAAGATAGGAAGTAAGTGTGTGTGTGTATGAATCAATCAAAGATCATAAGATTACTGTTCCTTCTCTTATTTCCCCAGGTCTGATCCAAGGCATCTCTCTACTTGTTTAGAAAATGTGTTGCAATATTCACTTTACCACATCTCTTATCTATATGCTCTTTCGGATCCCACAAACAACCTTAGTTCAGGCTGCCTTTACTTCCCTAGAGGAATAGGAGAGACGTGGGTAATTACAGAAGTCACATTTGGGAAGGTGGAGTGACATGTTTAATTGGAAGAGGGATTCTTTATCCAAAGTAACAGGGGAAAAATCAAACAGTGTAGGTAGTTACAGATGATGCAGGTGAGTTCAAAGTTCTGTGATGAAGGGTAAAAAAGGTACATGTCTGATTATTTCTGATTTCTTTTTTTTAAAGCTTATTTATTTATTTTGAGAGAGAGAGCAGAAAGAGAAAGAGGGAGAGAGAGAGAGAATCCCAAGCAGGTTCTACGCCCAAAGTTCTGCTGAAAGTGCAGAGCCCAGCACAGGGCTCAAACCCAAGAACCAGGAGATCATGACCCATGATTATTCCTGATTTTTCAAATTAAGTACAAAGTTTGGTCATCAGTGGAGAGAAAAACAGAGAGGGAGGTTCTAATAGAACATACAGGGGACATAATATGATATCAATGCTTGCTGTGAAGCCTATCAGATGTTTTAGACAAGGCACACAGCAACGAACCTTATAGATATAAAACCAACCTTTTCTTGTACCTATTCTAATTCAAGTCAGATAACAAATGCTCTGAAAATCCACCCTGACCAGCAAATGTTCTTTCAGAAGATGTAGAAGGGCAGAAGGAGTAACTGCAGATGATATTGTTAAGGAATCATGGTGAAAACATACACATGGTTCTCCACTAGTCTTTGTACCAAAAAGTTACCCCAAGAAAATTGTATGTCAAACTACTTCCAATATATCTGTCTCAAATTTTCTCAGTAATTTTATTTCTGGTTCCAAAAGGAAGCATCTGCATTCTGATGCAATCTCTGCCTTGAGTGCCTTATGACTTTGCCTTGGCCAGGCTAGATGTGGATGTTCTCATTGTTCATTTGGTCCTTGACAATAAATCCATTTTTCTCACTGGAGAAAACATAAAACTCTACTCACAGTCATATCAGTGGAATATATATCCTACTTTGGATCCTAGGTAAACAAGCCAGATATATCAGCAAAAATTGTCATGAATATTTAAATGGTGATTATTGCACTGAAGAACAAGAGGAGAAAAAATCTACTGTATTTCTGGAAAGAAAGTAGAACAACCCTTGGTAAGAGTAAGGGAGTGATCTGTTTATTAGAATGGTAGAGTCATTTTCAAATTAACAATATACATACATAGTTATAAAGGATACTAAAGACGTCTACTTAAAAAAAAAATTGAAGCACTGGCTGGGGTCTGATTCTCATGAAGTTAAAGCATGCTGAAGACCAGTCTATGAGGAAGCATCATTTGATGCTAAAATCAATAATGCTGATATACAATTCCTTAAGCCTTTCTGTCCTAGGAAATGTGTAGCATTTGAGATACAAACTGTATTTCAGTGGTTCTCAAATGGAAGTGCAGTTGTCCTCCAGAAACAGATGTGTTGTTTTGTTTTGTTTTTTTGTTATCATAACTAGGGGTGTGTACCAGGCATCTACTGGGTAGACCCTCTAAATTCCACTAAACAACCTATCAAACACAGGAGAGACCCTCACAACAAACGATTATCTGGTCCAAAATGTCAATATCACTGAGACTGAGGAGCTCTGTTTTCAATAATAACCAAGTGGCCACACTTGTAAGAAGACTGAAGAGTGGGTACAGGATTTACCATTCCCATGTATTCAGGGTTATTCTTCTTTATGTTGCATTTTGAATGTCCTCAAATAAACCATGGAGAAACAACCTTGAATCCATGTGGATTTTTAGTCATTATTTAAAATGTTCTCTCTTTCCTCTTATCTGAGGACTGATAACAATTTTTGGTCATATCATTGGTCTCTCTCTGGAACTCGCTCTGCTCTCTCCCTACAAAATGTTATAGCCCTGCCTCCTACTTCCAGCACAGCCCACCTCCATCTCTTCTCATCTAACTGCACACTTTGTCCCACTGTTGTACCCTCAGACACAAGCAAATGACTTTGATCTGGACACCCTTGTACTATGTTCTTACTATATCCCAAGGAATAGTGTGCCAACTGCAAACACGTACCTCACTATACAGCTGGGATATTTTACAAAATGTTGTTGGAATAATGTATCAATACTTACCAAAGAACTAATGGGAACTAATGCACGCTGAACCATATCTTTTCTTACCCCTCACACTTCAGAGTGTGAGACCATTTGTTAATTGTAGTTTTCATTTGTCAGAGAACAAAAATACCCTGCCACAGATGCCCACCAGCCCTGGAGACCTGCCAAAGGCTGCAAGTTCTATAGGCACTTTCCTGGAAACACAAAGAACAATATGTTTATTTAATTATGTTGTGCTAGGAGCTCACAATATTTAGCTGCTTCCAACTTATCTGCATAATAATGACTGCATGGAATCAGTTATAGTGATAAAAGCATTTTCATACAGGAGGTATTGTTCTTTCCTCTTGAATCATATATCTCTTTATCCATATACATGCTTTAAATTCAGGACATGTTTAGATAATCCTCTTTGTGACAGCTTCTGCAGCATCTCCGAACAGAAATAAAAATAAAGAGAGCTTGGAACATTTTGTTCCTTTTAGTATATAAAGAATTGAAAATGCAAAGCAATGAAAATTTAAGGATTTAGAACTCCTGATAAGTATAAAATCTTTACCAACCACACTATTTCAAATTTTAGAGGGAAATAACAATGTAATAATAAATTAGTCTGTAGCATGTGGAGTAGCTTTAGAAATGAAGTGTGTTTTTTTTCCACAATATGCCATTGAAAATACCTCTTCCTGATGAACTGTCCTCATTTTTTTATTGTACAATGTTAGGTTACTTATTGCTTTTTCAAAACGGGCCAGCTCTCATCATATATTTTCTGCATATTTTATTATGAATGATAAAATTTGTTTATGTGAGTAAAGTAAAAAATGCCCACATTTTCCAGGATGAACTAGTTTTTGCGTAGGGCAAGATTCTCTTTTCCTTAAAAAAATACTAAATTTGCTTACTTAAATTATGTATCCTCTGAGCTCTATTATCTTTTGACATAAGGCACTGCATCAGTTAGCACATGTATATGTAAGAAATACTATAGAAGAGAATATTCAATCTGTCCATGGATAAGCTCCCCAAATTCCCACAAATCAAAGTAACTAGGACAATCATTCTAATAAGACGGGGGTGCATGGGGGATGTTTCTATCTAGGAATATTTTTAAGTTATCATTTGTCTCAAAAAAAATTCATTTGTTCTCAAAATCCCTACTGGCATTTTTATATGACTTTAAGATTGCAAGATACTCCGGTTTGATTTGGCCTAAATGCTTTCTTTCTTTTCTTCATTTGCTCCATTTTTAAGTTAAATAACTAGTCATGGTAGAATGGTAGTGCAATAGGAAAATCTAGATCCTAATGGCTGGAATTAAAAATAAGGCAAAATACACGTACAAAGATTGTAAGATGGTATGAGATGTCACAGCACGAGTGCTGATGATTGTAAATAAACTACATTTCCATGAAAAGTATTCAACTTGCTCCAAACTGCTTGCAAACACAGAAGTGAGTATCACATAGGGAGATCAGAAACTCTCACATAACAACTATGCAGATGTTCTATATTCTATGTCAGCATACTGAGGCAGGAAGTTCTGGAGAACAGTTTATAGTTGATTCAAAAATGGTCCTTTCTAAAGAGGAAACATAATTTCTTTTATTCCACAAAAGACCTTCCTAGACATACCCTTCTTCTGACCAAGAAAAGACAATTCTCAAATTTAGGAGAAACAGACCTCTTCACATCCAAAGAACTATGAAAGCAAACCATCTGTTTACTTTAAGTGGTTGCCATCAGCATTTCTGAAACATGACTACCACACTATCTTTAAATTCCTTCTATGAAGACAAGCAAGCTGTGTTTCTATTATTTTGAGTATCAAATCTATATAGCATAGCAACGAATATACTTAAAACCTGTAAGTAATATTCAAAATGATGAAAGGAATAATAACAGCTAAAGTTAGAGCCAACAACAAAAAAAATGGCAGAAAAATCAATAGCGCCCCCCTTACAAGGAAGGATTCGGTATACGTCTTAGGTTCAGCGTGATTTAGCCTAATCTATGAGGTACAGACCATGAAATTTACCAGATGGTGAACACACAAGGAATGCTTCACTCCATAGTGATAGCATTCCCACCCTGTACAGACGGACGAGAAAAGTTGGCAGATAAAGTTCACATCATTTGTAATAAGGCTTTAAATAAAAAAAAATATGTGCATCATCTGCGGATGGAAGAAGCAAGAGTTCCTATAATTAAAATAATCTCCCTTAAATATTCTAGCCATGATTTACTGCATGCAGCCTCTTTCTCTCAAAGCACAAAATATTCCTTAAAACTACTAAAATAGTACAGTATATAGAATAAGTCTCTCATTTTATGATTTCAACATTGACAAGTTGTGGTTTGTCTCTGATAAATAACACGGAAAGGAGGAATACTGCTGGCATTTATTGGTAATAAAAAGACATACGTCTTAATCCAATTCAACTCTACAAATATTTTTAAACACATATATGTTCTGATTATTCTTTCTTTCACAATGCACAGGCTTCTTAAGAAGCTCACTGTCTAAAGAGTGATGAGAAATAGGTCTTATAAGAAGACTGGGACAAAGAAAAGGACATCTGATGATGTCTTAGAGGATAAACAAAGCTTCCTGAGTGAGGTGAAGACAAATGGGCCAGGCAGAATGGACACATGGAAAGGTTGTGATGTGAGAGAAAAGACAGACTGGTGTGAACTCCATAGGCTGAGGTGATTTACAGACTGCTTTTGTTGTTTATTTCTACTTCTTAAAAAACTGTCTTTAAATATAATTTCTATTATTTGAGGTATCCATACAGTTTCAGTAATTAGCTTTAACTACAAAAATCTTGTTACAAAGCCAGTGGTTAGAATTTTTTTAATTCAGAAATCCAAGGTAACAGTTGCAAATCCTTATTGTAAATCACTGGCCCCAAAAGAAGAACACATAAGCTTACCATGCATTCTATCTAATAGGTAGGGGAAGTAGGTTATATTTGTATACTTAATAACACGCATCCAGTTGTAAGGTTATCAATATTCTACATCTAAGTAAACATGCTGCCCATCAGTTCTGAGATGCATATTACTATCATACTAATCTTGCTACTTCTGTGGATTGACAGAAAGCAGTTATGACTTCTTTGTCTATTCCACATTTCACATGTGGATAATGCAGCACATTTTATAGGCTGACAGCACACAGCCTACATGGGATTCTCTCTCTCCCTCTATTTCTCTGCCCCTTCCCTGCTTATGAGTATGTGTTCTCTCTCTCCCTCTCTTTCCTCCTCACAAATAAACTTTTTAAAAAAGTTAAGAAAAATAAGATTTGCATGCAATACCTGGAAAATCCTCATCAATTGTACCAAGATGGTGACCAGTGCTTTATCTAACATACATCAACTCCCTGCTAAAGATCCTTAAACGTCTGACTCTCCATCACCTTCACAATCTGCAGAAAGGCACACATCATGATCCATGCTCACTTCCAACTTCACCTCTTGTTTGGCTTCCATCATCCTATGCTTTGACCATATTGAATTATTCCATTTTTGTGTTACAAGCCCAGGTTCTCACCTCCCATCTGTGCACCTGTTACTTTGTCTGCTTGATGCTCTGATACCACTTCATCTGATTAATACATTCTCAACTTTAACAGTTTAACACAGATGTCACCTTGTCAAAGAATCCTTTCCTAGGCCCCCAATCTAGACTAGGTGCCTCTTAAAAGTGTTTCCTATGCACCTTATCCTTTATCAAGACCTTTGTCGCATTGTATTTGCTCATATGTTTGCACTTCCAGTAAAATAGAAGCCACATACTGGAGGTAGCTCTGTTTTTCAAATGCCCAATACTATTTCTAGCCATTAATAGTTGCTTAATAAATGTCTATTGAATGAATGAATGAATGAATGAAGACATGCAGATGAACACTGTTTCTCCCTCCCTTTATATGGGCATTTTGAGGTTGGCTTAGGAATGCTGGGTTATTTTTCCTCTGTCTTCATATTGAGTTTTTATTCATTTAATTCATGTGTTAGAGAAAATTGATTTTCTTGCCTGACTTCTTAACTCAGCAGTACAGTTTTGACAATGCTGGAGCCTGGTGTTTTGTTTATTTGTTTTTCTGTGCTCTGAATGGATTTCAGTGGTTTGTTCTGTACAATTTACTATTATAGTCTGAATTTCAATGAGAATTTTGAAGTGTCACAAGCTCTGTTCTGTGTGTGCGTGTGTGTGTGTGTGTGTGTGTGTTGCTTCTGAGGGGAGAAAGACCAATGTTGGTGGGTTTAATATCCATTATTCTTTAGTTTCTTTTACTGGACTAGTTTATGTGCATTATCACAGATATGTCTGTCTTTATGATATCTGACATTATTATAAAATATCCCTATAATTCCAAGGAGTTTTAGTTACACATTTGGTATCTTGACATGAGAAAGCAAAACTACCAAACACCTGTTAAGTTATTCTGAACAATCTAAAATTGTCTTCAATAACAAAGTCTTACTTTTATATAGCACTTAAAAATCCAATCATAAAGTATCTTATTTAAATAAAAACAATATTTTACAATTATTTTCTCTACCTTCCAATGATATGAGTCAAAGAGGTATTAAAATATTTTTTCAGAGATCAAATTGAATTGACAGGACACATTTCTCCTGAATCTCAGCCCTGGTCTCTATTCAAATGAACAACAAGGTAGAATAAATAACTGGTATTTCCTCAATTAATAATTCTAACGATAATTTCACAGACTATCTTTTCAAAGAAAAGTATGATTTTTAAAATGTCTTTACACTGTTTCTTATAGTTCTTTTCCTGAGTGATTTGGGTAATCCAGAGAAACAGTGGTGTGACAATGGAAAGACACTAGCAGACATAATTAAGGGATTTACATTTTTTTTAAAGAAAAGTATAAAGAAACTTAGAAAAATGATTAAATAGATAAGGAGGTGATGCAGCATATTGCCACCTGAAAGTACAAATTTCCCAGTCCTCCCAAAGTTCCTCAAAAAAGCTTAGAGCTATTTTTGTTTTTAAGCATACAGCTACTGATAAAAGGACACTTTTTGCTGGATGTGAAAAGGCGCAGCTCTGCCATTGCCAAAGGATTTTATGTTCTGCTCCCAAGTCCTCTCCACCTTTACTACATCTGTCCTGGGCACTGGCTATGTGCTTGCTTGCTTATCACTACATGTAACTAGAACAAAACCAGCCACAATTTTTTCCCCTGAACAACTAAGTAAAACAAAAGTCAGTTGCAAAGGTGGAACATGCCCTACTTGTGTTTCTTAATGGGTTGGATGGCACCATTAGCATTTGGAACAGGATAGTCAGCATCCCTGGCTCCTACCCAATAAATTCTAGTGCTATCTCTTGGTCATTGTGCAACCAAAAGTGCCTTCCTCACATTTACGAATGTCCAAGTTTCCACCCATAGAGTGGGGAGCCTGAGAATTCTTCTTGCATCAAATGTTTTGGGGGGAAAAATCAGTTTTTGTGTCTTCAAGTTTTATTGAAAAGATGCTACAGTAGTTCCTGCAATCATCTTTTTCCATTTTTCCCTTCTGAAAAATTATCTAAAAACAAATGTCTAGAGGATTAATGTATATTTATTATATACCATATATGTATGGCATGACCATATTGTATATGTATAAATATACATATCATATATGTATGATATGTATGAAATAAGATTATATATAACAATGAACAGTGTATGACAGATATCAGACAAATGGAATTGGATAGATATATTTCCTATGATTTGAAGTTAAAAGGATACACACCTACCACCATTTTCACTTATGAGTAAATTCAGATACACTTTGGAGAGGGATTTATTCTCTGTTCAAACTCTTTTCTTGATAGGAAGTAACTTTACACTTCTGAACAACAATAATTGTAAAGTTGGTAGAATTGTTTTCGTTATATGAGTCATTATCTGCTTACTTATAAGCAAATGGCTTTAATTTTGACATCCAAGGGACACAGGATACAAATAATATACTGCATATTCTCCAGGAAAATCCTTGAAAATTTTAAGACTTAAAGGACTAAATCCTTAAAAAATTAAGATTTTTACATACTAAGTGTTTTTGGTCCTATCATTCTACATATACCATAATTTCCAAATATCTCTCAATTCTGATCCCTTTAGCCCAGACACACTACAGTTAACGTGTCTCTTAATAATGCAGACTCTCAAAGTGAATGCAATAGGCCAAGCTATGTGACTAACACAGATAATTACGAGGATATTAACCCCCATGTTTTGGATAGTATCAGGGTTTCTACAGATAACATTTGCAGAAGCTTCTGTTATTTTGGGCAAGTACAACTGTTAACTGAGTTATCAATTGATTTTAAAACATACTTTTCTCGCACAATACATATCTCAAAATCCTATTGCAGTAAGATCTTTTACATAAAGATCTTTATATAAATGTAGTGTCTTATTTAATTATCTACCTAAATTCATATGCTTTCAGTTCATAATTCTGATTACCAATATTCTGGCTCTCCTAAACTTTGTTTTCCATAGATTAAAAAAAAATTATGACAGTTATGTAATCCCTTTTACCTATAAGATTATAATAACATTTGTCTTCCCTTAATAGTAAAATTTAATAAGTTATATGTGTAATAGCTTATATTACACATTTAAATTTCAGCAGTGCCTACACAGCAGACCCTTAATAGCTATCAGTTCACTTTTCTCTTCCCACCTCACTTTCACCTCTGCAACATTTATTAAATAATTCAAGATGAAACTTTATAAGATACCATCAATAATTGCCCTCTAGATTCACTATGATCTATTAATAATATACTTGGGAGTGGTGATTAATTAACTCTTGATATGCCAACCTATAATTCATTTGGACAATAGTCCCATATTGTTTTAAATCTATTGTTTAACGCCTTTCAGAAATTCAGATATATTATGTTCACTCCTTCAATAACTTTAGCAATGAAAAGCAACAGCCACAAAGCATATTAGATGGCAAGATATGTTCTTACTAAATTAATTCAGATCCCTAAATGATTAACAAACTGTTTATCTTTTAAGTTTTAAAGTTCAAACATAGGAAAAATTGAGAGAAATGTATAACCTATAAAAGCTTAACAACACGTAATGTAACAGGCATGCATTGTGGGAATAACTAATTTCCCTCCAGATTTCATTCTGACCTTTCTTTTCATAATAGAAAACAAGTCCTGTTCTCAGAGCTTTAGCAGTGCACATATACCTAGCTGCCCAGACAAAAATCTGGTTGTAATGCATGTGATCAAGGACTCAGTCTTTACAAATAGAATGAGTAAAAGAGATGTGTACAACTTCCTTTTAATTTCTCTAAAAGAAAATTGCCTGCTTTCCACTGCCTCTCTAGTTGTCTTCTCCTAGGCTAGAGATGGAAGTGATACTGATGTGCCAGCCCCAACAATGCAATTTAGGCAAGCACTCATTTGAATGGTAGAACTTAAAACATTAAGAAATTCAGATTATCTCTTATTCTTGTTTGTGAAGCAGAACTGCCTACCTCTACACTATCATGTAGTGTAGGGAAAATAAGTTTCCATCCTGTTTTTTAGCTTCTGTCTTCAGGATCCATTTGCCACATTTTTAGCTTATATCCTAATTTTTACCCTTAAAAACCCAATGCTAAACTGTTAGGCATTAACTTTTACCATATTTGCTTCAGATTTTTATTAACAAAATAAATGCTATAGATACTACTGAATTATTCTTCTCCCACTCTTCATATTTTCCTCTCTCCTTCTCCAGAGGTAATCACCATTCTGAAGACCAGGAGGAAAAATTATTTCTTGTTTTCACTCTGATTTGCTGTTGAACCAGCAAAGAAGCTCTGAAAAAGGTACACTACAAAAGGCTATCAATGAGTAAATAAACATAGCTTCTCATTGACTGTCTAGTTGCTTATGGAGGTGTGTTAACAGTTCGGTGAGAAATGTAGTCTGTACAGAATAGAATAGGTGGAACACTGGAGGATCCCAGAGTGCTTTATTAGGCTTTGGAAAGGAAATGTAAGTCCTTGAGGTCTATCTCACACACAGAAACACAAAAATATATAATATATATTGTGCTGTGTAACACTGATACTCTCTTGTTATTGCATTAACAGACTAAAAAAACAGGTCCTGGTCTGTTAGAACTTTATGCTTTTCATATATTTAATGGTATTTTTAAATCAGATGCTCAGTCTTCGTAAACCAGATATTGAGCTCAGGGATAAAGAATTGTTGAAGTATGGGCATCCAGTTACACTGCACTGTCACTCCGTAAATATTTGCTAAATTACACTGAATGCATATTAGAGTGTAATCCAGTCAAAACTAGCAAAAATGAGGTATAAATTTCAAAAAGAGTAACATTTTATTATGGATTTTTTGCTGTGATTTAGAGCACTCTGCTTTTTAGTATATATAAAAATTCATACAGTAATGGAAAATGTGTGCCACATAATAAATGAAATCATATAAAACTGGCTTGATACCACCACAAATTAGATATTTCTAAATGAAACAACTATATTTATGTCAACAGAAATAAACATTAACATCCAATACCAAAATATTCCATCATTTACCTGGTAAAGTTGCACACTGAGTTTTACATCTTCACTACCTTTACCTTTACCACAGAGTCAATACCATTACATATAGACATATAGTTTTTATTTTCTCCCAGTCCCAAACATTGGTAATAAATGTTGATAAAATGTTGGTTATAAAAGTTAAGGAACAAGAAATGCTTTTGCAGAACAGTAAAATATTAGCTTCAGCAATTCTCAGACACTATGTTAGTGACTAGAGCTTGATCTTTACCTTACAACCAAAAACTCTTTTGACCATGTTATCCAAAAACTAATCCCAGTATATTGTGTTAGTTTGGGATTCCCTCGACAAAAGAGCCTGAAGTAAGGGTTCAGATACAAAGTGTTCCTTTGGGGAAGTGATCAACTATAGAGGAGTGGGAATACAGAATAGCAAAGCAGGCAAAGAGGAGAGCCAGTTCAAGGGTCCTTTGTTGAGCTGGTTTTCATTGTGGACAACTGTGGCTCAATTTTACTGGAGAGGTACTGTGCAGCTCTGTGGGATGTGTCCCAGAATTGGATATTATTTTTGGAAATAGGAGAGTATTTTTTACCTTTCATTTCCCTCTGATGTATCTTTAATCAAAAGCTAAAGAATTTATATTTTATAAATAATATATTATTCACTGAATATTGTATATGACACAACTTTTCTAGGAAATTACTTAATCCACATTTCAGATGACCAAGTAAGATTCCGAAACATTAAATAAATTCCCCAAGTTTGTCCAGTACTAAGTAGCAAGGCCAGGACTTAAAAACAATTCCCAATCAGGAAAACGATGGCACAATACAATTAGTATAATACAGAAGGGTTCAATGGAGAGATTATCTATAAAGATATCATGTAGGAAAACTACTAGGGATAGAGTGATGCCCTAATGATAGGAGAAAGAAATAGTTCTATTCCTCTATCTACAGGCACAAAGAAGGCAATGCATGAAGACCACACTGATAGGAGCTGTGGTTTTTGGCAGTAGAACACAGCCAGCCTGACTGCAAGGAAAAGACACAGTGAATAAACAATGTACAAGAAGCTGAAGAGCAGGAGGAATATGACGACGCATGACACTTCAGCCTCTTGCAGCAGGCTAAAACAAAGTGGACATGAATAGAGTGGATCTGAATAGACCGGGAAACAAACAGAAGATATTTAGTACAAGAAGACCATCAGATTCCAAAGCCATGTATTTAATAACTATGTTATTATGTCATTTTTAAAGAACATTATATAACGATTTGTTCAGAAAGTTTGATCTGCAAGCTGATATATAAAAAGCATAGGATGGGGCTCCTGGGTGGCTCAGTCGGTTGGGCGGCCGACTTCGGCTCAGGTCATGATCTCGCGGTCCGTGAGTTCGAGCCCCGCGTCGGGCTCTGTGCTGACAGCTCAGAGCCTAGAGCCTGTTTCGGATTCTGTGTCTCCCTCTCTCTGACCCTCCCCCGTTCATGCTCTGTCTCTCTCTGTCTCAAAAATAAATAAACGTTAAAAAAAATTTAAAAAGCATAGGATGTAGTTGATAGTACAAGCGGGGAAATCAAGTTGATTTGCAATTATCAAAGAGAGAAGATTGAGGACCTTCAACACTTGTTGCAGTGGGTATGGACTGATCACAATTACACTGTAGAGGTAAAATCAACAGCACTTGACAACTAAATTGAAAGTACAAATATAAAACAAGGGATAGTGAAAAGGTCATGTATAAGCATGAGTGTCTTGCTCAAAATGACACTATTAAAAGAAACAGATAAAACAGAAAGAGAAGTGGGTTTAAGAAGGAACATGGTTATATTATTTGGGCACAGATTATACTTGAAATTTTAATGAAATGTTCTATTGAAAACGTTAGCAAGTTGTTGGAAATACAGCAATACATCTCTGCGAGGAGGTCAGAATTTAGAATACAGACAAGAGAAATCATCTGCAAAGAGGTAATATTTATAGTCATGAGTTAGGATAAGAAAATATACATAGAAGTGCCTTCTATAGTATGTAACATCTATGTGAAAGGTTAAATTTACTTGAAAGACAACAAACTTAATGTTGTATCTAATACCTAAGTTGAAAACATATGAAGCAAACAAACCAGAAGCATAACGTTAGAAATTTACTTTTAGAGACCCACATTTTAACTTATTTTAGCAATTAATAGATTAAACAGTCAAGTAATCTGTAAATTTACAGATGATTAGAATGATGCAGTTTAACAAATTTAAATGGATATAAAGAAAAATAATGCACACAAAACTTTTCTTTGGATTATATTCAAGAACAGTTCTGGGGGGGGTGGGGAACAAAACTGAATATGCATGCTTTCTGTGTAAGTCAGAGAAACTGACTTCAGAGACACAGAACCAATAGGATATATAAAGATATACATAAGAAGAGATTTATTACAGACATTTGCTTGCACTGCCTCTGTCTGTAAGCTAAAGAACCAGGAAAGCCAGCCTATAATTCACTCCAAGTCCAAAGGCCTGAGAGCAATGGGGCTGCTTTTTTAAGTCCCAGAGTCCAAAGGCCCTAGAACCAGGAGCTCCAACGACCAACAGCAAGAAATGATGAATGTTCTGGCTCAAGAAAAGAGAGCAAATTTGTCCTTCTTTCACATTTTTGTTCCAGCATGGTCCTCAGTGGAATGGATAATGTCCACTCACATTGGTAAGTGTGACTCTTTACTCACTCTACTGAATCAAATGCTAGTATCTTCCAGAAACACCCTCATAAACACATCCAGGATTAATGCTTTACCAGCTATCTGGGGATCCCTTAGCCCATTAAGTTAATAAATGAAATTAATTACTATACTTTCCTAGCATTACATTTTTAAAAAATCCCCATCAGATAAATTGGACAATGTAAGGAGTAAGATTTTGAAAACTTGAGAAGATACAATGTGACCATATCTTTAAGTGTTTAGGACAGAAATATTTTTTAAAAAGGTGTCATAAGAAGAAACTATTAAAACCAAGTGATTAAACTGGAATTGGAATTATGTGATTGTATATATCAACAACATATCAAGAAAATGAAAAGACAGGTCAATAAAATATTCATCACACTTATAGTAATACAAACTAACATAAAATATATACTTAAAAATTACTGTCAATTTAAAAAAGATCAATAATACATAAGAAATACATAAAAGATACATGTACACAGATTATAAGAAAAAATATATAGAAAGACACTCAAAATAATCACATTTTGAGATGCTTATCATTGAGACACATTTACCAAATATAAAACAACCTAGGACACATCTAGATGTTTAGCTCTAGCTAAAGTCCCAGCCACCACCATCATCAACCACTAGACATGCAAATGAACAAGACTTGACCTGACTTCAGCCTTGAGCTTCCCATCTCACTCTAAGTGAAACAGGGATAAGCTATCCCAGCCCAATCCAAACTATGAATCCACAAATAAAACAAATGCTGTCATTGCTTGGGGGCATTATGTTATGGGGTTGCTTGTTATGCAGAAATAGATAATTGGAACGGATTCTGAAACCTACATAGAATGTCACTAAAACAAAATCTAGAACATGTGGCTTCAGAACAGGGGCAGGGAGGAGGAGTGCATGGGAATGACTGTAAAGAAGGGTGCTAGTAGAAACCCAATGGCTTTCAAGGAGTTTGTAGATGAGCACTTAAAAGAGAGTGAGGATTACTGTAAACCAGAGGAAAGGGTGTCTTTTACGTAGTAGAGAAAAGCTTGCCAACATCCTTTTCTGAACTAATGTGAATGATGGGAAACATACCTAATGAACTGAATGATCTAGCAAAAGGTAGAGAATTGGACATATAGCTGCCTATACTAAAAAGTGAGAAGGAGATAAGTGAATATAAAGTGGCCAAGACTTGTGACGAAACTGCTTCTCATTTTCAACCTGTCCAAGATTCTCAAATTAAGAAGAGGAAGAGGCTTCCAAACAAAAGTCAATCCAGAGAGAGACCACAAGATTATTAGTTATGATCACAGAAAGACATAATGCAGTGTTTCACAGAACTATTCACTCATATAAAAGATCCCCTCAAGATTTTAAACGCATGGCTCAGAGATGTTTTCCTTTAAAACACGGGATGGGGAAAAGGTGGTGGTGTCCTGGAACCTAATCAATAAACAATAAACTTTCATTTTCTAACATTTGTAATTCCTCACTCAAAATATTATTAGAATACATCCATTCCATAATACAATTGTAGTTATTTCTTTTGCTATTTACACGTTTTTATTTGCCTCTGGAAATGGCCAGGAAAACTTACAGAAACCTGTAAAATTTACAATTAGTGTATATCAAGAAATATGCAAATTATGATGATCTAAAACAGAATGGCAACTACAGGGCTTTACTCTGAAGATCAGGTTTTTGAAAACCGAATGTCAGAGCTATCCCCAGTGAGGATTTGACCAGAATTTTTAATCTATCATTCATTACATTATGACACTGTGACTTTATTACCCCTAGGTGACAAAGCGTCCTTGGTAAAGGGATTATTAACAAATGATTGTAAATATGAGGATTCTTTTTGTACTTCATTCACTTTTGCATTATTTGTATTAAAATACACAAAAACAAGAATATATCAGCTCAGTTTGACTGGAGTTCCTTCACCTCTCAGGTATGTGAAACTTTCAAGCTACCATCATGCTGAATCATTGTTAATTGTTGAAGTTGAGTTACAGATACATGTGGGCTTGTTAATACTGTTCTCTCTGGACTTATAAATTATGAATTATTTGAGAATATTCATAATTTTTAAGAATGTACCATGTTGGTAATTTAAAATATGCAGTTCTAGGGAAACAGTTTTTTTTTTTCAATCAGTACAATTTATACATAATATATGGCTATATTATATATATATATAATTGTTAATTGCAATTCCTTATTTTATTTTAGAACCTGCAGCTTAAATGAAATGCCTCCTTTCACATACTCCATAGGGAATGAAAAACCAATAATGCAATAATGAAATTAAGCTCCAAACAAAATTGTTTACAGATTTAAAAAAAAGAGGAAGGGTGTTTATAAGAATCTTAAAGATATCCCACAGTTCACTTAAAAGAAGGGCTTATCTCAATGAGGTTTGTAGGCACAAATTTTGTCTAATGAACTAAATCCCACTAACAC
This sequence comes from Felis catus, assembly GCF_018350175.1. Lineage (NCBI taxonomy): Eukaryota > Metazoa > Chordata > Mammalia > Carnivora > Felidae > Felis > Felis catus. Next base: position 77,067,900 of record NC_058373.1, on the reverse strand, counting down.
TCAGAGGAAAACCACAGAATTTTAAAGATAATTATATGAGGGAAAACTCTACTTTGGTCTGAATTGGACAGATACTATAAAACGAAGAGAAATCTTTGTTTCCTCAACTTCTCTGAAGACACAGCAGGCTGAAGAAACTATTCAGCTGCAACACATAGGCTTTCTACTGAAAGGGAGGAAGAAGACTCAGAGGGCAAAACAAAAGCCTAGAAGTCAGAGCAAAGAGTAACCCGTTATTTAATGAGAAGGTAGATAATGGTTATTTTTGCTTCACCATTATATGTTAAGTTTGCCCCACCACTGTATTTGAGTGGTATAGTATAGATAACATCTCTTTAGGTCCTACAACCTCATATAGAAAGGAAGTAACTGAAAAGCTGTGATCAAGGAACCACACGTGAGATTCCTTACTTCCACATACACTTTATTTAGATAATGAGATCCTAGACCTTCAGCTTGAGGCTGTAATGGTTTGATAATCACGGAGGCCTTGAGAGAGGGTGAATTTTTCAGAGGTGTGCAGAAGTGTGCACTGTTATAGTCATTGCAAGGTCCATGGCAACACACTGTATTTTTCTAAAGTGGTCCAAATAATGTATTTGTTTCCTCATTTCCCTGATGATATGTGATTTTAAGTACCTTTTCATGTACCTTTTGGCCGTATGTATGTCTTCTCTGGAAAAATGTCTATTCAGTTCCTCTACCCATTTTTTTTTTTATTGGAACGCTTTTTTGTTTTCTGTTTTTGTTTTGTTTTTTTTTTTTTTTTTTTGCTATTGGGTTGTAGGTGTTTAATATATTTTGGTTATTAATCCCTTATCAGATACATGATTTTGAAATATTTTTTCACATTCCTCAGGTTGCCTTTTAATTTTGTTAATGGTGACCTTTGCTATGCAGAAACTTTTTAATTTGATGCAGGCCATATGTTTATTTTTGCTTTTGTTGCCTTGGCTTTTTATATCAAATGCAAAAAAATTTTCTGGGTGGCTCAGTCGGGTAGGTGCCTGACTCTTGATTTCGGTTCAGATCGTGATCTCACAGTTCGTGAGTGCGAGCCCCACACTTGACTCCATGATGGTAGCACAGAGACTGCTTGGAATCTCTCTCTCTCCCTACCTCTCTGCCCCTACCCCACTTGCACATGCTCTCTCAAAATCTCAAAATAAATAAACTTTAAAAAAAAAGACCGATGTCAAAGAGTTTACCATATATGTTTTAGATCATACGTGCAAATGTTTAATTCATTTCGCATCACTTTTTGTGTATAAGATAGTGGTCCAGTTTCATTTGTTTTGCCTGTGGCTGTCCAATTTTCCAAACACCATTTATTGAAGAGATGGTCCTTTCCTCATTGTACATTATTGGCTCTTTTGTTCTAAACTAATTAAACAAATATGGGTGGGTTTATTTCTGAACTCTACTCAGTTCCATTGATCTATGTACCTGTTTTTAGGTCAATGCCACACTGTTTTGATTACTATAATTTTATAATATATTTTGAAATCGTGAAGTGTGACCCAGCCAGCTTTGTTCTTCTTTTTTTAAGATTGCTTTGGTTATTTGGGGTCTTTTGTGTTCAATACAAATTTAAGGGTTTTTTTTTTGTCTTAAAAAATGCCTTTGGGATTTTGATACTGGTAGCATTAAACCTGTAGACTGCTCTATGTTGTATGGATATTTGAACAATATTTATTCCAATCCAATTGGAATTCCAATCCGATAAATCCAATTCGATTTATCTATGCCTTCTTCAATTTCTTTCATCAATGTCTTAATTTTCAGTGTACAGATATTTTATTTCAGTGTTACTGATAATGTGAATAGTCATTTAACACGTTATATGTGTTATATGTTATGTTATATGTACTATATACTGTATCCTTATAATAAAGTAAACTAGAGAAAAGAAAATGTTAAGAAAACCATAAAGAAGGTAAAATACATTTGCAGTATTATACCATATTTATTTTAAAAATCCATATATACTTAAACACATGTAGTTCAAACCTATGTTGGTCAAGGGTCAACTGTAATGAAAACCAAATAAATAAAAACTCCAGAAAGTGGAAAACTGGTCAGAAGTGAACTGATACTCACCAAATGTTTTTCAGCTATTTCTGTTTTTATTTTAATTTCTCCCCATCTTGGCTGGAAGATGAGCTGGGGCAGGGGCACCCATCTATAATTCTGAATGCAGACTGAAGATCAAACCCGGACAAGGCAGAGGACAGCTTCTGGGGAAGAGACATCCAGCAACGCTTTTAACAGTTTCCAGAGACTTGAGCGAACTGGAGACTTGGAGAGACCCTAGAACACAGCCAGATTTCCCCTCAATCTGAATTCATCAGTTTGCCTAAAAGCTTGTGCAAAGTAGGATGAAATGTCCCCCAGTCATGGGGCCCTGAGGAACAAGTGCCAGACAAAGAGAGCCCGAAATAAAATAGGCAAAAAATGAAAGCCCAAATGAGGTGCTGGACTGACCCTGAGTCTGAACAGTTTTTGTTTGTTTGTTTGTTTTTTGTTTTTTTCTGCAAACACAGTGTGTTCCAATGCTGGGTTCAGTTTGGGGGCGAAAAATCCAAAATTGGTCCTGTCAGGTGACTGATGGGGAGAGGGAAAGCAGCAATCATTTTAGCATTGAGAAGCTGAGTGATACAAATGACAACTTCAAGAACCTCAAAACTACATGCTCAGTTTTCATTTCATAACCTTATCCAAATTATTAAGCCCTGTGGAATGGTAAGCTAAAAACCTAATTAAAAAGCTCTGAAGGTCAGTTGTTAATATATTGAGCTGAGCAGACAAAGATCTGTCAAGTTCCCAAATCAAATACACAAGAATACAAGGGCAACTCAGATACATAATCAGTCTTACTCAAATTGTTTTTCAGTTATCTTTCAGCCTAACCCTTAGGAGAACTGAGAAGAACCCAGAACATTACTCTGTTTGCCCAAAATAAGAAAGAAATAGCCCTTTCTCTTAGAAGATAAGATCATCTGCAGTTTCCAGTATTATTTTATAGATACCCTTTATTACAAAATAAAAATTATAAACATGTAAATAGGCAAGGTTATTTGAGCCATAATCAAATATCATACTTAGTGGAGAAATTTTGGCAGCTTTACCTTTGAGATTAGGAATGAGAAAAAGAAGTCTGCATCATTTGTATTCAAAATTGTAATGGGAGGTAATAGCTCAATAAAGCAAATAGAAAACATGTAAGAATTATGAATAAATAAGACTGCACAAGAAATCTATGGATAAATTTTTAAACATACATGTTGCAAAAAATTAATTAATTAATCAATTAAATAAATACATGTCGCGGGGTACGTGGGTGGCTCAGTCAGGTAAGTGTCCGATTTCAGCTCAGTTCAAGACCTCACTGTTCTTGAGTTTGAACCCCGCATTGGGCTCTGTGCTGACAGCTCAGAGCCTGCTTCAGATTCTGTGTGTGTGTGTGTGTGTGTGTGTGTGTGTGTGTCTGCCCCTCCTCTGTGCTCTCTCAAAAATAAATGAACATTTAAAAATAATAATAATAAATAAAAAATGCATGTTGCAAGATTGCAAAATCTAAGTTCAATATGCAAAACCATTTAAATTACTATATGCCAGGAATAAATAGAAAATTAAATTGTAAATAATATCCTGAAAAATATTAATTATCCGAAATAAATTTAATAAATGATTTAATGGACCTCAACACTAGAAAACAAAACATTACTGAGAGAAATTAAACAATACTTGAATAAATGGAGAGATGTGTCATGTTCACGAATTAGAATACTTAATAACATTAAAATAAAAATACATGCAAAATAATACATAGATTAAATGAATATTTTTAATTTTTTTCATTACTTTTTGCAAAATAAAATATTTTAAAATTCACAGAAAATACAAATGGTCAATTTTATATACAGCATTCCAGAAAAAGATAACAGAATGTATCCTCTCACAATTCCGTTGTAGAGGCCATTAAGTCTGAAATCAAGAGGTAAGCAGGGCCATGCTCCCATACTCTGGAGAAGAACCCTTCCTTGTGCTATCACCCTTTGGCATGTCCTAGCATTGCTTAGCTGTAGACACATCACCTCAATCTCTACTGGTATCTTCACCTTGTCTTCCCCTGCATGTCTATGTCCTTACTTCTTCTTTATTATTGTTTATTTATTTTTGAGAGAGTGGGGGGGAAGAGTGAGCAGAGGAGGGACAGAGAGAGATGGAACAGAGGATCTGAAGTGGGCTTGCACTAACAGCAACGAGCTGGATTGGGGCTCAAACTCACAAACTGTGAGATCATGACCTGAGCCAAAGTTGGACTCTGCTCAACTGACTGACCTAGCCAGGTGCCCCCTCACCTCTTCTTTTAGGGACACCAGTTATCAGATTAGAGACTGTCCTAAATCCACGATGATTTCATATTTAGTTCCATAACTAAGTATATCTTCAAACACCCTATTTCCAAATAAGGTCATATTCTGAGATTTCAAGTGGACATGAAATTTTGGGAAACACTATTCAAATCACTACACTTAAATTTGCTTTAGGTGCTATAACAAATAACAAATGAAAAGCCTTACCCTAATTTTTTAAATATTTTATAAAAGTGTTTATTGGGCTAAAGTCTATATCAGTTAGAACATCAGAAACATATAAAAATTAGTAAAATTTTAAAAATAGCAAATAAGTTACAAGGTACATAGTGAGGATAGTGTTCAGCAAAATTTTGTTTCTGGTTTCATGTGTATATGTATGTGGTCTGGAAGTAAAATATATTTCTTACGGTGAGTTGTTCTTTAAATGGTTTTAAGGAAATTACTCTAGAGCAGAGCTTCCTAACTATCTCTAAATTGGCCCAAACTCTTTTTCAAAGTACATGTCTGAACCTCACTAACATTTGTAGAGATTTTCTGGGTTTTTGTTGTTGTTTTATTTGTCTTTTTCTTTTTCTTTTTTTATTCTGGAGAGACAGAGAGGCAGTGCGAGTAGGGGAGAGGGGCAGAGGTGGAGAGAGAGAATACCAAGCAGGCTCCACATTCAGCACACAGCCTGATGCAGGGCTTGATCCCACAACCCTGGGATCACAACCTGAGCTGAAATCAAAAGTCAGACACCCAACTGACTGAGCCATGCACACACCCCATATTTGTCTTTTTCTGTCTGACTTATTTCATTTAGCATAATCCCCTTAAGGTCTATCCATGTTGTCAAAAATGGCAAGATTTCATTCTTTTTTTTATGACTGAATAATATCCCAATGTACACACTCACATACACACACACACACACACACTCACACACACACACACATACACACACATCATTTTTTTATCGCTAAATAGTAACAAGAAAACATATGAAAGGATAAATCTTACTGAAAGCTAATAATATAATGAAGGTAGTGAATTAATCACTTACGAAGGTAGTAGGGAGGTTAAAAGACAAAACTAGTAAAAATAATCATGATGATAATAAATAGTTAAGGAACACACAAGATAATAAGATGTAAAATGTGACATCAAAAACAAATGCTGGTGGGGAGAAGAAAAAAGTTGACTTTTAGAATGGGATCAAATTTAAGTTGTTGTCAACTTAAAATAGATTATTACAGATTGAACACAATCCTCATAAGCATAAGCAAAAACCTACAGTAAATACATAAAAGAGAAAGGTAAAGGAAAATAAGCATGCCGCTTAAAAAGTCATCAAACCACAAAGGAAGAAAGTAGGATAAGAAAGGAACAGAATAATTACAGAACAGTCAGAAAACAATGAACAAAATGGCAAAAAGTGCATACCTATCCATAATTACTTTTAATGTAAATGAACTGAATTCTCCAATCAAAAGACATAGAGTGGCTGAATGGATAAAAGGAAAAATAAATAAATAAATAAATAAATAAAAGAAGACAGAGTTACATGCTGCCTACAAGAGATTCACTTTAGATGTAAAGATACAGACTGAAAATAAAAGGACAGAAAAAGACATTCTATGCAGATGGATACCAAAAGAAAGCTAAAGTAGCTATACTTGTATCAGACAAACTGACTTTAAAACAAAGGCTGTAAGAATAAAGATGGGTGAAATATAATGAATGATAAAGAGGATATGGCACTTACAAATATTTATGCACCCAACATAGAGCACCTAAATATATACTGTTTATATTTATAAATACTGTATATTACAGTATATTATACTGTGTTTATACTGTATACAGTATAATATACTGTAATATACAGTAACACTGTTAGCAAATACTAACAGACCTAAAGGGAGAAACAGACAGCAATATAATAATAATAATATGGGCATGAAATATACCATTTACATCAACTGATATATCATCCAGACAGAAAACCAATAAGGAAACACTGGACTTAAGTGACCACACATTTGACCAGAGGGACTTAAAATATATACAGAACATTCCATCCAAAAGTAACAAAACGCACATTCTTCTCAAGTGCACATGGAACCTTTTCCAAGATACATCCCATATTAATCCACAAAACAAGTCTTAATAAATTTAAGAAGACTGAAATTCTATCAAGCATCTTTTCCAAACACAATGGTTTGAAACCAGAAATTAATTACATGAAAAAAACTGGAAAATTCACAAATATATGGATATGAAAAAACATGCTATTGAACAAAGAAATCAAAGGAAAAATTCTTTAAAAATCTTGATACAAGTGAAAATGAAAATACACTAAATTTTGTGTGACATAGCAAAAGCAGTTCTAAGAGAGAAGTTCATAGCAATAAAGGCCTACCTCAAGAAACAGTCTCAAATAAAACAGTCTCAAATAACTTTATACCTCAAGGAACTAGAAAAAGAACAAAGTCCACAGTTACTAGAAGGAAGGAAATAATAGAGATTAGGGCAAAAATAAATGAAATGGAAACTAAAAAGATAGTAAAGATGATCAATGAAACTAAGAGCTAGTTCTTTGAAAAGATAAATTTGTCAAGTCTTTAAGGCTAAGAAAAAAAGAGGACTCAAATGAATAAAATCAGAAATGAAAGAGGGGCACAGAGGTGGTTCAGTCGGTTTAGCATCTGACTTTGGCTCAGGTCATGATCTCTTGATTTGTGAGTTCAAGCCCCATATTGGGCTTGCTCCTGTCAGTGCAGAGCCCACTTCAGATCCTCTGTCTCCCCCTCTCTGCCCACTCCCACTTGCACTCTCCCAAAAATCAATAAAAAGCATCCAATAAAAAAAAAATCAGAAATGGAGGAGAAATTACAACTGATACCACAGAAATACAAAGGATCGTAAAAGACTGCTAGGAACAATAATACATACACCTTGCTCTTAATTCTGTAAGCACACAAGAAAACTAAACAAAGGAGTCTGTTACTTAGACACCATTCCAAGGAGTATCTAACCAAGGAGAGATAAAATGTACTGTAACTACAAGAGGAATAGAGTGATCAGCCAGGATATGCAAATTACTAATTACTGAATTGAGGGGCTACACTCCAAAGGGCTGTCAGATGAACAGAGCAAGAACACAAGGAGCAGTCAAGACTGGTTTTGAAATGCATTTGGGTAAAAGGTAAATGTGGGATAAAATGAGCACAGGCTGTCTGCACTTACTTCTTGCTAGGTATGGCTTGGCTTCAAAGGAAGCCAACATGTTCTTACAGAAATCGAACCTTTGGCATCTAAAACCAACTCATGCTTACTCATAAGGAGCTTGAGATCTCAAAGGAAAATATGTTATCTTTGTAATTCAAGGATTGTTTAATGCCTCAAAATTCCACGAACCTTTTTCAAATAAAGAAATTTCATCCCATCCCCAAATTTCTGAATTAGAATGTCCAGAGGGTGAGAATCAGCCGTATACACTTTGGAAAGTTTCACAGCTGACCTAAAGAACAAGTTTAGAAGAAAGGATTATTAAGAAAAATGCTGCTCATATCAATTCTATGTTTATTAGAGTATTTGCCTTCAGATTTTGTGTCAAGTCCACAAATTAAAAATAGTTCTGAGAAAGAAGTATATATTCTTAGAAAAGTCAATTCAAGGAACATTGGTTCCAGTCACTGGGATTATAAAAATATAACCCACCACTTCTGGTCCAGGAGCCCTTAGTCCAGACGCTGCCAAAAGGAAAGGTATAGGGGCACTTGGGTGGCTCAGTCAGTTAAGCATCTGGCTCTTGATTTAGGCTCAGGTCATGATCTCATGGTTCATGGGATCGAGCTGTAATCACAGAGCCTGCTTGGACTATATTTCTCTCTCTCTCTCTCTCTCTCTCTCTCTCTCTCTCTCTCTCTCTCTCTCTCTCCACTCCCCTGCTTGCACTCTCTCTCTCAAGGGAAATAAATAAACATTAAAAAAAAAGGAAAGGTATAATGCTTGCCTTTGAATACTCTCCATTTGAGATCATATTCTTAGCTTTCTTTCAGATTTTTCTATAGGAAAGATAGTATTTTCTCCATATTTAAATGCCTCCATTTTTCCCATTCTTTGAAATTTCTTGCAATTAGTAACCAAACACCTTATTTGATTTGGCTATCTATGTGTTTTGGTTTGTTTTTTAAGTTTCTGGAGTGTGATCAGCATGACCTCCGTATCTTATTAGTATTTTATGGAAGGTCATTAAGTCTCCTTCTTAGGGAGGAAGTACAACTTCCCGTAGGCTCCAGATTTTCTGAACTTTGATGCTGATGTCTCCTAGTGGGTTCCCAGTTTTAAGATTTTATTATATTAAAATAATGCATTTCAGGCACTAATAACGTTATCTTTGAAAACTACATTTAGATCACATAAGAACTCCCTCAAAGAAGGCATTTTATGAAAATGCCACCCCTGTTTTCACCTAGGATGCTCTCTTCCTCCTCTTCATCATAAATCCTTAAGGAAACATTTAACAAAACTTCTCAGAGGGAAGACTTTGTCATGGACAAATAGTGAAATAGATGCCAACTCTTCCAAAGCCAGTGCTTGTTGATGCTTGCTCCCTGGCTGGCAAAAGAACCTTTTGCACAAATACTAAGAGGTTTCTTGGCTCCACTATGTACTATAATTCACCCTGTTATGGAGGAAAACAGCTGTTTTGTGATCATGGTCTGGACATTTGCCATATTGTCACACCGAGTTAAAATCCCAACGCACCTCTCAGCACTGCAATTCAGTCTCTAGGCTATTGGATAATGAATGGTGAGAATCTCTTGGACTTTCTTTTTTAACTCATTGACTTTGATTGTCCTAACTTATGGTATTTGTTATTTATCAGTAGCCACATTTTTAGCAATATTTAGCAATAAAAAACATCCCTTGAAATTTCATGTTTCCAAATCACGATGTTCAAAGATAACCACAGCCATTATAAGCAGATCCTCTTGAATGCAGTTCATGGTGACATGTAACTTCACTGGCTCATGATGACACCTTTTTTCCAAACCATGTACATAAGCTCAGTGGCTGGTGTCTGCACTTGATTTGTGTACAATCTTATGTCAGCAAATGGCCTTCAATACTAGTTACCATATATTTGTAATGTACCCAAATAGAGATTGCTGCTGGAGGAACATCACTGGATGTTTCTGAAGAATTCCCTTACCCCTACAAATGTAAAACCTCATAAAATGAAACTGCATTTTAAAATTCTAGTCTTAAGGGGTTTTAACAACAAGTACATAAGACAGTTGAGAATTTTGTATAATTATTCTCCAGAATAACATAAGCATATCCTGAAACAATTCACATGGAATAGCCAACTTGAAATTCAGGTAATATATTCATATTTTCTTAATAATGGTAGGTACATATAAAAAGGAAAAGAACATAATGAGATACATTGGGAGGAATTAAGATATCACTTCCTTTCGTAGAAATGCATCAATTTCCAGATTTTCTTGGATACAGTTACTATACTGTTGTGAGATTTCACTAATCTAACCATTGCACCATGCAACAATCCACTAATAACTCTCAAAGGATCATTAAACTTCATTTAATGCAGTTAGTGGTTTATCAAAGGGACAAAAATGTTAATTCCATTTCCAAATGGACTCACAGGGCATGGCGATTCTCAAATCTGTCATTCAGAGAACGAAGGCATGTATATACATGTGCATTTTGATCACTGAACATTCTGCTCTTGTTCATTAGTACTCAAAGCCTGGGTTTGTTTGTAGGTAGATAATAGTAACAAGCCATTATCAGTAAATCATGATACACTTAAGAGTATCTAAAAATTTTAAAAGCATGAAATACTTCCCCAAACTCTGGGATTACTTTCAGATATCGACAAGGAAACACTCCACATATTTCTTGCAAATTATGAATCATAATTTTTTCACAGGAAGTTGAAGTCAAAGTCATAATACTAAATAGTAGTCATGAAAGGATGGTTTCTAGGAAATAATATCTACAGAAACTATTGGAACAGATCATAACTAACCCAGAACCAGAGTGGGTCCCATGGATGCCATACAGCTGTAGGGACACAAGTATTTCCTTGTGTATGTGTACAACAGCCAATTCCAGGTACACATTCTAAATCTCATTTCTGGCACTTGGGAAAAAAAGATTCTGAATAAAGACATGGGTATTGGGGTGCCTGGGTGGCTCATTCAGTTAAGTGTCTGACTCTTGATTTTGGCTCAGGTCATGATCTCATGGTTCCTAAGTTCAAGTCCTGCATTAGGCTCTGTGCTGACAGTGTGGAACCTGCTTAGAATTCTCTCACTCTCCCTCCCTCTCTGCCCTTCCCCCACACATGCTCTCTCTCTCTCCCTCTCTCAAAATAAATATTAAAAAAAAAATAAAGAGATGGGTATAAATCTGGTATAATGTCACTAATTCTTAAAGAAAGCACAGGATGAGACACAGTTCACTAGTTACAATTTTTTAAACAATTTCAGAAAATACTTTGTTGATATTTATTTTGTGAGAAACAACTTTTCCTATATTTGAAAGTCTGCTTCACATAAATGTAATAAATACTAAAGGACAATTATTTCATGAGAAATATTTATAAAATACCCCATATTCATTAAAAACACTTTAGAACAAAATAAATATTTTGTGTCATGGCAACAGCAGCAGGAATAGATCCACTAATTATAGTATATAAGGTCTTTGTGGCCTATCCTGAAAACATATCATTCTAAAGGAGGCCCTGAAAATGCATGCATGCGTAACATAAAATGCCTACTGCTGAGGCTAAGAAAAAAAAAAAAAAAGTACTTGTAGTTCTTCAGCTCCCAACATGAGCCAATGTTTGAGAAAAGAAATGTGTTTGCTTTATACAATACTATTCACAACCAAATTATCCCAAAGTGCTTTACAAAGTAATTAGTTGGAGACTAGTATGAGAGTATGTAGGCAAACATAGGAGCCATTAAGACACTTAGCAATAGCTCACACACTGCTTTGGACATTAGAACCTGTTTTATTGAGAGTGGAGATGTTAGTTCAATTATAGAGTAATTTAATAGAATAATTGGAATTCCTCTGGGTCTAGTAAGTTTTACAGATCATCAAGAATGATAAGCTAACTCCATATACATTTTTTTTTAATTTCTAAAAATATCCAAGTGTGAATTAAAACATATATTTTCCCTCAGGTAATTTATTTACAAGAAATTATTGCTAGGAGGTTAAATTCTCCGAAAAACTCTATGTAATTCTTTCCAAAAGATCCTTAGTAGATTTGGTGAGGAGGTATTATCTCACAAATTCTTTTCTTTACCTTCCCCATTGACAAACACTGTTTCCCCCCTGAGCTTTGTTTATGCAAGGATTCAACCAGAAATCCTTTTCTGTCTTCTCAACAAATTTAATCCTTATCCTTCAAGTCACAGTTTAGATGTAACTTCTTTCACGAAAAATCTCTCAATGGAAACATCCACTTTCCTGTTTTTATATCACATGTTTCTTGTATCTCTCACTCAACCTTGGCTCAGGTTATTTTGGATTATCATTTATATTTTGAGAGTAAGACCGATGAGGACAGCAGTAATGTCTGCCATTTCATTTACTCCCAATACGTGGGCAGACACATGGTTCACAAAGTTCACACAGCAGCTAGCAGTCTGGAGGATATATTGTCAGGAGTTTCTCCGAGAAAGCAATGCACCAACATGCAAGGGTTAAACAGCCAGGCTTCTGGCTTCTGCTCTTACCCTTATCCACCCATGTCCCAAATTCCTTTGATCAAGGGGCACTCTCTAGACACCATTTCACACATAAACAGCCACTTACAGGGAGACAGGGTGGCATAACTGCTGTCTTCATCTTTTCACCATTTTGAGTGGTAACGACAGCTGACTAGGATTAGCTCAGCAGCTGTCACATAATTTCTTACCTTCCTCTGGTCCTCATGTCGCAGTACGGACTGCCCCCAGGTGGCCCCTCTTTCTCTACAAGGGCAGGGAAAATATTTAATAGATAAAATAATAAAGGGAAGAATAGAGAATAGAGAATACCTAAAAAGCATCATAAAATGTTAAATTCCTTTGATCTAATATCTATCTCTGTTTCTCACATGGTTGTTGAAAGTGCATAGCGGCCCTTGAGTAGTGACTCGATAAAAGTCATACAATCAATGGTTTCCGCTAACCAATATATGCTTTGTCAGCTTGGATTTTTCTGTCACTTTTTTTGTCTTAGGCTTCACTTTGGAAGTCTTTTTGGCCATGAAATGTTTCTTAGTAACAGGTGCAGCCTATTATCAGCGAAACTAGATAAGTGCCACTGCACAGTCTGTAAGGCAGAGGCCAGTTACACTTCTTTAGCCAATCTGACTCACTAAGAAACCATGCCCCAGGCCAGAAGACAATCTATCACATTTCAAGGCTGAGGCCAATTGCCTCAGATGAACCGTTACATCACAGCCAACAGGGAATATAGAAGGTAGTGATATTATCAGTTTGAGCCCTCTTGTTTATCAGTGACAAAACCAGCACAAACAAGTTTTTTTTTTTCGTTTTTTTTTTTTTTTTTTTTCAAAAAGGACTTGATTAGCTCACATACAGTACAGACCTGGTTCCGGTTTGCCTTGATCCAGGGGCTCCCATAATGTTACCCGGATCTGATCTCTCTCAAAAACTTAGCTCTGTGTTCTTTGTGTTGGCTCCATTCTTTGATGGAATTTCCCTTCTGGTGCCAAAATGGATGCAATGGTTTCAGCTTCATGTCCCGTGAGCGCAGGTTGTGCAGTCCCAGGAGATATCTGATTACAACTCATTAGCTCTGACTGTGTCAGGTGACCCCTCCCTGAAACAATTACTCTGGCCAAGAGAATGCAGTGCTTAATTTCAGGAGTTGGAAAGGAGTCAAATACCATCAAATAAGCAAGGGCCGAAAGCAGAAGGGTGGTTCACGGAGGGAAGTCAGGGTGCTCTTTGGAAGGGAAAGGGGGAATAAGTAACAAACGGCCAAACTGCAAATAATTGCTCTACTATAAATATAAAAACTTCTTTTTTGCTTCACTAGGGGTCTAACGCAGTACCAAAGACATTCTTCGTGACATAAATTTCATCTCTTTCACTTTAGGTGGACTTTGTATAAAATCTGCATAAACATTTATGTAGAAACTATTGCCCTCACAGACTTATCCACAAATTCACATATCTATAAAATGAGTATATATGCTAGGACACGTTATGAGACATTAATGGCATTTTGTCAGCTAAGTTCTGGAAGCCTCTTTGTGTGACCACTGTCCTGTAGGATGAGCAGACTAGTCTAAGTTTCATGATACTGGGAACTCTTTCATCAAACTATTTCCCCCAACTTTATTTATTTGCTTGTTTCTGAAATTATTTACTGAACATCTACTTTGTGTGTAATACTACATTAGCCGCTAGGGATATAATAAACTGCAGAAGCAAATTCTCTGCCCTCATGAAGCTTAATCAGTGGTGATATCCCCAATCTGCATTTTGAAAACATCACTCTTATTGCAGCATGTGTAGGGAAATTAATCAGGTAGATACTACAATAGCAGGTGAGAAATGAACCTAAGTTTAACTTGGGCAGAAACACAGGAGATGGAGCAAAGTCATAACAATAGAAAGAAAATTCGAATATAAATTGCTGATAACTTGCCAATGGCTAAGAGTTGAGGCTGAGATGCAGTGGGACATTGATGTTGTTTCCTATATATCTGACATAGAAAATTCACGGATGGTTCCCAATTCTCTCTAATAAGGAACACTGAAGAAGAGGACCAGGTTTGAGAGGTGCTGAAAAATTTTACCTCTCTCATGACATTAACAGTCTATCTTGCACGTTGCTCAGTTCTGGGCCTACATTATTCCCAATCACAATATTATTGCTTCATTCAGTGAGAGAGCAAGTCTTCAGAGTTTCATCACATGCCTGGCTCACAGTAGTACCGATTTATTGTGTTCCACCCACTTTTGCAGACTGGCTGACTAACTTAATGAACAGCCATATATCGTAGTACCTAAGATATACTATCACACTGTATTCCTTTCTATTCACCATTATCTTTTCCAGGAGTCCTCTTTAAAAGACAAAATCCTGAAATTTTTAAATAATGACCTTTAAAACATGATCACACTTCTAATTGCTTGTAATAACGTATCCCCCTTTAGAGGAAGTTTTTGTTTTTTTCTTTCCAGTTTTACTGATATAATTGGCATACATCTAACAAGATGTAAAGCATAATAGTTTGAATTACAGGTATTGTGAAATGATTACCACATTAAATTTAGTGAGCATCTATCACCTCATAAAGAGGAAGTTTTTAATCAAGCAAGAGGGGCAAGGAAATTATATTGGTAAGTATAATGAACAGAAAGGCAACCACGTGGATCTTTTCACTTGTATAAAGCTAGGGAAGACTAGGTCAGAAGGACCAGTTTCAATACTTCCTGTCTTTTCTTTCCCCCAGCCCCAGCATTAAGAGCTACATTAAGTGAGAAATGCTGAACACGAAGACTGAAAGAGCAGGCATGGGAAAGGTAAATAAGGACCAACAGTCTCCATGTTAAGGTATTTAGATTTTATCCGGAAGACGGTCATTTGGGAACATTTTCTCTCTTTGCCTCTGAACTCATGAAAGTACTTATTCTTTAAACAGTCATTTGACTATTGAAGTGCTTTATAACTGACAACCTATTTTAGCATCAGATTGTCGATGATACCTTCTTTTGCTATTTAACTTTTCAAACATTTATCATATTTGGGTCACACCTAAGCCTTTGAGTTTGAGGACTACCTTGAACTCCTCTGTAGTCTGATCCCATCCCTTACACTGTCTTAATTATAGTTGGCACCTGTTTGACTACTAGGCTTTCCATTAGTTGTCGTATTAATTTATTAGGCAGTTCTTATTCTTTCAGTGGTAAATGGCTAGCCTTTAGAATGTGAATAAAGAACATATTCTGACAATGTTCCTTCTACCATTTCAACTCTAATGTTCTTCATGGGTTGGAGTTATTTCCAATCAAAAATGATTTCAACTCAATCATAAATCTCTCATATATCTTCAGAGGGAATGGTTCCTAAAGCACACCCTCAGGGTTATTTTTTAATCTTCTGATCTTGTAATCACTAGAGCTCAAATAGTTCCCAAGTTACTCTATAACCTTTAGACAAGCATTGATTTATTTTCTGAGTTTCATCTTGCCAGACCTCTCATTTTAAAGATTGCTTCAAAAATGAGGTCCATGTTACCTTAACACTGGCTCTTTCCTTGATACATGCCCTGCTGTTAACCGAATACATGTCAGAAACATTAAAGACATACATAGGGCACTTTCTATGCTAAACATTAAATAGTCCCTTCTATCTTTTTCCTCTCAAAATTACCTTGGGTAAAATAGCACTGTAGTCCTGGACTAAAGGAATTGCACCATTTTCTAATGGAATCTCCAAACTGCCCACTTGTTTCTCAGCCCTGGTTTTGCATTGCATCACTTGAGAAGAGTTACAAAAATATGCATGGTGTACCTTACTCCCAGATATTGTCCTGGAGTAGTGCCTGGACATTAGTGATACCAACAATCAGTCAGGCTTGAAATGTATGCTGCACAAGTCAATAAACTTGTTTTTGCTTGTTTGTTTGTTTGCTTGTTTGGTTGGTTGGTTGGTTGCTTGGTTTGGTTATTAACAAAACAAGAATCTAAAGGCCCTAGTTTCAAGTGGATCTTCCAGTAATTACCTTGTGAATTTGGGCACGTCATTTCATCCTTCCAGATCTCAGATTTGGAGGTTAGATGAAATATTTCAATCCTTTATTAGACCAAATTTTATATACTAAATTCCAGACACACTAAGTCCAGATTGGACACAATAAATACCAACCAGTCACTGACCCTGGTTCATGACTTTTTAAGAAGTGACTATCATAACCAGCAATGCCTTTTCATTTACAGTTAAATTCTTACTAAAATAAAATTTTAATTGCACAAAAATTTTATTAACTGCTATTCCAAACACTCATTCTTTCATCTTTCTGCTTTATAGTTAATTGCTTAATTAAGTAATTAAGTTGCTATATTAGTCTAAAGGATTTTTGTAGTTAGAGGCCAGTGTTGGTTTCTTATATTTTAATCACCTTATAGTCTCACGATATTTGGGCAGAATAAGGTGGATCATGACAAGCTTTAATTTAGTTGCAGAAATGAATAATAAGGCAGAAGATAGGAGGTTAGGCAAGTGGGTGGATATTTAGGACAAGATGAGGAACTACATCAGCATGTCTGCTTCTAGTCCAGGAAAACCTGCAAGTATGATTACCCAAATCGTGAAACTCAGGTCTTTGGGGCTATAATGGTCCATCCTAGAACACGATATCCTATCCAGATTATCCAGATCTGGTGGGCCTTCTGCATACACACTACCCGCCCTGTCTCTTTATGTACTCATAAAAAGAATAGAATCATTCATACTCCTATTACCCCACTTTTTGAGAACCTGTCATTTTATCTTCTAGCCCATCTCTCTTAATCTTGATAGTATTCCCAACAACCACTCAACTTCCTTTTAAGCTTTAATGCCATCCAAAATAGGCAATATTTTATTTTTCTCTTTCATTTGCCTTTTTCTACTATTTCTCCCAAACAGATAATGTGGACCTCTGTGGCTTATTACATAAATATTCCAAATGTCCTGATTTATAAATTATGAAGCATATATCCAGATATTTGGACACTATTGCTTTGGATTGGTTGCCCAATTTGAGCCTACCCTGTCTTGCTTTATTATTTAACTCTTTGGATTTGCTTTGGGGTCTGAGTGTAATTTGAAGTAAGAGAAAATTAGCAAAATGGGGCGATCCTATATTGCATTCACTCTGCAGAGAAGACTGAATATATTTTTAGGCACTGCATGTTTATAACCTAATTTTCCCTCATTACTTTACAGAGGTGACCTTGTTCTAATACCTTCGGCACCTGATGTTATAAAAGTGAAATTCTTTTCAAACCTGCTCTGTTAATGTGTTCCTGCTCAGAAACAAATGCAAGATAACATTAACATTCCTGCCACAAAATACCTGCTAATTTGCTTGCAGTGAAGATAGAAAGCTTTTCATTACATATCACAAACTTCATTTATGTAGAATGAGTCACCAGGCTTGCTGAAAAGCCAATGAGCATCTAATCTCTAATGGTGCCTTCAGCTCTAACATCAATCCTCCTAGTTCAACTCATCTTTTATCAGCTATTCAGTCTTTTTTTTTTTTAATTTCTATCCTGTTACAAAATTGTGTTGTTCATCTGTCAAAACAGCTTTGATTTATGCTTTTTTTATATTACAGCTTCAGAGAAGAAAACACACACACACAGAGGAATATGCTATTTTCTCATTAAGGTCAGAATAAAATCTATGCAACAGAAAATGAACAACTTGGTTTCAAACAAATGATGACATTACTAAATTCAAAAAAGTGGCATTCCTGGATCTTAAATTCTGCTTGATATGTGTGCCTCCATATTGTTTCTTTTGAAAATGATCTGCAGAGGCCTGTGCAGATTTATATGCCATCTCTAGGCACAAAAGAAAAATAAAAAGAAGCTTGCAATGCCTTGGTATGTCCTAAAGATACGAAGACAATGGCTTTTCAATTATGGTTATTCTATTAAAGCCATATCCTAATGGTATACTATCTTTGATGAAGTCCTCTCCTAGTCTCTCGGAACTTCCCTAAAGATTAACCCTGGGGAGCTACTTTGTGTCAATCTTAGATCCTTTCCTGAAGACAGAAAAAAATTGTGCTTTATCAACCATACTGTAACTACAGACTTGTATTAAATACATTTAATGGATATTCTTACTTATTAGATATAAAATTCCCCAAGAGATTTAGGGACTCAGAAAACCTCACTGAGAAGAAACTCTTTTGCACTGGCAGAATCAGGGAAAAAGTAAAGTTGAATTCGATAATCTTGAAGGTACAAAGTCAATAAAAGTCAGGCAAAGAACGTGTGTATAGCCAATTGAAGATATTCTATCACTCTGTTTTACTGGCATACTATGCAAACTTAAGAGGTTTTTGTTTTCTTTTCTTTTAAACACCAAAGACATTTTATCCTTCCCAACAGGTGAACACAGAGCCATTTCCTTGCTGCAAGCAGCAGAGCCTGAAGTCATTATGCCCAAGTTGTTGTATCCTAGACCCTAATAGGTCTTCATAGCATCCTGATAAAAAACACGGTTCAATGAAGCTCCAGAGACAAATATCCCTAGAATGAAGTCTAGTCTTATTTGTCTGCAGAAAAAGCACACACCTCTTGATAGTGTGACGGTTCTGTGTGATTGAAAATGAGATAAAGACAACATAAAACATATAGTAACCAGCTAGTTCCAAGTGACAGTGCAGTTACTAATACCAAAGGTCTTATCATTCTAATCCAGACCTTCTTCACAAGTTTCACACCTCAAATTATGCTTTCTTTAGCTCCGAATTCAGGAATGTGTACACACAAAGATTATATGGAAATAATATCCTTAATATGAAGGTTTCTTGCTTCTCAAACGTCAGCTCCAGTAAATGTACTAAAACCATCTCATCCTCAATTTTTCTAAATCTACATTCTTCCTTAAGACTCCAAATTTCCCCAACATTAAATTACTTATTTCTTCAACAGCACCAAATTATTAGATAGAACAAAAAACTTCTGAATCCTTCATTTTCTTGACTACTTATTTACTTACATCAGATATTTTTATGCCTAAATGAACACTACTTCAGTACATTTGATGCTGACAGAAATAGAATCTATTCTGAAACAATCTGCAATGATTTTTGTGTTGAGGATTTTGCCCTCCTTCGTATCAAACACCTTCACTTCTTTCTGGGAAAATTTTCAACCCTGGGAAATTTACATTACAATTACAATAATAGTATGCAGCCTATATCACTACATACTTCCCAATGTGTTCATACGTATGCCTTTTCAGGTCTCTATAACAATACCATGAAGAAGAGAAGCTATGTGGTCAACTGATAAATTGTCGGCACTGGGGTAAATCGGAAGGAACTCTGGTTTATAATTCAAAAGCTCTGAGTACTAGCTGTAGCTTCAATAATTTTAAACCTGAGTTTGGATAAGTCACACAACCTCTATCAACCTCAGTTTCTTCAGTCACTAATTTAACTAATGAAAACAAACTATGAGCCATAGGTTATCTGGAGATGAACAAAATATAACCGATACCTTCAAGTTATGATATCACGGAGACTCATATATTTAAAACTACCTCTATGATACTAGATATATAAAGATCTGGACTTTATATACAAACTATATAATGTTTGTAAGATCAACGTAAGGAAAATTATGTGAGAAATACCCTTGCCAAATATTGTGCAGACCAAATGAAATAAGAAAAGGAATTTTTATTAAAATGGTACACATATTATGAAAGTGCAAAGTATTATTGGCAAACATCATTCTAGTAAACAGTCCCAGTGGCAGAGGGCAAAGTCATGGCCCCCAAAGATGCCCACATCCTAATCCCTGGAACCTATGAATATGTTACTTACATTACAAAAGGGGTTTTGCAGGTATGTTTCAATCAAGGAGTATGCGATGGGGAGAGTATCTCAGATTATCTGAGTGATCCCAATCTAGGAGTCCTTCATGATAGAAGAAGGAAACAGAAGAAATCAGCATGATGAGATGTGAGAGGGGCTCACCCACTAACTCTGGCTTTCAAGGTGAGGAAAAGAGTCATGAGTCAATGAGTCTGTGGATGGCCTCTAGAAGCTACAAAGCACAGCAACAGACTCTCCCCTGGAAGCTCCATGAGGGAATGTAGTCTTTACCTTGGATTTAGCACACTGAGACTGACTTTGGACTGCTAAACTACAGAACGGTAAGATACTAAATAGGATTGTTTTAAGTCCCTAAACTTACAGTAATTTGCCACAGTAACCATAGAAAACCAATGTATCGGGCAGACCAGGTGGGTTACTACCCTGGAAGACATTTTGAGGCCAAGAACATAAGGGAGAGTATGGGTCATGAAAGAGACATAGGGTGACTCTAAGAACAGAAAACAGACATGAAGCATAACAGATCTATTGTTCACATATTATTAGGCATCTGTTGTAAACATCATTGTAGGCTAGAAGTTTTAAGGAACATACAAAAGGTAAACTCCATGTATGTTCTCAAACGCAGAATCTAGTTTTTGTTTGCTTTTATTTATTTATTTTAATTTTTTTTTTTTTTTTTTTTTTTTTTTGCCAAGGGCCACCCTACTCCAAAACACATTTCCTTTTCCACTGAAGACAGATCTCATGGAACTGCTTAGCGAGTAAGTCTGCTAATGGGAGATACCTGGGGACCTGTCTCAGAGGCCATGAGTCTCCTCCTAGCACAGATCCACAAGGGAACTAAGGTACAGTTTTTCCTCACTGCACCACATGTGCAGTTGAAGAAAACTCTACTCCAGGAAAGTAGCCTGCTGGGCTAGAGCTTCCCATCTACACACGGGCCTAGAATCCAAGAAGCCTGAGGGCAGGAAATGCACAGGGAGGAAAGAGGGCATGCTAGGGCACTCTGGATCAACAGCCTGGCTCCCTGGGCCCCGCCCCTAGTTGGGGAGGTGGGGGTGTACTGAGAATTTGAGCCACAGGCAGGGGCTTGTAGTATACACACAGGGATAAAAGGGCCCATCCTGCTCCAAAACAGTCTAGCTCATTCCTCTGACTTCAACTCTCATGAGATCAGGGAGCCAGATCTCCAAGGATCTTGGTCTGGGAATCATGACTGAAAGACAGGACCTTAGTCCAGTAAAACCAAGAGGTCCAGGAGTGCCTGGGTGGCTCAGTTGGTTAAGCGTCCAACTTCAGCTCAGGTCATGATCTCGCAGTTTGTGGGTTCCAGCCCCACAATGGTCTCTGTCCTGACAACTCAGAGCCTGGAGCCTGCTTCAGATTCTGTGTCTCCCTCTCTCTCTCAAAAATAGACATTAAAAACATTTTTTAAAAAAAACTTTAGAAAAAGAAAACAGAGGTCCAAAGATAACCATCGGAAGTTCAAATCCTTGACCAATAGATCAGTATGAGAAATGCTGCCTCAGGGAGATGGCTTGGTGAGCAAAGGCAGGCTCTGTTCCACAGTGGGTGTGGGCCAAAAGCGGGGCAGGTGGCAGGAATGAAAAGCACATGTGTGAGCCTCTGTGACTCCACATCTAGGCTCCACATCAACCCTCAGGTTCAGGAATCGGGATGAACAGGGTCCATAGTAGACATTTCTTGGGGATTCACAGGAATGCCAAGGTCCACCCAACCCTCACCAAAACCCAAGTTACCAGTTCCCTTAAAGCCATGTCTCACAGGAACTCCTAAACCTTATAGTCCCAGTATGGCCAGGAAGTTTGCTAACGAAGGATACCTTGGAGACCTGAATACCGCAGGTTCCCTTACTTCCCCCAGGCACAAGGCTGCATTGGGGCGCACTCAAACCTCCTGCTCTTCTCCACATCATAAGTAGAGTTCAGGTAACCCCTAACTACAGGAAAAGGAGCTGATGGGCGGGGAGGCCCATATGCACACAAACCTAGAGGTCCTGGAATTCCCTGCGCCGGACGTTGGTGAGAAGCTGGCCTCAGGGAAACCGCAGGAAGGCTTCCTTTGATTGGCCCCAGGGTCTCACCTTTTAGGGCTACTTGGGGCCGCGGGCAGCGATGCGCGGAGGAAACAAGAGGCAGCCACAGTGCATCCAGCTGCAAAATGTAGTAGCCAACTCACGAGGCTAGATCTCGCGAAATCTCCAGGCTAGAATCTCGCGCGCACCTGTAAGTCCTGGGAACGCCTTAGCTTTGCCATCCTGGGCAAGTGGGCTGAGAGACACCTGGGAGGCCTGACTCCCACACTGGTCCTGCGTATGGAATCAGCGTGCACGGCCACACAGGTCTAACTCAAACGACCTTTCCCTCCCCTCATCACCAGTTCGGTGCCAGGAACCCTTAGCACCATGAAGTTGGCCTCCAGAGTCCAGTTAAAGAAAGACTAGCAACACAGAATACCAGTGATGAAATGTTATAAAATTTAAATAATATAAATTATACATACAATGAGTTCTGTGAGTCCTCAGATAAGATTATTTGACAAAGGGAGTAGTGAGTATGGGGATGTGAATAGCTACAACGGTTACAGAGTCTAATAGCAACTAGGAGAAAAAAAAAAAAAGTAAAATATAGTGAATGGGAAGATTATTACCTTAACTTCCCACTGCAACTAGGGGATTTCAGTGCTTATCTTTTTGTATATATTGGATGCCCATGAAGGATTTCCTTTGTATAAAGATGTAAATAAACCTTTTTGAATAATTTGACAACCACTGCAATAATTAACTGGAAACAAGTGAACAGATTTAAGCTTGGACATCCCACCAATACTTCACCAGGAATGTCAAAGTGGAACAGAGACATCAGTTGTAATAGCCCAAGTTCAAGGTTAATGGGGGAAGCCATGAAAAAGATAAATCTAATAGATTTAAAAAAGGGGGGGGGAAGGAAAGAAAGGAAGTAGGACAAGATTTTAGTAGTAACCTGATCATGATTTGACAAGGGAGGGAGATAGAAGACCCTAAGTCACTGGCTTGAAGGACAAGGTACATACCACTGCCATTATTCCCTCAGTAGCAGCACTAGTTTGAATATATTAACTAATTTAATCCTCGGAACAATTGTAGAAGATGGCTTGCATCAGTATTCCTATTTTACTGGTAAGAAAACTGAGGTTGCAAGAGGCCAAATAATTTGCCCAAGGTCACCTGGTTAGCTCTTGGCAGGACCAGCATTCAAATTCAGGCTGTGTGGCTCTGGGGCCGTGTTCTCAGCCACTGTGCTACAGAGGATGGAGTAATTGTTTGAGAAAGAGAGCAACTTTTATTTTGAACATGTGAGATTTGAGGCAAGTGAAACAATCTCTGTGGTACATTTTGCTATCATTACAGGAAGATCTCAGAACATTGCTGCTGTGCAGAGCAAGGTTGACCCTGACAAATGATAAATCTAGATACAACTAAATTATTGTTTGACTCAATAGGACATCTTGACTTTTGCTGAATGCACTGAGAACTGTAATATTATTTCATTATCACTAAACTATAGCAATTCATAAAGGAATTAGAGAGAGAACTACTTCCCTAGGGACAGTCATGCCATATGGCTGTTATAGAAATGGAGTTTTAAACAACATCAAGTCTAAGCACTGTTATTGAAATCTCTTCATATCACATGATGTATAATTCCTAAGGGGTCAGTAGAAACACTAAATAAACCCCTGTAACAAGGAAATTATCTGATTTTGTATTACTTGGCTATTATTAAAAACAACAACAACTTTAACAATTGTATTTCACTTCTTAAAATGTAGGTTAAATCCTTAAGATTTAGTTACTGAACTATCACTGATAACAAGGAAAATAACAGAATATTAGTTCCAATTCAGGTACAGAATTTCTGGCATATAATTAGAGATCTGCAAACTCATATGTAGGCAAGAGATGCCTCATTACCCACAGGTAGTTACCCACCTGCATATTGCCTGTTAAATTTAGATCAAGATTGACAAAATATTTTTTTTCCTGTGGTGCTTGTAATTCAAAAGCCAAAACTTCTAAGACTCCCTTGTCCTAGTTTCACTTTTTATTTATTATTTTTTATTTTATTTTATTTTATTTTTTTGAAAAGTCTTTCTTCATAGAAGCCTTTAGAACTCTGTGAACTTTTTTTCCCCCCTATTCCTTTGCTGTTTGGAATTCCACTTCTGAGTTACAACTACGTGAAAGCTTTAAGATAACCACAAAAACAAAAGTGTGGCATCATATTGAACCTGACCTTCTGGCAGGCAGAATGGAACAAAATCTCTCCTTTAAATCCCTCCAGTATTTGGTGAATCTTCTAATCCTAAAGAGCTGACTCTTATTGATTCTTTTTGTGTTATAAAAGAAATATCATATCTGAAGAACTTTCTTTTATAAAAAGTCTAGAGATTCTCAGCTACTTCGTTGAGAAGAATTCTAATGCTGAATAAAGAGTCAATAATAAGTACCAAAAGAAGAACTCTGACCATTTGGAGAAAAACATGTAGAGCAATCTTTCATTTCCTTCGAATTTCATCTTGAAGCAACTTATGGCTTTACAATATATACTATATTTGGTTGTAGAATCTGAGTTTATATCATAAAAAAGATTGAGAGAATTCTCAAATACTGAGAATATACTGAGATTAACTCACAGATAAATTGGCCTAAACACGTTAAGATGTCTATCTATAGAGGAATATATGCATATATACATACATATATGATTTCTTTTCATATTATACATTAATTGTTTTAATTTTTCAAACATGTGTACAAGAACATTCATTAAGCATTATCACATCCATTCCTTATGTGATTTCAGCATTTTCCACACATGTAAACTATGATTTTCTGAGTTTGAAGTCCCAACTGCCATTCACTCTGGAAGTTAAGGAATTGTTTTGGGAGCTCTAAGGTCACTCAGCTGCATCTGGGTCACTGAGCTCAGATCCAGGCAGAACAGAATGTTGCTCTTCTCCCAATGGAGTTCTTTTTTAGTGCATGCTGCTTTTAATATTCACACTGTCCCTGGGGTCTAACTGGGTTACACTCAAAGTCCAGCTCAGCACAATGGCCAGATTTCTTATACTCTTGAGGCTATTGTGGACTACATTAATGTTTAAAATATGGGTACTGAGCCACAGATAGATCACAGGAATAAATAATAGAACTTCACAACTTAAAAAAAGCCTTTCTGTACACATGTCCTCTAAGTAAACCATTTAAATAACTTGAAGTAATTCAAATGACTTAGTTATGAGAATATAGTTATTGTTTTCCAGTCTTACTTACAATATGGGCCCATGGCAAGGATATCAAGTACAGTGCAGTAAGGAATCTGTAATGTAATCACTTAGTGTCTAATGAAATATTGCTTAATAGAACTCAATTGGAAGACGCAATGTCTTTATAAATTTGCTTCTAAACACTGGCATTTACACCCAGCCTAGAGATATTCCCTAAGTAATTAGTTACACCAAAAAATACAATTAGTTCTAAAATGGCTAAGATCTATAGCAGAAATAAAAAGGTCCCAGTTGTCATTCCACTTCATCAACAACAATACATTTTTAAACCCCCTATTTAAAACTAAAATTAAAAAAAAAGTATTTGGGTGGGAGCAATCTTAACATATTTTTTAAAGAAGTGATGGAATATAAAAATCATGAACAACAATAAGAATATGAGCTCTTTGCTTTGTACTTAACAACCAAAAGTGCAACATGTCATGGTAATTCTTGGAGAGATACTGACAAATCCAAAAACCTTAATTTTCTGTCTTCGTATGAAACAATACCTAAATTGACTTCACAGAAATTCTGTTCTCTTACGAGAGAATTATGTGATCACTTTTAAGAACTGTATGAAGAAAAATAGGAACCCATTTAGTTTTTCATACAGAGGAAATTTAACATGGAGAATCGATTTTTAAATTTTTTTTATGTTTATTTATTTTTGAGGGAGAGAGACGGTGTGTGAGTGGGGGAAGGGGCAGAGAGAGAGGGAGACACAGAATTCAAAGCAGGCTCCAGGCTCTGAGCTGTCAGCACAGAGCCCCAGACGGGGCTTGAACTCACGAACCGTGAGATCGTGACCTGAGCTGAAGTTGAACACTTAACCAACTGACCCACCCAGGCACCCATCATGGAGAGTTGATTAAACAAGTGATGAAAAAAAAAAAAAAAAAGTTGAGAGCCACACTGAGTATCATGAAACATGACAAATACTAGCAACAGCAGGAAGACACCAACTATTCCTATGGCAAAAGGGGATAATGAGAGGGAATAGTATAAGAAGAGCAAGAAGGTAGGGTTGTCCAAGGGGCATTAGAATCTACTGCTTGGCAGGCAGAAGCAGGAACAATGGAACACTGGCAGTCTGTCTACCAGGTGCAAAAACCCATATAGATACATAGTCACTGCTCAGAAAGCTACTATGGGCAGAGAAAGAGTGGGGGAAATGCCCTAATTTATTCTTTTTTCACACTCAGCAATGCCTGAAACTTGCTGAATGTAACCACAAGTCAATAGACATGAAAATCTGTGATACACATACACAGCAAAGCAAGAGAATGGGAGAAATAGACTAGCAACCAAACAGGCAAATAACTAACACAGGAATGACAAGAAACGAAAATTTTAAAAGTCCATAAATATCAGCTCATACACCTTCTTACTTGTTCCAAAGCATTCATAGCCAGCAACAGTTCTGAAAAATGTCTATGCTTATGACAAAAACAAAATACTTAACTTGTAGTCTGATCACATTTTCTAATGTTCACTGATTTGGCCATCGTCCTTTTCACAGTATCTCTTCAGTTATAAAGTGCATTTGGTGACCTTAATTATTTTATTTGATTGGCTATAGAAGCTGAATACTCTTTAAGTTTATTCTTGAGTGGTTATCTTCAAGAATGAACAAAAAGACTGATATTGAGATGCCATGGCAGAAACCTAGAGAACTTATAGTTTCAACATCCTTTTTGTCAAGGGCTGTCTATAGACTTTTATATTTCTCCTTAGTGTGGAAGAGTAAAGAATATTTAATCAAAGCTGTTCCCAATACAATAACCTTCAAGTCATAAAACCAGTCCATATTCATTCTGCTTAGAACACCACCTTTCATTTTACATAAACATTTCTAGGATTCCAACTATTTATTTCTGCAATCATGTTGAAAGGATTTATTACCTCCCTTCCTGAGAGCTAATATCAGATTTTACTCATACAAAAATACCATTGACTTTCAGTCTCTTTTCTGTTCTAAATGTTCTAATTCTCTGTATCTAACTCATTAAGAGTATATTGTGATGGTTTTTTCTGCTTTGAATTATGGTCTTAAGCCAGTTTTTAGCACTGATAATGTGGTTGTTTTTCATCCCAGCCAAATCCAATTAATTTTTCAAGTAAAATTTCAAGGCATATTATATCAAAGCTTTTACTCCAGTTAAAAACAAAATTCAGGAATGGAAAACAGCTGTGTGCCTTTCTCCACTGTTTCCTTTATTCCCTCTAAAGTTTGTTGTTCTTATGCTAGCATGGTTACTATAGAATTTAGTGCTTGCTTGTTTGTTTTTGGGGGTGGGTATGGGTGGGTGTTTTCTGTATTAGGGTTCTCCAAATAGAAACAGTAGGATATATGAGTGTGTGTATATAAATGTGTGTGTGTTTAAAGAATTGACTTATATGATTTGGGGAGCTGGCAAGTTGGAAATTTGCAGGGCAGGCCGCAGGCCAGAAATTTGGGTAAGAGTTGATGTTTCGGTCTCAAGTCCAGGGTGATCTTCATGCAGAATTCCTTCTTCTTCAGTGGACCTCAGCTTTTTCTCTTAAGGCCTTCAATTGACTGCATAAAGCCCACCCACATAATGGATGGTAATCTACTTTATTCAAAGTCTATTGATTTAAATTTTAATCATGTCTAAATAATGACTTCACAACAACATGTTAGAGTGGCCTTTGACTAAAAATAATTGGCCACCATAGCCTAGTCAAGTTGACACATAAACTTAACTATCACATTTTCATTCGTTACAATTCCTTTTTGCCATTTCAAATGACCAGAAACCTGTTTCATTTGAATTGTACTGCATCATTATCTATTATGAAATACAAAGTTCTATAAAAAATAATAAAAATAAAAATACAGTACTACAAAATATTTGGAGAAATATGAATTCTGAGTATGACTCCATTTCCAAAATATCTAAGAATATTAAGTATTACTATTCAATTTTATTTTAAGAAAATGCATCAAAATGAAAAATTATTTGCAATATTTTCCAAGCAAAAAATCTGATAAAACTCCTTAGGAGAGGTAAATTAACATATTTATTAAAAAATACCCTCAAAAGCAAATTTAAATTTGTAAAAAAAAAATCCTAATGCTGAGCATTTATTCTATAATTTTTGCATTTTTTCATCCATTGTACAAAAGTAAATTTCAGTGGCTATATATGAAATTTCTATTTTGAATGAGTAGTTAAATCAATTTTTTTAACAAAACCCACATATTTTAGTAAGCTCTGAAGCCAATACTTGTATTTTAATTACTATTATTTTAAACTGGTAAGAGTTACTTCAGTGAGTTTTTCCCTAGTACTTTATGTAGCAGTATAGTTTTAGAAAATATGCTTTTTCTTTTTTATATAATTACTGCTTTATAGCTTTTTACAAATCTACTTATAAAAAGGCATAGTCTTTATAAAATTAATGTTCCTGAGAAGACTGATTTCTTTGTTAAATTAAAAAAAAAAAAAGGAGGGAATCCTGGGTGGCTCAGTTGGCTAAGAGTCCGGTTAAGAGTCCAACTCTTGGTTTAGGCTCCCATCATGATCTCAGGGTTCGGTTCATGAGTTCAAGCCCCCTACTGGGCTCTGTGCTGACAGCGCAGAACCTGCTTGGGATTCTCCTCCTCACTTTCTCTCTGCCCCTCCTTGGCTCACGTGCTTTCTCTTTCTCTCTTAAAATAAATAAATAAACTTAAAAAATGAAAATATAGTTTTTGTTAATTAAATGCCATTTCTCACATATTAACAATGTTTTTTAACCTTACAATTTCTCCACTTGAGATGGGATATAAGAGTTCTCTTTTGTTTAAAGAGAAAAAAAAAGTGACCCCCAAAAATAGTTCTCTTGTAATTTTTTGTCCAATGTTGTTCTACATTTTCTTCCTGATATCTTTTATATTTTTCTTTCAAAAGTTCAACTGCCACAGAGTTTAAGAACTAGAGGTTCTTAATTTTTTCAGTCTCATAACAGTAGAATGGATGGTCTACAAATTTGAACTACATTGGAAAATGTTTGTCCTTCCTTTTTTTGTTAAAGAACTTAAGCAATATTTAGATTATCAAATCATACACTACTGTTTAAATAATAATAAGTTTCAAAGTGAGAGCTAAAAAGTCATGGATTTTCTTTCACAAAGTCATATGCTAAGCTTATGTATAAAAATATGTATTAATAATAGTTCATTTTCTGAAGATAATGCTTTGCTCTATATAATTTAAAGATTTTTCATAAACATAGCCTCATTAATCTTCTCTATGTCTCCAAAGGCAATTGTGTATGCATGATTTCCATTTTACAGATTATAAACTAACCTGAGGAAATGGACTGTCATGGGATTCATTTTGTTTCTCATGCCACAGCTTTGACCCACAAAGATTTCAAATTTATTATAGGCATAGACTTCATTTTACTCTTCTATTGTATTCCCCAAAGTCCAAAGAAATGCAGTCTTGTGTGACTAAAGGAAAAAAAAAAAAGGTTCAAAGTCAGGAAGCCAGGCTTTGAGACATAGCTTTCCCATTTGGGCAAATTATTTAACCTCTCCAAGTTTACATCTGTGAAACACCTGCTCTCTCCACAACACTGTTGTTTGTGAGGCTCAAATGAAAGAAATATGTAAATGTGTTTTGTAAATTGTAGCTCCTTTATAAATGTTAGTTGTTATGTTATACTTACAACCCCACTTGACACTTCCTTTGAAGCAAATATTGAATCTTATCAATGTTGGCATTCTTCAAGCCATAGTATTAGTATATCAGAAATGTTTACCAATCATCTACTGAATATATTAAAGAATGAATGCTATTGAGCATTTACTGTGTGTGTCAGGCCCTGTTCTAGATGCTGGTGTTGAGAGGTTGTATTTTTAAATGTTGTTATCAGGCAGGCCTGAAGACCCTAAATACTTGAAGGAAGTAAGGCGTAAGCTTGTGGCTAACTGGGGAAAAACCATCTAGAAAAAGGATATGGCAGGTGCCAATAATGTTTGAGATACAGATAGAGGGCAACTGGGCCATTGTAGGTTAAATAGGGGGAAGGCAATAGAACATGAAGATCTGAGATAGTAGGGATGGGATAGATCAAAAAAGACATTGTGGATTCTTATCAATACTGGTTTTTACTCTGAACAATTTGGCAAGTACTGGGGTGTTTTATACAAGGTGACATGTGTCACTGTAGTCCCTATAATGAGAATAGAATGCCGAACAAGAGCAGAAAGGGACAAGACCAGCTGAAGTAGTCAATGAAGCAGTCCACGCAAAATATAATGGTGGGCTCAACTAAGATGTACTAGCAGAGCAGGTGGTAATAAGAAGGCAGATTATAGATATGTTTTAAATGTAGAGCTGATAAAAATCTGTGGATGGTAGTAGAGTTAAACTATATACAGATTTTGGAAAAATTGACATCTTTATAAAATTGTATTATCTCTTCAATTATTTAGATCTTCTTTAATTTCCCTTAATTAGCTTTGTAGTTGCCAGTGTAGAATTCCAAAACTTACTTTCCTGTATTTTCTCTAGATATGTAATGATTATTGTTGCTATTTTAAGTTCATCTTTATTTTTCATCTACCATATAATATATATATATATGTATATATGTGTATATATATATACAATCTTTATGTACATACATAAATATAAATAATCTTCTCCAGTTCTATAAGAACTTAACGAATGAATGAATGCCTGATACTAGGCCTGAAAGTAATGTAACATTGGGTGTCAACTATACTTAAAAACAAAGGTACAAGATGTAAAACAAAAAGATAAAGTGGAATTTGGAAAATACTTCGTTATAACCAAATAAGGAAAGGAAGGAGCTACAGACAAATAAAGAACAAAAAAATGAAGAGCAGGATAAAAGGCTTAAAATTTGTATCTTCCTAAATACTGTTTTGCACCTCTCTCTATTGCCTCTAGCTCTGGAATTCTAATTACTATTGTGTTGGACAATGGAAATCCCACATGTGTCTTACATGCCCTTCCTTTATTTCCCATTATATTTTCTGTTTTCATTAAGATAATTTTCTATTGTTCTTATAGTTCACTAATTGTGTTTTCTGCTCTAAAATCACTTATTGAGTTTTTTTCTCCCCCAGCATTTCTGAGGTATAATTGACAAATAAAACTGTAAGATATTTAAAGTATACATACCTTATAGTGATTTGATATTTGTATAAATTGTGGAAGAATTCTCACCTTGCAATTAACACATCCATAACCTCACATACCTTTTTTTCCCTTTTTTTTTGTAAGGACATTTAAGTTCTGTTCTCTCAGCAAATTTCCAATCATATAATACAATATTACCACCTATAGTCACCATGTTTTGCATTATCCTCAGACCTTATTCATCTTACACCTACAAGGTTGTATTTCAACAAGCATTGCCAAGGATGTAGAGAAAAGAGAACCCTTGTACACTATTGGTGGGAATGTAAGTTGATTCAGCTACTGTGGAAAACAATACGGTAGTTTCTCAAAAAATTAAAAATAGAACTACCATATGATCCAGAAATTCCACTTCTGTGTATATACCCACAGTAAATACAAACAGAATACTGAAGAGATATCTGCACTCCCGTGTTTACTGCAGCATTGTTCCCAATAGCCAAGATAGGGAAACAACCACCTAAATGTCTATCAATGAATAAATAAAGAAGATGTGATATATATATATATGTACGTATGTGAGTATATATATATATATATATATATATACACACATATATGCACACACATATGTATATGTATAAATATATATACGCACACATATATGTATATACATATATACACATACATATACATATATAGGTATACATATATGTGTATATATGTGTTATCCATATATATAAGTACATATGCACACACACACATATTATTCAGCTATGAGAAGGAAGGACATCCTTCCATTTGTAACAACACAGATTGACCTTTAGCACATTCTGCTAAGTGAGGTAGGTCAAAGAAAGACAAATACTGTGTGGCGACACTTAGATGTGGAATCTAAAAAATCCAAACGTGTAAAACAGGGAATAAAATGATGGTTACCAGGGGCTGGGAGGTGGGGGATAGGAGAAATGTTAAAGGGTAGAAACTTGCAATGAGTATTAAATAAGTCCTACAGTTCTAATGCACAGTATAATGAATATTACAATAGTACAATATACAATATAGTACAATATACAATATACAATATACAATATAGTACAATATACAATACAATATAGTACAATATTACAATCATTAAACTTTCTAAGAGACTGGATCTTAATCATTCCAACCACTAAAAGGAAATGATAACTATGTGATGTGATGGAGGTGCTAATCATCAATACAATGGAAATTATCTTATAAATATATAAATGTGTCAAATAAACATGTTATACACCTTAAATTTACACAATGTTGTAATTCAAATATATTTCTAGTAAAGACATTTAAAAAATAAATTGAATGTTAGCAAACTGAATCCCAGAAAATAAACAGGAAATAGCACCACAAAAAGTCCGGTATGTTCCAAGCAAGCTAGTCATCCACATTAATAAAATAGAAAACAAAGATGTGATCAATACAATAGAAAAAATGGATAAAATTTAAAAAATAGTTCATTGATTAAAACTGAGCAAAGGAATAGAGGGGAACTTCTTTGTTGACCTCATAAGGGGTATCTACAGATATCCCAAAGCAAATATTTTAGTTAAAGGTGAAATATTACAAGTTATACTTCTGAGATTGGGAAAGGAACAACAATGTCTGTTCTTATCCCTTTTATTGAAAATAGTGCTGGATGTCCTGGTCACTGTAGAAGTACAGGAATAAAAGATATAAAAATTTGAAAATAAGATTTAAAACTCTCATGATATCAAACAACATAATTGCATATTTCAAAATTCAAAAGGATCTACAGTCAAATTTTAGACTTAAGTGTATTTAGAAAAAATTCTGAATATGAAGATTGGCCATAAAATTTGAAAACATACAAATAAATACACGTAACAAAGTGTATATTGATATTACACTGTGAGAACAATAAATTCAGTGATAATACATGATATAGTCAATGTATTGTCTATCACTAGCAATACATAATCCCATACTGTTGTATAAATTGAAATGAAAGCTTTAATGCAGCATTTCCATTAAAGTCCCTATCATTAAATCTGTGATGTGTTGCTTTTTATGACTTCTGCATAATTTTCACTAAAGAAACCTTTGCTTTGAGCATATCCTACTGTATGTCCAGTGCCTTATTTCAATGGTGGCATCTAGGAGTCACTCAAGTTATCTACTGACTGAATGACTGAATAAATGACTGTAATATTTTTCCACTCTCCAAAATCTCTTCAATCAATTCTGGTATGCAAATTGCCTTTTATTGTTAAGCTGGATAAATTTTTTGAGAGATAAAAGTAGTAAATGTCTCTTCTCGTTTAAGGATATTGTCTACTTAATTGCCTTCTCCAATCAAGTAAATTAAGCAATATATATTTTTTGCAACTCCTTCTTAGTGATGTGTAAAATAACTGCCCAGAGCAGAGAGGCGATATGGTATTGCTGAGCAAGATGCACAGATTACTGTAAAACAGACTGGTTTCCAATTCCCGCCATTAGTTATGACACAATAATTCTATGACCTAAGGCAAGTTACTTTACCTTCCTAAACCCCTGTTTATACTGTTGAAAATGGGAAAATAATACCTATCTCTAAATGTCCTTGTAAAAATTAAATGTGATCATATATGCTATCTATTTTTCATAAAATGGTGATTATTATTATTATTATTATTAGAAATCAATGACTGCATAATCTCTATAGATACTTCCCACTGGAAACTCCAGAACTCCTAAATAAGAAGAGCTTAGACAGAGAAATCTAGTTATAAGAGGAGTTCTAAAAAAAATGTGTTTTGATGGGGCTTCTGGTTGGCTCAGTCCACTGAGCTTCTGACTCTTAATTTCACCTTGTGGTTCATGGGATCAAGTCCCGCTTTGGCTCCATGCTGACAGCAAGAAGCCTGCTTAGGACTCCCTCTCTCTCTTTGTCTCTCTTTCTCTCTCTGACCCTCCCCCATTCATGGTCTCTCTCTCCTCTCTCTCTCTCTCTCTCAAAATAAATAAAAATTTTAAAAAATGTGTTTTGAAACTACAGTTGCACAGTAAGTGTACTCTTTTTATTTAGAGTATACTTTTTAATTGACATGTCTTGGTTACAGTAGGTAAGGAGAATATGGGAATGTTGAGATTCTTCCAATTCTTCTCATGGTGTGATGCATTTTCTATTCCAGTAAGAGTTTAAAGCGGAAGAAGAAACTATATACTGTTTTACAAAAGCAAAGTCATTAATTCTGAAGAGGACCAACTTAAAAGACAGCTGCTAAGTTCCACGAAGTTCTACCAAGAGCATTGAAGGCATTTGTTAATTGCTGTAGTTTCATTACAGTACAACATTTGGAATTTGTTGGCCTTCAGTAGGCATTATACTGGCCTTTAATGACATCAGCCTATAGCACAAGTGTTAACAAAATGGAAAGTAATATTGGTGGAAGATTACACATTACAATGCAGGTAACTCAAAACCACAACTTTATTTTCAATATAAAATATAAAATTAGCTGGGCATAAGATTCAAAACAATCTCAAAATTACATTATTTAGAAAAGTGTTAGTTGTTCAAAGGCAATATCCAAGATTGGAAGACAGAATTGAAGTAACAAATATTGCTGAGATCAATTTAAAGCAGGAGGTAATCCCTCCCAAGATTCTTTGGCTCTGTTTCTGCTTAACAAAATCACTAAGTCAGAACCTAATTGCAATCCCAAAGAAATACAGATAAACATATTCATGAAATGAATGTTCATGTTATTTCTGGGACTGTCTAAGCAGTGGAGACAGAACACCGTAAAACCTGAAAGCCTTGTCCTTGAAGCTTACATTCCGCCTCAAAGCATGAGCGTTAAAAATTTCTAATCTAGTGCTTGTGTCGTTAAGTGGGACAGCCTTTATTCAATACTTCAGTTTTGTTCAGATTCAAATTATTTGCAATCAGAAAAACTGAATGAAATAAATGACTTGACATAGACTCTCCCGGCACCAGAATGTTTAAGTAGTAATATGGTTCTTTAGCATCTTCCAGTTTTAAGGAGCAAAAGAAACATTTGGAAGGCAAGAGTGTTATTATGTCAAAGAAAATATAATTCCCAAATAGTACAGATGCTAATGTAATGATAAAAATTTTCAGATCATTATATGAAATTGTTTAGCCAAGTTTGGTTTGCTAACATTTTATAGTCAGAATTTGGGTATGAAAGCCTGAAAAGATAGTGGCATCTTTTGTTTATTTGTTTGTTTGTTTGCTTGTATAAAACAGAGAACCACAAGTTGAGGTTGACAGAATCTATCCTCCAAAGCCTAACTGCGACTTGGTCTGAATTCTGACAAGGAGTTTCTGAAGCTCCAAGTAACATTAATTCTGTCTCATGCTATTCAACTGCAAAAATCAACTGTGGGACTCCAATAGCAATTGATTGTGCCACTCGATCAAGTGTTCATAAGCACCTAGTATAATGTGCTTAACATTATGCTAATTGCTGCGAATATACAAGTTTAAGACATAGTCTTAACTCTCACAGAGTGTAAGAGTTTATTTGGAAATGCATATGAAATAAATACCTTAAGAAAACAACAAAACACCTTGCATAATTAAAGGCTTACTGGCAGAATTTCAGGGGAGGAGAAAGTTAATAGATATTTTGCTAATTAGAAACGGACTGTAGGAGGGAATGAACTAGAGACTGACCTGGGTAGGATTTGTGTAGGCAAAAAGAAAATGGTGAGAACATTACAAACAAGAATGGCATGAATGAAGACACACAGTAACAAGAAACTTAATCATGTAGTTGCTAAGTGTGTGAACATTTCCAAAGTATAAGCTGACAACACTCTCCTCATGTCATATCAGAATTTCTAAACTATAATCCTAGTCAGCATATAGTTTTCAAGACTGAGATTTTTAAAGTAATTTTCATTTAAGGAAATAAATATGGGTACACGTGTGAATAAATAAAATAAAATGTATTGTCTAAACACCTTCTTCAATATTGATTAATCCTTTAACTAGGTTGTATTTAGTCAAGAGTCTCACAATATGAGCACAAAAACAAATATATGGAAAACAGAAGTGCATATGGGTTGAGAAATAGTTTTGTGACCTAGAGCTCTAACTCAGCTTCTTTAGCCCCCGAAGTGTATTTTCTCTTTAGGTAGAGTATAAGATTTT
The DNA here is from genome assembly GCF_018350175.1 of Felis catus. NCBI lineage: Eukaryota > Metazoa > Chordata > Mammalia > Carnivora > Felidae > Felis > Felis catus. The sequence goes on along the minus strand of NC_058373.1, from coordinate 77,031,279 downwards.
GTATAAATGGTAGCAGGCAAATTTTTCTCTATTTCTAGGGATATAAGAAAAAAGAAAGAAAAAAGGGGAGAGAAAGGGACTGAAATTGTAGGTAAAGGTTTCCAGAAAAGGTATCTGGTCTATCGGAATTTTAACACAGAGGAAAAGATTACTAAGGTAAATCATGAACTCTTAAATTTTTAAGGAAATGTTATTAAGCCTTGTTTCCAAAGCACTGACGACAAACAAGGGGTATTGAAGTGACTACTTGAAGTGAATTCCCTATAAACTCAACTCTTTCCAAAGGAAATCTATAAGGGTGTTAAAAATGGTTTCCCTGTTCAATAGTACAACATAGCTTTCTTGAATGCTAAAATCAGCTAAAATACCATGCATAGTAAGTTATATGAAATTGACACAGCTTCAATTCAGTGCAATAGGGATTAACATCCCAATCACTTATAGTATTAACAAAGACCAGAAAAAAATGTCACTGGTGAGAAGCCTCTAAATCAGTCAGCTTATCACTTCACAGAGTCGTCAGATACTGGGCAAGCACATTTTTGTTTTGCTTATTGCTAAACTAAAATTAAGAAAGCTCTGAGGGGAAATCAGTTCCACCTGCGGTCAAATGTTTAAAAGGGTCATTCTAATAACCAGATAGGCACATATTTGATAAACCCAGTCTTAGAATGCATCACTCTGCTCTCAGATTTTTCTCTTGCCTTGATCTAGAATTGTAATAAAAATAAAGCTGTTGAGCTTAATATTTCTTCTGGAGGCTTCCCTTATTATAATATCTTGCCACCACCCCACGAGTATTGTATATTGTTTAAAGTTACCACCCCAAATCCACATTGTTCACCTTCCTTTGGAAAGTACTGTAATTATTCAAAGAACTGTATTGATTCAAATATTTGGATGTCTTATTGGCCTTCTAAGATGAATTTGAATTTATTGGCAGCAAGCAGATAGATATCATAAAACAATTTCAAACAAGAAATCACTAAAAAGTTAGTTGCAATTCCCACTTCACCTTGCTACAGAGTCACTCAGAGCTCACACTACTTAGATCTTTAAGCACATCTGAACCTGCATGCAGACAGCATGCTTTGTCAAGCTTTACTGAAGCCTGCAGAGCACAGTGGGATCCAAGCCATATCAGAGGCTCCACAGTCCCTTCCCTAATGCCACTTTAGTAGACTACCAGGATGCCATATTGTGAACATCAGACCCATCACAGAAAGTGGTCCATGCTCCAGCATCACATGGCCCTGGTCAGTGCACTGGCACTCTGCTCAGTTACATGCTAAGTCCTTTATTATCTTGAACTTCAGTTGGTTTGAATTATCTCTTCTCAAAGCTATCACTGATGTCTTGTTAAATAAAACCAGCAATATCAGGGGATATTCCTTCTGAATTATAGAAATGAAAGTGTGAATAATTATGTATTCAGGTTTCCATTACTTTCAAAATTTGGCATATAAATCTATGTTTATCTCATGGTAGATTCCATCTTAAAAATAGGTCTTTTCTAGAGACACATACAAAGCTACTTTGAGAATTAAGAGATATAAATCCACACAAGAATGTTGTATTTAATGGTTGTGAAATCCCTGTTAGATTCCAAGGTAAGATTATAGTGTCCTCTTAATACTGGTAGTTCATAATTCTTAAAGTAAACACCCTAACTTTACAACATCTCAACACAAGACAATGGTGTTAAAATCATCCCCAGGGATCATCGTCATCACCTACTGCTTCCCTGCCACACTCAAGTCCTCTCTAAAAGAGGGCTATATTCAAACTGTTGTGGGATCTCATCACTTCACATATATATTTAGTTCCTGGAATCTCATTATCTCCACACTAAATGGGATTTCTTACTTAAAATGACACAATTTCAGCTAGTTCTCTTCAACCCCAAGTTCTCATGGAAATACATAAGATTTCATGAACAGATGATCTCTATTTCATATGTTTAAAGTTGGTATTAAACTTTCCTCTGTCTTCTCTTCTCGTTTTAGATACTGTAAATGTCCAAATCGAGAGCATGGACCAGCAGATCTTTTTCATATCTGTCCTTTGCCTTTTACAGCATGTCCTTGCCGGCTGTCCTCTTTTCAAATTTTGTGTTCCTTTGAATGGGCTATTGCACTGATGGCTTTTGGCAGCTGCCGAGTGCTAAACCTGCATATAAAATCAATCTGTAGGGCCAGGCCACAAAACAGGCCTACTTGAAATGACTTTTTTTTTCAGCTTTCTGGTTACTGTCATATTAGAGTTTTAGTGCAATGGGCAAGGACAATAATTCGTTTTACTTTATGAGAAATCTTTATCTTCAAGGGCCAATGCTTGGTTGAATTCTTTTCAGATAATCCTCTTGAATTTATGCAACACTTATAGTAATTGAAGGTCCTCCTCTTACTAAATATTGTGGAAGAGAGTCCAAGCCAGAGTTTTCTGCACCAAATTTTGCATTAAAGTATGAAAAGGTATTAAGATATTATAGCACAATCATTATTTTCCCATACACAGGAAGTATTACCAGAAGCCATTTTATACTATCTTCCTCTTGTATATTTCTTTACCTTATCTCAAGAATAAAAGCCCTATTTCACTGCTGTTAAGACTTTGGATTTTCATGTTAACCCAACCTAAATCACTTCCAGGCTCTCTTGGAATGGAAAGAATGAATGTCCTTGGGCCAATTACTTATGTAGTATTTAAATCTCATTATATTCATATGTAAAATATAATGATAGCTCCTACTTTAGAGGAATAAGATGGAGACTTGGAAATAAATTAATAATTCATACAAGGCTGCGGGTACAATACCTGACACAAAGGAAGCTCTCAAATTATGTCACTAAATTTGCGACTAATTGTAATAATTGCCAGTTTTGGTATCTACCAGTATGAAGAAGTTGTGCTTGAGTAACTCACTCCATCACAATCATCTACTTTACTATGATATGAAGTAAACATATATAAAACGTATGATAAAATATATGATATTTCCAGAATAAAGCAACTTAAATAGTGTTTAAGAACACAATAAGAACAATTTTTAAAAATACAATTCTTCATGAAGGATTTTGTTACTCTTATATTTACTGTTTAATGAGTCACTCCAAAGTCAGTGGCATAAAACAACCCTATTTAATTATGCTTACAAAATTAGTAGGTTGGGTATCTAGAAAGGTATGACAGAATTGACTTTCTGCTTCACAGTATCTGGAGATCTACTAGAAAGACTCAAATTATGGGATACTGTAAGATCTGTTTCTGTGTCATTTCCAAGATGTCTTCTTCATTTATAAGTGTGGCTCAATTGGGACTATTGATCAGAGCATTAAAACATGGCTTCTCCATGTGGTTTGGACTCCTTACAGCATGGTGGCTGGGTTCTGACAGAGTCTCCTAAAATAGAACCTGCTTGGAGCTAGTGTTTCACGAGAACTGTGTGGAAGCTACATGAGTTTTTCTGACATAGCTTCAGAAGTCACCTAGTGGGCAGGCACTTTAGCTATACTTTCTTGTATCAAATAGTCATAAAATTGTCCAGGTTCAAAGGAAGAAGACATAAATCCCATCTTTCTTTGCAAGAAGAGTTTAAGAATGTTGAGGTGAGGTGAGGCCTTATTTTTAAATGCAACATCTTTTTTCAATTAACTATTGTCACTTTGATCACTCATTTTCATGTACCTCTCTCCCTTAATTATTCAGCATTACTTAGTATTCACTGTACATTGCTTTTGGTTATTCCTGAGTAGATTAAACTTTGTAAGTGTTATCTATCAAGAATATTATAAACTCAAAAATACAAGAATCATATCTTCCTTCATTTGTGTCTTCAAATAATTTCCACCATGGGACTCTTAGCACTTTGCTGATTCATTCAATAAGCTTGAATATTTAGCAGTATCTTAAAATGAAAGCACATAGTCGTTGGCAACAATGGATAACAACTTTATAAATGAGTACCAGCTTCAGAGATTAGGAAATACATGATGGATACCAGTGTACATTTCAAGATACCCTGCCTAAACCAAGACTCACCCTAAAAATATTAAAAATGGAGAAATTATTATTTTTATTTAACAGGCCACAAGACTGTAATTCATAAAGGAACTAAAGTATTCATCAGCTTTAGAATGTGAAAATATTGATTTTTTTCTTATCAGATACTTAAAATGAATGCAAACTCAAAACAATGGAGGGTTCTATTTTTAACTTTTTGAGGAACCTCCACGCTGTTTTTCAGAATGGCTAATAGAAGACCACTGGGGAAGGGAAAGGGAAAAATAGTTTCAAACAGAGAGGGAGGCAAACCATAAGAGACTCTAACAAAGAACAAACTGAGGGTGGGTGGGGGGGGTGGGGGAAAGAGGAAAATGGGTGATGGGCATTAAGGAGGGCACTTGTTGGGATGAGCACTAGGTGTTGTATGTAAGTGATGAATCATGGGAATCTACCCCCAAAACCAAGAGCACGCTATACACACTGTATGTTAGCCAATTTGACAATAAAGTATATTAAAAAAAACAAACAACGGAGGGTTGGAATCTATCATTCATCTTGAGAGGGAATATTTCCCCTGTGTTTGATTTGAGACACAATTGATTTGAGGTATTAAAGAATCATTGAATTGTTTTTGCATTTTCTTTCTTTCATGTTTACTTATTTATTTTGAAAGAGAGAGAGAGAATGCACACAAGTGGGGGAGGAGCACAGAAAGAGGGAGAGAGAGAATCCCAAGCTGGCTCTGAGCTGTGGGGCTCTAGCTCATGAACTGTGAGATCATGCACTGAGCTGAAATCAAGACTCAGTTGCTTAACCGACTGAGGCACCCAGGCACAGCTGTTATTGTATTTTCAAAACACTTAATCTGGATAAAGCATGATTTTATTAAAGCAGTTCATTCTTTCATTCTTTCTTTCAAAATTATCTCTTGAACACCTATTTCTTACCATCCTAGATTCTATGAATACAAAGAACCATAGGACACAATTCTTGCCCACACAAAAATTACCTTTCAGTTGCAAAGACAAATAAGTAAGCCTTTAATAAATGTTGAATATGATGTGTTTTGAAAGAAGATATTCAAGGTTCTCTTGGAACACACCTTAGACATTTAGATATAAACAAGCCAATTGTAGTAGATGCTGTGATGTTTTGTGTAACTTTCCTGCCAGAACTGAAAGACTTATTCCTTCAGCTATACGGAGCACTGTTGTCGGAATTCAGAGGTCAAATTTCTTTCAGGAATTACCTCCACTAAGGAGTCATCTTACCTGAGGCCATTGCTCCTTCCTAGGGCAGCCCACATTCAATGACAAACCCAATTCAAACGAGTCATACTAGCTGGAGAACTCCCTTTGGGGTCATCTGAGATCTTTTTTGGAGATTTCTCTCTCTTTTCAATTGTGCTTCTTTCCCTTTCCTTTCAAGGGATTGTTCCCAGGAGCACGCGCTAAGAAACCTCTGTGTGCTTATCTTTATCTCCAAATCACTTCCCAGGAAACCAAACATACAACAATCATTAAGTGGAAAAGAGGACCTTGTTAATCTAACAGGAGTTATTACAAGCAGCCACTTTCAAACCATCCTTTACATCACTGCCATGTTAATCTTCATGAGCCACAGCACTGATTTTCTCCAAAAATTCAAGTTCCCTTTACCTAATAAATAAATTTCAAACTATTCAGTGTAGCATTTAAAATTCTTCATTGTCTGATTCTGACCTTACATTTCCTATTCTCTTCATTTAACAGTAAACGGAACAAACAGAACTACTACAACTACTCAGTCTTTTCCTACCTCCCTTCCTTTGTCCTGACACTCCCGCATGGCCAAATTCAACCTGTGCTTTAACACTCAACTCAGAGACACTCCATCCATCAAATTTTACTGATCTTTTCCCCACCAGCAAGCTAAAGTGAATTGCTCTTCCCTCTGAATATGCACTGCATTCTGTATGCTTTTTTTTATGACTATTTACCAGTTCACATTTTAATTATTTAAAAACATTTTCTTTTCTAGATCCCACATCGTATACAGTAAATATTACAAAGATATAAAGAAAAAAGGGAACATCAGAGGGTGAAAAAAGGTGAGGTGACGGAGAGTGTGTGTCAGGAGATTAAGGGTAGAAGAAAAAGGAGGGAGAATGGGCATAGAGAAAGAAGGACCAGAGATTGAACAGCAGAAAAGAAGGGTAGCATATTGTCTTTCGAAGTGGCGGACTGAAAAAAAATGCAAGATAATCTACTTAAAAAAAAAAAAAGCATTTCAGAAAGAGGGTATGGAGGCTCCATTGGAGTTAAATAATAAAGATCATCATCACTTTGTACTTTGGCCAAGACAGTAATGAAATGGCAAACTTTAGAAGTGAACTCTGAAATACGTTCCTATTAATTAATATACTTTTGTCCTTGAAGCTGAGATTGTACTCATATAAACCATTTTACTTCCTCTTGGGCTATTTCAAGCACTATTACAGAGATCTGTGTTGCTCACTAAGGAATTTAGAATAAGGAGCAAAGGACTTAAAGAAAGATTATTTTATGGATGCTCGAGAGATGTAGCCATAGCCAACTGAAGATGTTCAGCAGACTCAAACAGAATGTGTCTTCCCTATGAATGGTCACCCAGCACTTCCATCTCAGTCATGTTTAAATTATTCCAGGATCAGCACTCAGAAAGGCAAATGAAAAATTTAATTTCAAATACTGCCACAATTTTAATTTAAAGAGAATTTATTAGGAATCAGCACGATGTCAGTTAGGATGCCAGTGGATCTTTGAATTCTCTAGTCCTTTCTATAGAAAGCAGAACTCTAACGTTTACCCAACACAGGTACAGAATCCCTGGCCTGAGGCTGCCCTCACTGTGTCTCCATGAGATTTTTTTAGATCCAGAGAAAGAAACCCTCCAGGTCAGCAGTAGTGAATGAACTCTGGCCGGGAATAGCTCTGTTGTAAGCCCCTTAGGCAGAGTCATTGACAATTACTTTACACTGTTTACAAAGTTAAAAAAGAATACACCGAGCAAGCAGTCACCAAGATCGCAATAACACCATGGATTATTCCTTTCATCTTAACTGTTCTTTCGCCTGCTCTTAATTTCCTTTGGTTTTAGCCTCATTTCTTTCAGAATTTAAGTCTGATCATCCCCAATAATTGATGATGCTGAAAGAAGTGATCTCATCAAAACCCTGAGCATCTGTGTTTTTTACGTTTGCTGACTCTCTTGTGTCGGCCATTATCCAGGCTATTGGTCAAACATTCCAAAATGGTTGGACTCTTTCCATCAAGTAGCTCAGCAACTTTCTATTTGGAGGCAGCCTGCTTAGTCATTTTCTCTTCACCATTGCTACCTGTACCCTCGTGACATAACAAAAAGTACTGTGCAGCCCAGAGTTATGGAGTGGCTGATGCTTCTTACTTCGACACTGCCCTCACGGAGTTCATATCTTTATGGTGTCCAATAAAGCTCATGTCATTTCTGCTTGTCTAGACCTAGAGGGCAATGGAAATAATATGGGATCGGTAGCCAGAAAACTTAAATTTGACACGTAGCCCTATCATTTGCTTGCCATATCATCTTTTAAGAAGCTGCAACATCCCTGTCTCTATTTCCCAACCTATGAAATGGGAGGACAGAATATTAAAGTCATTAATCCCTCATCTCTTTGGGGAAAAATAAATAAGATAATCAACAAGAAATGGATTTTGAAATATTTTCTTAAATATCTGTCAAACTTTTGCACCAAGTAACTAAATCTAAGTAACTAAATTAGTACTGCAAACTTATAAAGCTGCGTTTCTGAACCAGCATAACCTCACCTCAGTAAATTACCAGGGTCAATTATGAAGGAAAAAGTTATACTCTCTTTTCTATTTCAGGATATCATTATTTTTTTTTCTTTTTCCTGTGGGAGATTTGCCAAGCCCAAACAGATGGTGTTTGTTAAAAAAGAAAAGGTAATTTAATAAAGGCAACCTCATGTCGTTTATAACCCATTTTAAAAGCACGAAGCATAAACCGTTTTACTCTCACTCAGTGGCATCAGATCACTGCTTCACCAAAAAGGTCAACCCAGAAGGACTTGTGGTTTCACAGCCTCTTCTCAAAAACATTCTCTGTAGTCAATAAAGCACTTTTGAAAAGAGAAAAAGTTAAGGAAGCAAAGATTCCCAATTCTATTCTAATGCTTAAAACGGAGTGGTTGATTTGACACCAAGGGTTAAATACATTTCAAATAGAAAGTCAAAACTTGAAAGAAATCCTGTGCTATAAAACTTCCAAATCTCATGTCTTCTCAATGCTTTCTAATCAAGCTATGATGCTTCCTCCACTTCTCTTCAGCATCTCTGTGCCCCATCCAGTGGGAAAAGCAGTGCTGTTTAGCTTCAATGTCGGTGGTCCTCAGTCAGTGGTTGCACTGTCTGTGAGCTCAGTCTTTTGTTGCCAATGGGAATGATGGCTTCCAGAATCTAGGTAGAGAACTAATGCTCCATGGTAGCCAGAAAGCTGTGCAAGCTGTGCAGATGAGCATGTAAGGTGAATTTTATTGAAGTCAAGTGACTGAAGAGGAACCAAACTATCTGCAAACAAGTCTTCTAACTTTTCTTCCACAGAGCAATGTCAGAAACAAACTGAATGCTGCTCTCAAAAGAGCAGATCACAACAGAGAAAAATGCTTAGGATACAATCATTTGGTTGCTGTTATTGCTTCTAATGTACAGGATATGTCTTCTTCAAATCGTTTTGAGAAAGATACATTTTATAGATGATCTAACTGATATCAACATGTGGGAATTGGAATTGTTACCTTTCCAAAACTAATTTTTTAGCAAAAAAAAACTGACTAAAACTGAGTTGCATAAAGACATTTGACCTATGGCAAGCATGAGATTAGACTCTAAAATCTCTCTCGTGCACATATGTGCACGTGTATGTCTGTGTGTGTATATATATATATATATGAACATGTATGTCACATATATATGGATTCTATGTGTAATTCACATATATATATTTTGTGCATGGAATATATGTATAATTTTACATCCCAGAAAGTTCCTTGAAAGCAGTAACATTTCACCATTATTGACTCAATTTTATCATTGCATAACCAGGATTTGTAATAGCCATATCAATGCCCTCATGAACAGAGATGGATTTAAGGTAGAAGAGATAAAAGAAAAGAAATGCTATAATATAAAATATATATTAATCCCAGAACTTCATTTAATGACTTGTAATTTGTATGCTGCTTTGATGTCCCAGGGCCTTAATCTTAAAAAAAAAAAAAAAAGTCAATCTGAATAAACCCTTTATAATTTGTTAAAGTGCTGGATGAGTAATGTTAGCATGAGTTGAGGAAAGCAAAACACTAGAAAGATATGTGGAACTGTCAGCAATTCATCAGGGCCAGCCTATTTTAGCACCTAATAATTTTTTTCTGTGCTCCTTCTTTAGAAGAGAACAAATCAGAACGCCAATGCAGTAAATTCTCACAGGGGAAACCATAATTCTATTGATGTGCTTCAAGATGGCTTTTTGTTTTCAATTCTGCAAAAGCAGATCGATAAAACTAATGCAGGTTCTCTCCTCAGATTTTTCTTCTACATTCATAGTTAGGAGACTTGATAACGCCAGTTTAACCGATTCAGCACTGGTAGGCATAATGGAGCAAGCTCTTGCAGACAAGTGGACTACAGGAGGTAAAACAACAACAACAAACAAAGCAAAACAAAAAAACAAAAAACAAAGACAAAAAAACCCCACAGACAAAATATGGTACTAGGGTGCGGTAGCTTCATTTATCAGTTAAGCATGTGAACTCTTAAGTTAATCCACCTAGGTTTGAATCCAAATTTTTCTCACTAGTTGTCTGACTTCAGCCAGAGATGTGACCATTTCATATACCCCATTTCCTTCAAATATCAAATGAGAGTAATAAGAGGTAATATAATTAAATGAAACTATTCATGTAAAAGAACTGTTAGAAGTTCTAGCAATTTCTAAGTGTTCAATGAATTTTAATATTGCTACTATAGTGTGGCTTAACTACTCTTGCTCTTTGAGCATGGGTGCACCTCTTAGACCACTGAAAACCTGTCAGGATAAATGAGGTCATGCAAGGAAATGAGAATAAATAAATTCGAATATAGATCTGGACAGTTTGGGATAGAGGTGAGAAAGGAGTCTATGAGAGCTGAGAAAGAATTTGGAAAAGGCTTTTTAACAATTCCTGTCTTTCTTTTTGTTTGCTACACTCCAAGAGCTGACAGAAGAAGAAAATATAACACACATGCTAACCAGGCTGAAGAGGCTGAAGGGGAAGGCTGAAGCACTCCTCGCTTTCAGATGCTAACGTTGTCTCCTAATTTAACTTAGACTTGCTCTCCTTCCAAACAAGTCTTACCTCTACTTTGAAACAGGAATGTACTCCATCCTTTGTATCCACTTTATTGAAATCGCAAGCTCATTCCTATTCCTTCTTTCCATACATTCTCTGTAATGGCCCAACCCCTCCTCTCTGATGAACATAGCAGTTAAGACCCTCTTGGATATCAGCTCTGAGGCCATCACTTATTAGCTATAGGCCCTTCAGCAAATAACCTCTAGTCTTTGCCTGAAATTTCGTATCTTCCCTATGACCCTATGTATAGTGGACTACAGAGCTTCATATTCAAGTACTAGATGTTTTATTATACATGTTGGTAGAAGAAAAGTGTTGGAGGAAATTAGGCTTACATGTAGCCTCAAGATTATAATTAGATGGAAATGTAAATGATTTCATCAACATGGTTAAAGATAAAAATACCAATAGTGTATGATTTATAGATATATAACATAGATCTCTTCACCTTTACACAAGATAAACATGATTCGAAAGCTGCTATGATATAAAAACTATTTGCATTGTTATATTATTTTGCATTGTTATATTATTTCCGTGGAACTGATGATTTTGGGAGACGTGCAAAAGGGCGAAGTGAAATCGCTTTAACTTTTGCTAATTTAGAAAATATATCTTCATAATTTAGAATATTCTTCTCAGCAATTCATATCCTAAAACTTATATTTAATGTATTCAGCCAAAGTTTCCACTTAAGACTTGATAAGAACTCCCAGATGAGTTCATTGTGCAACTGTGAAGTCAATAATATTGGAAGAGGTAATTGATAGTGGAAACAAATTATTAATAACAAAACTCACTTTTTAAAAATTAATAGACTGTTTTTTAGAGAAATTTTAGGATTACAGAAAAATTGATCAGTAGGTCCATATACCTCTCTTCCCATGCACACATACACAGTTTCCCATCTAACATGTTCCATTAGTGTGATAAATGTGTTATAACTGGTGAAACAATACTGATACATTATTATTAAAGTCCATAGTTTGCATTAGGATTCACTCTATATGTTCTATGAGTTTTGACAGATCACATGTATCCACCATTAAAGTATTATACAGAGTAGTTACCCTGCCCTAAATATCCCCTGTCCTCTACCTTTTCATTTCTCCTTCCCTTTCCCCAAACTTCTGGCAATCATTGATATTTTTGCTGTCTCCACAGTTTTGCTTTTTCTGGAATATATGGTTAGAATGATACACTATTTAGCCTTTTCAAAAAACAAAAACAAAATAAAAAACATCTTAGAAATATGTATTTAAGATGCCTCCATATCTTTTCATGGCTGGATAGCTCATTTCTTTTTATTGCTGAAGAATATTTCACTGTATGAATCTGTCACCTTTTGTCCATTCACTTACTGAATTATTGAATGCTTCCAAATTTGGAAATCATGGATAAAGCCGCTACAAGCATTCATATGTAGGTTTTTGTGTGGACACAAGTTGTCAGCTCATTTGGGTAAATACCAAGAAGTTGCACTATTTCAAATTCTCACTAATAATGAATGACAGTTCCTGTTGCTCTGTATCCTTATTAGCATTTGTATTGTCAGATATTTGAATTTAGCTATTCTAATAGGTATGTAGTGACATCCCATTTTTGTTTTCATTTTCAATTCCCTGATGAGAAGTTATGATGATCATCTTTTCATATGCTTTGTCACCTGTGTATCTTCGCTGATGAGGTATCTGTTCAAGTATTTTGCTATTTTTTAATTGGGTTGTTTACTTCTGTTGAGTTTTCATTTCTCTATGTATATTTTAGATACCAGTCCTTTTATGTGTCTTACCATCACTTTTTTTTTATAATAGGCTTTATTTTTAAAGATAGTCTTAGGTTTAAATTTAGTTTTCTTTTTCTTTTTTTTTTTTTGGTTTAAAAAAATTTTTTAATGTTTATTTATTTTTGAGAGAGAGAGAGAGAGAGAGAGACAGAGACAGAGACAGAGAGACAGAGACAGAGCATGAGTGGTGGAGGGGCAGATTGAGAGAGAGAGAGAGAGAGAGAGAGAGAGAGAGAGAGAGAGAGAGAGAATCAGAAGCTCAGAAGCTAGCTCCAGGCTCCAAGCTGTCAGCACAGAGCCCGACCAGGGTCTTGAACTGACAAACTGTGAGATTATGACCTGAGCTGAAGTCAGACAGTTAACCTACTGAGCCACCCAGGCACCCCTAGTTTCCTTTATAAACATATTACATTAGTAAGAAACATAACTTTTAGTAATTAATCTCCAGAAAATATGAAAGTTGACACAAGGTCCATACCTTGTTGGTTTCCTTAGCATAAGGAACTCAAAGTATCTCATTTAGTAACCTTGGATGTTGTTGTTTGGAGACACTCAGACATTTTGCTTTCGTTGCTCATCTAACATCAATAGCAATAATCACATCTTAACTTTGGTTCTTAATAGTATCAACTGAATTTAGTATGTCTTTCTTGGAAAAAATTTATGATGGAGTAAAGAGTGAACAAAATAAGCTGGTCACATCCTTGTGATCCTGTAGTTTCTATTCTTTTCAGCCTCTGCTTTTAGGTAGATTAGGACAACCTTGTGATATGATACCTTTATTTATAAATGAGCAAAGAAAGATCCCCAAAACTATAACCAGGTCTTCACATTTCTTTCTAGCCTCATTCAACTGTAGAGCTCACACAAAGTTTTCCTCTTCTCAAATTGACCAGAAACAATGAGGTCTACCTTTCCATATTGTTTATAATATTTCTTTGTTCATTGCTTGCTTTGTGCCCACATGTTTTTCCCTCACAGTTCTAAACAAGGTCAGAATTACCAAAAAGACCATCGCCTTTTTTGCAAGTGCACCAAGTTTTGCTTTATGCATATGATTGCTTATTTAAAATAAAATGCTATGTTTTATCATGTGTTTTACCTCAACCTGAATACCACATCCATTTCCAAAACCACTATGTAGGCAAGGTAATTTTTGTTGTCAGTAACAGTGATATTAAAATTATAATCTCAGATCAGGACTACAATTAACAAGTTTTGCCCATCTTATATATATTCTTTCTTAATAAGATTGGCCTTCAAACCCTGAGGCAATTTCTTTTCTACCTTTTTTCTTTTTTCAGTAGATGGTATCAAAGTATCTCATTACCAAGGAAAATCTTCTTGAGACCTTGAATTGTCACATTAGTTTCACATTTGTCACAAAAGGTATTTTTTGGTAAGTAAGGTATTTTGGCTTAAATTTCTTATATGTGATAGATAATATCTCAGTAATATGTGAATGCATTTTAAATCATCCTTGGAGGTGTAGAACAACTCTGTCTATTACAACATTTAAGGCATTTATTCAGAATGTTTTATCTCATGTCTCAGGTTAGGAACTCAACGTCGTCCTTTCAATTTGTATTTGTAGTTCAACTTGAGAATTTTCTATCTAACATTAATTTCTCTGGCATTTACTTCTTGATTTGTCCATGATGTATAGTTATGTGCTCTCCTAAGAACAATTCTAAATCTTTTTGATACTGTGTATAATATTTTTATTATTTTTATTTCACTGTGTGTGTGTGTGTGAGCATGAGTGACTTGTGAGGGAGGTAGGTATTTTAAATATATTTAAGAGTCAAATAACCATACAACAAATATGGTTTCTGCTCCAATATCTTATAAAATTCCAAACCCTAAAATCTGCATAATACAATGTTCATAAATCCCATTGCCTTTCAAATATATTAAACTGAATGACACTTTAAAGTTTTATTACAATATGGTACACATACAGCAAAAGCACAGATGATAGTGAATTTTAATGGATTTTTCACAGTCTGAAAACACCTGTCTAACCATCACACAGAGCACCCCTCATGTTCCCGTCGAGGTCCTGTGAAGCACACACCACCTATGGTTTTGACAAGTTGTGTTCTCTAAGTGCAAATGGTAAACTGAAAATATGGTGTTGGTCTGAAAAATCTATTTAAAAACCTAGAAAACTGTTGGCATGTTTTTCCATAGCACAAGACTTCATCCAATTACATCTGCAACATTCTGACAAAGACTATTATGACAGAGGACACGGACTATTAGGAGAGAGGACAGTAATGTTTAGGAGTTGAAAACTTGAGTTTGTTTGAGGCTAGGCTCTGCAATTTTGTATGACTTGAAACAAGTCAATTAAATTGCTGAAGCTCAGTTTCTGTACTACTATGATAAGTACAAAGCATTACCCCAGATTTTTCTCCAGTTCGGATACAAAAACACAATGAAAGTGCCTTACATATTTTAAAGGGCCCTATAAACAGACCATTCTTCTGTCTAGAAAATAAAGGATTTCCACCATTTCTATCAGTGCTGTAACTCTTAGAAGGTCAACTATGACTTCAAAACATCTCTGCATGGGGTGCCTGGGTGGCTCAGTTGGTTGGGCATCTGACTTCAGCTCAGGTCATGATCTCACAGTCTGTGAGTTCAAGCCCCATGTCGGGCTCTGAACTGACAGCTCAGAGCCTGAAACCTGCTTCAGATTCTGTCTGCCTCTGTCTCTGCCACACCCCAGCTCACACTCTGTCTCTCTCAAAAATAAAATGAAATAAATTTAAAAAAAAATCTCTGTGTTATGCAACACATTTTGTCTGCACTCACATAGAATTGGTCTGAAATGAAATTGCCATAACATTGACACCATTAGTAATAGACTTCTTAACCATGCCTCATGCATAATATTCCACAATTGTTTAGGAAACAAAAGTTCTGTTTTTTCAAAATTACTCCATTACTACTTATTTCCTACATAAGATATGTTTCAGCAATATATCACACACTTCTTCTGAATAAACAAAACAGAGAGATTAAAATATTATTACTTAAATCTGCTGCAGAGTCATTGTCCTCTCCCTACCTAAAGATTTCTTTATTAATAAATTGAAGTAAATGACACATATATTTCAGAAGCTCTTTTATTCTAGACTTATTTTAGTGTGATAATCATTGAATGTATAAAAATATATTCACTTCATCACCTGTAAGATTTTATTCTATTGCATTCAGTACATAGGCTTTCATGGATGAAAAAATGTGCTGAATTATTATCCATACTATTTTCTAAACATAGAGATTGAAAAAATTCTGCTTTGTGGAAGAACAAATAAAATAATGATGCTATTTTCTATGTTTAAGATGAAAATAAAAATATCCTTTTAAAGGATAAACACGATAGAGAAGATAGAAATTAAAAATAATATTGGCTGGTTTAATTTAAGATTCTAACAGTGCAATCACATGTCATTAATCATCAAGTGCTTATTACATGCTCAGAGACACTCTACTATTTATAAAATGTGTAAGAAAGATATTGTTCCTGGTGATTTAAATTTGTTATCCCACTATAAACTCAGGGTTGAAGATCCTGGATCTGAGTCCTGAATTCCCCTTTGGCCTCTAGATCCACAGCCCCTTTTTACATCTCTGTTTCCCTTTCCTAGTCAAAATGTATGGATTTCTGCCCTCATTACTGATTGGTATTTAATCACTTTTTTAGGGGATAAAACCTGGTTAGTTTTTTTTTTTTTTTAAGATTTTTTTTTTAACGTTTATTTATTTTTGGGACAGAGAGAGACAGAGCATGAACGGGCGAGGGGCAGAGAGAGAGAGAGACACAGAATCGGAAACAGGCTCCAGGCTCCGAGCCATCAGCCCAGAGCCTGACGCGGGGCTCGAACTCACGGACCGCGAGATCGTGACCTGGCTGAACTCGGACGCTTAACCGACTGCGCCACCCAGGCACCCCATAAAACCTGGTTAGTTTTTAGAGACCTACACATTTGCCTGCCCTTGTCACCTTCCGATTCTTAAGGTCTCAACCATCTCCACCCTTTTTAGATGAGTATCATCCCCACCTGCTCTCTTTCTGATTTGAGAGCACCGACATAACCCCCGAAACTCCCATTCTTAGGACCAAGCCATCAAATCTGATTCCCTTAGATGTCAGCACTATATTCAATCAAATGTATGCCTGTTTGACATCATGATTTAGAGACCTAGATTTTCTCTAAAATTAGGTATAATGTGTATAAAGTATGAATAAAACTGGAATATCCCTATAAATTTAGGGATTTCATAGCTTAGCCTATATTCCAGAAAGAAGTACGACTATGGCATTTAAGGCAATGATAATGTGAACAGTGCTGAAGCAGATACTTCTAAGTCATGTCACGGTCTTCATGACTTGGGGTCAGTTGGAAAATCTGTGAAAAGTTACAGTATTCAAAATGGAGGCACCACAAAGCTTGAGCACTATGTAAATTAAATTCTGGCAACTTTCAAGGCCTTTGATTAGGTGGACAAATTTGTTAAAGAAGGACAGAAAAAATTAAGGGTTTTTCTCATGCTGATTACACATGGCTATCAAGAGAATAGTTTGGGAGCCAAAAGAGCTAGACATAAAATAATAGAAAGTAATACAAAGCAATATACAATTTAGTGCTTAATTCCTAAGACTTTAAATAAATTGAGTTGGAAGAATTCAGTCAAGGACAGCTACTTAATTCTGAGAAAGAATTAGGAAAAGAATGGAGATGACTTCATAAAACAATGGATTCACCTTAATAGATGTATTGTGGCAAGAATCAGTGCTGAGTTCTTAAGATAAAGAAAATCAGTCTAATTATTTCAGCATTATGCTGAGGAGTAGTAGAAAATTCGACTAACACAGAGAAAGTAAACCCAAATTAAGAAGCAGGAAAAAAAGATGAGAATAAATGTTGCCAAAGTATGAAAACATTGATATATTTGGAGCAAGGGAAAGATGTATATCTTCACATATTACAGGTACTTTATTTACTTTTTCTCTCTATTAAACTAATGTTGATGAGTTTAGTCTAGGTCAGTCAAGTTCACATTAAATTGTAACTGACTATATACCATAGAGTTCTTCGGGAGCAGGGTAAGAGAAAGTTTGGAAGGGATTATCAAGCAGATGGAGAATGAGTCCTCCACACCTGAATCACTGCTTTGATGTGGGTATATATCTGATTCTGTGTCACATTTGTTTAAAACACAGCTTCAGCAGGTTGAAATATTACAAAGCACAGTTATAGGTAGTAAAATCATAAAATCTAGATATGGAAAAGGGACTTTTAAGGATAAAAAACATTTCAGGTTGAGGGGCACCTGCCTGAAAAATGCTTGGAATGAAGTTGGAGCTCAACAAATCTTTTTGAATTGTTAAATTAGAGACTGATCTGAACCCCCCACACCCCAAAGATGATTTGCCTCACACAACTTGGAAATAGAATGGGAACTAGCCTCTAGGTCTCTTGCCTTTGTAAATTCTTATTATTTAGCTCTGACCCTGCATTTTGACTTTTGATATCATGTTGCAGCATCATTGCTTGGGACAAAAAAATGTATTTTACTCACTCCATTGTCTAATCCCAGAATAATGAGGATAAAATCCCCCATTATATTGAAATCTAACAATTAATTATATTAATCATAATCTCAGAATTAATCTTTTCAATAACAGATACATTAATTTATGTTGTACTGAATTTTTATGGTTATGCTTCTTTGTTCAAAACTGATTTACTGACCAACTCTATTACCTTATCCAATCACATTTTAGAAGATATGGTATCAACATTTGCATGTTTCATTAGCAGAACTGTCTTAATCCATCATAAAGATGAATTATTTCACCCAATTTATTTTAAAGTCAATGACATTACTTTTAAACAGCACACTGTCTATTATAGGCTTTGGCTATTGTCAATCTAATTCCTTCACATCCACATTCCTACTTAGTATTCTAGAACTTTTTAGAACTTTATTTAAAAAAATACTTAAATCATCAGCCACCACAATTTACTGGGGGCAGTCTATGTACAAGGCAGTGGGTCAAATGCTGCAGGGGAGACACAAAAGAAGGAAGCTTTGGAAAAAGTGCCTTTGGAAAGAGTATTTTAGAACATGAGGTAAAGATATTCCAATGAGGAAAAGGATTTGGAGCCCTTTGCAATGCAGCCTATGAATGAGGGCAAATCAAATTCAAAATTAAAATAGTGTAGGGTATAGAAGGGACAGAATGCATATGAGACTTCATATACTACTGCCCTCTTATCAGGCCTAATCCCTCCAGCATCAAGCTCTTCTATTACCATAAGAGTTGTCTGTGTTTTATTAGATACTGTGTGGGCTACATGTTTACCCTGCTGTAAGCCCACTGGACTGCCTGATGATACTGCTTCCACATTCTCTGACAATCTTGACTTTAGCCTGGAAGATTAATTCCCTGAATTGTCCTTCTCAATCTAGCAAGCTTTCATTCCATTGTCACAAGTCTCAAATGGTTTATGGGTATCACAAACAGACCCAACATACTAACTCCTACCTTCATCAAGAGAAACATCTTACAACTCAGATGGGTACCACATTGGGCTGAAATTCTCTGCCACCATGGACTGAAAATGCAGAATGTAACCTCTCCCACATTTGGTTTGAAATTCACTGAAATTCAGTGTCAATGGTAGGTTAGAGTAGAAGACTAAAGATACTCTTTCCAGAAAGTCATTGTTAAAATATTCCTGTTTTTGCTGATCTAAGAAGTGTTTTTATACTAATATAATATTACCATGCTTCTCTAATATTTATTGCATCTAGTATCAATTTATTAATCAGAGGGACTGAGGCCTCAAAAATATACAATACAGGCAGAAGTCATTTCAAAGGTGACACAAGGGAGGAATCCGTGGGGGTAGGAGTTGCACATGAGGGCAACTTCAACATGTAGGTAAAGCAGGGCAACTCAGAAAGAGCATGAAAGTCCTAGGCCAGAGTCTAGCCATGAACATTTAGGCATCAAGGAGGAAAGGAAAAATGAAAAGAAAGTTATCACCATGATATAGAAGTTGAACATTAGGAGAGCATGCCCCAAAGATAAAAGTTATCTTTCTTATCAGTTCTGTCCTTGGGTGATGGAAGACAATTTTAGTTACTTTTGGATTGGAGTACAGGTGGGAAAAGAAGAAGAAGAAGAAGAAGAAGAAGAAGAAGAAGAAGAAGAAGAAGCAGCAGCAGCAGCAGAAGCAGCAGGAGGAGGAGGAGGAGGAGGAGGATGACGAGGGGGGGGAGGGGGGAGGAGAAAAGCAAAAACGGAAAACCAGTATTCTTAATTTGTTTCCAGTCCAGGCAATACTGATTACCTAGATGAATCTCTTATTAATCTGCTCATTGACTAATTAAACCCTAGTAAACTTTTGGGGTCATTCACTCTTAGAACGTCAACTTCCTCCTGCAGCTTAATGTGCCTCTGAGTTAAACTTCTAGGACTAGCTTTAATTCTGAACTTCTTTCTGAGTCCCACACACTGCCCTTTCAAAGGTGTCATACCAAAAGCTGACCTCCTAATCTTCACAATATTGACTTCTCTTACCATCCTAAGCTAATTCAGTGAATGGCACCTACAACCATAAAACTCTAAGTGGCAGTTAACTGTATTTGATTAGCCTTTAAGGATAATTTTTGTAAAAGTTTTCAGATATTACTTTCCATTTATAACTTGCAGAAAGAGGTCCTGATTTTATATTTATAGGACAAATGTAAGATTTAAAATGTAAGGTCATGCAATTAAAAAATGGATTGACTTAAAGAAAATATCAAAGGAAATAGCCCATGGACTATAGACATAAGTTATAGTTGTAAAAATGATACACAAATGACTGACTTAAAAACTCCATCATAAGCTTTATAATATCCTTTTTATAGTGGTCTCTACTCTCTTTTCATCTTGAGTATTTATCTCCACCTCTGCTTGAGTATTATGCCACAGTCATTGTTATAATTCATTGTACACAGTATATACTGCACCACCCCTTGCCTTTCCCAATGTCTACTTGGAATTAACCCCTCTAATCATGGATCATCACCATCCCTATTTATCTGCCTGACAAATGTGTACTCCTGTTTTAAAACTCACCAAAATCTCACTACAGTGGTGTTTTAGATTCCCAAATTTATCCTCCCAAATTCTTACCCTTCAAAGACGTATTTCAGTCTATTTTAGTATTTCTAGGCAATTGCCATTAAGCCTGAATAAAACTAGAAACCTAAAACATGTTTTTTGAGTGAATGATTCTTTCTTTGATATTAGAAATTAATATTTAATATGTTAGAGCTATAAATAAACCTTATATTTCAGCTCTGGATAGCAATTCCACCAAAGATTTCTATGGGCTGTGTTTGCTTCTCAAATTCTAAACAGAGGCATATACAAATCCTGAGCACCAAGTCTCCAGATGTTGCTTCCAAAAGCCAAACAGCTCATCTTTATGGCATAATCTCAACCCTAACTGCTTTCCATTATGTATTCTCTCCTTTTAAAGAATACCAATAATTTAAAAGTCAAGCATATCAAGCCTTTTGTCCTGGATCCCAGGATATAGGGGACATTATTATTCAAAGGAATAAATAAGGGTTGGACACTGGCATTCTGATTTTACCCTAGGGAAGTCATCATCTCTCACCCCAATATTCTGAATGGGTGCATAGAACGAGCTCAGTGATTTCTGAAACAGCAAAAACAAACAAATAAACAAAAGTCCAAATGTAGTCTAAATGCAGTCTGATTGATCCTATATATAATATAAAATAAAATAAAGAGCTCACACTCTCTCTCAAAAACAAATAAATATAGTTTATTTACTTGTTTTTGAGAGAGAGCGCATGCAAAGTGGGAGGAGCAGGAAGATAAGGAGAGAGAGAGAATCCCAAGCAGGCTTTGCACTATGCAGCACGAGTGGAGCCCAACACAGGCCTAGATCTCCTAAACCCTGAGATCTGAGCCGAAATCAAGAGTCAGACGCTTAACCGGTTGAGCCACCCAGGTGCTCCTATTATAAAGAATTTTGGAGAAATGATTACAGATATCAGGAGGCTACTCAAAGTCATATTCAGGTTAAAATGGTCTGTTTTTTAATGCCAAATACTAATTCTAAATAACTGATGGAATGCTGTGCTCAGAAACTTATAATTCTTTTCTAGAAAACAGAACCATTGGCAAAGACTCTAAATCTCTTGCAGAGTGTTAGACTAAATTATCCTTAGAAATCATTGATACAGTACACAGGGGGGAAAGGGACATTTGCTCACCTACCTATTAAGCTGCAGGCCTTGGAATAATGTTCTAAAGAGTCTTACAACATCGTTACAACATCCAGGCCCATGCTGATTTCTCTTACCATTATAGTTATAATTCCAAAAACATTGCTAAGAGCAATCCCAAGAACACTGACAGGCATTCAAAAAAGTGTTTTTTCGGGGTGCCTGGGTGGCTCAGGTCATGATCTCACAGTTTGTGAGTTGAAGCTCCTCGACAGGCTCTGTGCTGACAGCTCGGAGCCTGGAGTCTGCCTTGGATTCTGTGTCTCCCTCTCTGTCTGACCCTCCCCTGCTCATGTTCTGTCTGTCTGTCTCTCTCTCTCAATAAAAAAAAAAAAAAAAAAAAAAAACAAAACAAAAAAAAAAAAAAAAAACACATTTAAAAATAAGTACCTGTTCAATGAATGATACATTTCAAAAGAGAAAAATACATACCTAGAAAAAAAAGAGTGAGAAATCAATAACACTGAGTAGTAATATATGGTAAGAACATGCTAACTAACCACTTTGGTTGCTCATCTTAATCTTTTAAATGACCCAATGAAAATAGTAATTCCATCATATAAGTAAAAAAACAGATTTGGAGAGGATAAATCCTCCAAGAGCTCACAAGTAAAAGCGGCAAATTTAAATTGTTTTAAATGTTTTTATTTATATTTGAGACAGAGAGAGACAGAGTATGAGCATGGGAGGGGCAGAGAGAGAGGGAGACACAGAATCTGAAGCAGTCTCCAGGCTCTGAGCTGTCAGCACAGAGCCTGATGCAGGGCTCGAACTCACAGAGTATGAGATCATGACCTGAGCTGAAACCCAAGAGTCGGACCCTTAACTGACTGAGCCATTCAGTAGCCCCTAGTTTTAGTTTTTTAAAAAGATTGCATTAAACTTTTATTTCTCTTAGTAATTGTGCTTTGTTCACCCACTTAAATTTTGTACCTGACACAAGTGCTTCTCTTGCCTTAATTACCCTATCCTAGTCTGGCCCTGCACTAACTATAGAGGTTGGTCAAAATGTGTATTCTAACTATAAACTATATATGAAATTAAGTAATAGACACCAGTCTCTCTGAGGGAGGATAGGAGAAACCTGAATCCTTAACCTGGATCAGAATGATGAGAATGGGTTTAATAATAGACTCCATCTCAGTAAGGTAATGACTAGTGATCTTTGGAGGAAGTGGCAGGTGATTCTCTACGATGCCAAGGATTGAAGAGAAAGAAAGCCTTCCAGGATTTCCTACACAGACATAAAAAAATATGTATGTTCGGTACAAACATCACTTCTATTGCATTCCGTTGGTCAAAGCAAGGTCACAAAGCCAGCCCTGATTCAAGAGGAGGGCAAGTAGAGTCCACCCCTTGATGAGAGGAATTGCAAACACACCAGGGGTGTGTCTTCAGATAGGAGAATAGCTCCTGCCATTTTGTGCTAATAGTCTATGCCAAGTAGCAATGCCAGTACCTTAGCAACCATCACTAGCATTGGGTAAATCAGTTATTGATTTGTAAATATTTGGAAATTTGGTTGGGAAATAACAGTATGTTGCTGTTTTATTTTGGTTGTTGATGCTTAGTAAGGAACTTCATTTTGATAACTGTGGAAACCACATTCTACAACATTCTAATCATCTTCATGGGAGAAGGGATGATTCTCAAATAAGAGACACTCCAGTTTCTGTTTGTTTGTTTGTTGTCTTTGTTTTTCCTGATAGAAGGAAAATCCACAATCATGTCTGGTCCCCTGTCTGACCATTTAAGGGATTTAGGTCAATTCATCCTTAGAGACGTGTGACCATTGGTCTGGGCATATTGTCTATGTTCGGAAAGGCCCTCAGCAGGGCAGAAATGATGGGATACCAAGCAGACAGAATACACCGAAGCCTCTGTTAAAAATACATTCTCTGAGCAACAGTTAATGTTTCTAAGGCTAGGTAAAAATATTTTAGAACTACCTGGGAGTGGATTAAACAGATGATCTTCTGGTTTTGGCTTCCTGGACACAATCTTCCTATCCACATCCAAACTGAAGGAACAAATCAGAGAAAGTTCTCTCAGTTTACTGCCTCAAAGAAGGTTTCATTATTAATGGAAATTGTTTTAGAAAAAATTGTTTATTTTTCCCACCATGTATTGTTTATGTGCCTGTTTAAATTCAAATTTGAGCCAGCAGCTAGGGAAATAAGAATATTTGAAGCGTATGGCAAAAGTCTCACATGCTGAAGCCTGATTTATCCGGAAGCATAAATGCTGAATTATACACCTCCCACTTACTTTAAATTGAACTGCCCACATCTTTGTGGGGCTGCCCACAAGGTGTCTAATGAGTTATATGCCAGCGCTTATTTAACAAGAAAAGAAACCAAATAGAGCGTAACTGAAACCTGGGTACATTTTGTTTTTGTTTTGTTTCAGAGAGCTGTCAGATATTTCAGTCCAATCTTAAAGTTGTTGCTTCCCTTTATTGCAAGTCGACTTCAGAATTTTAGTTACCTCTTGCTACAAAAGGTTTCAGTTTCCAGGGTGGCAGAAAGAATGAAGATCGATGGTTGCTGGGTCTGGTTGGTCATACCAATTTGTACTGCAATCTAGGTGCTGCAATCTCTGAGATTTGAGTTTAAATGTGCGCCTTGCAGCTTTGGAAGAAAGATGTGGTCTGCATACAGCTGTAGATCAACACTGCCAGTTTATTCACAGGATAAGGCATCCGTCCTGCTTGTGCACATGGGCATTTCACGGGAATATAGAAAGGAAAAGAAAAGGAGACAAGTGGGATGAAAGAAGGAAAGAACGAAGAAAGGGAAGGAAGGAGGAAGAAAGCAAGGGAAGGAGAAAGGGAGGAAGTGGGGAGAGAGGGACGCAGGGAGGTGATTTGTTTGGTTTTTTAAAACAGCACAGTTCCAGCTATATCTTTCTGATAACAAATCATGGTTCATTCATAGAAAAGAGCATGAGTTGAACATAAAAATAATATTATTTAATAAATACATGCTTAATAAAAATCGAATAAGAACTAATCTCTAATGCATACTGAATGATAAACATGTCTGATATTTCTACTGCCATATATTTGTGTTTGATCCAAATTAATTGCTTTTTAAAAATCTTGTCTTTGAGACATTGTCTTTCCGATTTGGTGCATAAAGTCCCCTACCCCCCCCCCCATACTGCATTTGAAAGGTTTCATGTGATTCATAATTTAAATTTTTTTCCAAATAATCACACTAAATTTCTAATGAGGGCACGACACCTTTCTCATTTTATGAATTTTTAAAGTGAGCAACACAACGAGTTAGGGAGTTCCAATTTTATAATGCAAATTTGTAACACAATTTTTAATCCAACTTTCAGTGATCCAGGTTCTTGTTTAACCTTTGGGACAACTCATACCACGCTACTTTACACATGTGATTGTTTTTAACTGCTTATTTCCTTGTCCCATGAAACCCTGAGGAAAGGCAGTGAGAAATAACATCTATTCTTTGCATTGGAAGAAAAATATCTACGGTTCATTTTTACACACATAAAGCTTGACTCCTTGGTATCATGCATATATTCAGACTAGAGGTGCTTATTAAGGAGAGACTAGAGTTTGCAGGCCAGAATTTTCCCTGCTTAATGTTTCTTTGTTTGCTTATTTCTTCAAAACAAACCCCTCGCAAAGAAAAATATTTTCTTTTAGGTCAGGGATGCATGTAGGTTCAGTGACTGGAATGCTAAAATAATAAACTAATATGATCTCCTAGAAAGAAATAGATAGCTCACGTTTATTTTGTTTAAACAACTGGGGCAGATTTTATGCACTAAACACAGACTAACCATCTTTCAGATGGGAAAAACTTAGTTTTTGCATACATAAGGTTAGACTCAATGCATTTATTTGATAATGAGGAAGGTTCTGTGTTTAAAGTAGTAACTAGAAGAGTCATTCTTTGCTCGAAAATAACCTAAGACAACCCCGTTTGGCTCTATCTTCCAGGGTAGATTATCCTGTGGTGGTAAAGAGGAAAGGTCATAGGAGAGCTTAAAATGCTGAGTAGTCAAATTTATGCCAGAGGAGAAAAGTCTGCCTGCTGCCCTCAGTTCTGAAGGAAAGAAACCTTTACATTTAATCAGATATATATCACACTTTAGATACTCTCACAGGCATCTTTCCCATTCCAGAGATGAAGACAGTAAGGCACATAGAGAAAGGGCACTTATCTCTGGTAAACAGCTGTAGGCTGTGATCAATTATCAGCAATACATGATCAAGTAAACATGACAGCCATTCGTTAAGAAATACTTGTACAGCCCATATTTTGCTCATTCAGTCATTATTCTGTATTCTAGGTTTCCAAAGAATCGGTTTCATCATTTGGTGTGATGATAATAAGAGCTAGTTTAAGACCTTTATGGACCCCAAATACTTAAAAAGAATGTATGCCCCATACATTCAAACCATGAACAGTACTAAACCATAAAATAAGTGTTAGGAATTGCAGTGCTTCTGGTTTTTCCCATAGAGACTTTGATTTTTTAAAAAGAAATCATATATAAAATCATCAAAAAAGATTGGCTGTTCTTGTTTGCTGAGCCCTAAGCACAACCTTGATCTGTGTCTTGAGTGTTACAGAGCGATGGTCTCAAATATCAACACTGCAGTGGCAGCACAGACTTTAACGTTTAATTTCTGTTTCCTTTCTCTCCATCTTTTCCAATATTTTAATTAGGAATCATTTTAATAGAAACATTTGAATTACCTAATATAGTCTTTAAACAACAGCCAGAAAGAGAGAAAGAGAGAGAGAGAAAGAGAGAAAGAGAGAAAGAGAGAAAGAGAGAAAGAGAGAAAGAAAGAAAGAAAGAAAGAAATGCTTCCCTTAAATGGAATTGTCAGCTTTGCTGAGTATTCAGAGCGGTTGAGTCTATGGTGCTACTCTGAATTAGCTCTTTAGTTTTCATTAAAGCATTATATTGGATAAGTTAAATATCTCTGCTCCTAATTTAAAATGGTAATGAGAAGCTGAAAATAAAAGGCAGTGCAATGAGAAATATCAGGGACATGCACGTCAAATTTAATAAAAGGATTCTTTATCCTTGGTTTAGCTTTGGCTTTTATTCTTTTGACCAAAAGAGAACAGTGGAATCTTGATATAAAAAAGAAGGCTATAAAATGAAGTGTAATGACTTTAAAGATGAACGTATCAGTTCATGTATTACTTGGTATTGAAATTTAGAAACTCTCAGAAAACCAAATTTTCAAAACCTATTAAAAAGACATAATTAATAATTCTACCTGAAACCATTTCTTTTTTCCATTGTTACTAGTGGTATTATATGAAGATATGCTTTAAGAAAAACACTTTGATCAAGAATTTACCTAATGGCTTTCTTAGAGCATTTTTACAACTTTATGTATTTTACTATGTGGCAAGTGTTGTTCTATATTTGAACATTATTTGCTAATATAAAATGGCTAATCTAACACTCCCCTTGAGAAAGTTAAAGAAGGCCTTACTTCCAAATTTCCCAGAAGACATACTCAATCCATAATGTATTAGGGTTTGTTTTCTTTAAAATGATCGTGAACATTATATAATATCTACATATTTTAGAGCCAAATTGACACAAAATACAAAGGTGTAATAAAGTACTGTAAGAAGGAGGTTAATTATAGTTTGACATGTCAGTTTCTATATGACTGATGAAACCATTTCAACTGACAAAAACCATTAAAGGCTTGGAGTTGGAGCATAGGTAGGTGGATTATAAGGCCACAAGAGGGCAGCAGATGGTCTAAAACTAATGAACTGACCTGATAGATCTGGAATGATTACAGTAGTGAAGGTTTTTACTGTAAAACCAGCCTTTTACAAGTTTTGGTCTCCCAAGTAGGAAGAACGAGAACACACAAACTGTTTTTACTATAACAATGCCTTATTTTTTCCCTTTCGAATAGGAGAATAGGGAGTTTAGCAAAAATAACCAGTGGCTACTAGAACGAGTAAAAGTATTTGCTTGAACCATAGAAAAGGGGGGTTGCAATGTAGCTAGAGAAATTTAGTTCTCAAGTAGCTAACATAACTTCTCAATCCTAACCTAGACCTTTCATATAATTTCATATGATATGACACACATAGCCTTTGTGTGTCTAGCCAAAATCCTTAAAGCAATGCAAAGAAAATTTGACTGAGTCAGGATACATGTTTCTAGAACAAGATATTTCATCCTATAGACCAATGGGTTCAGCGCCATCATTTGACATAATATATATATGTTTATTTGTATTTCCTCCTATTACATAAAACATGAGGTTGGTCCAGAGAGAGAGAGGCTTCCATCCTCTGAATGTCTGACCTGTCGTCTGATAAATCTCCACCACACAGTCGGCCCTCTTGGATAATGGCTACAGAGGAATTGTCTCCGTGTCCCAATTCCTAGCTCATCTAGCTGACCCAGCTCTTTGAGAGATGCTTTCTCCACAGTGGAAATAAAGTTTTTCTGAATGATTTTGTGTCTGCCTGTGTGTGCATGTGCACACGTACACACATGATTCTTATTAGGTCAGTGCATTGACCTATTTCTGGCAATAATGCTGCCTTCCTCCAGATCATCGTGACTCCACGTTTCCAAGTCATTGTCCACTGGTTCTTCATTTTGGTATCCCACACTCAGTTAGACAATACATCCAGCCACTTCTACCCTAAGTCTCAGCTCAGGCTGCTGTAACAAATTACCAGAGACTGGATGGCTTAAACAACAAAAATTTATTTCTTACAATACTGGAGACTGGGAAATCCAATACCAAGTTGCCTGCAAATTCTATGTCAAGTGAGGGCCCTCTTCCTGGTTTGTAGGAAGAATTCTTCTTGCTGTATCTTCACATTTCTCTCATGTGTCTTCTCATAAGGTCACTAATCTCATTCATGAGTGGTTCACACCTTTGTGAAACACCTAATGATCTACCAAAGGCTCCACTTTCAAATACCATCACATTAGAGATTAGGGCTCCAACATGAATTTTAGTGGAAGACAAATATTCAACTGGTAACACTAACCAAAGTATAGTATATACTATAATCTATATAGTATATATAGAGGTACATATATAGACATATACATATACATAAAGATATACATATATATTAGTATATATATATATATATATATATATATATATATCCTCTTATTACTATTGTCATCATTATAGAATAGAATTTTATTACTCTTCTGGGCTATAAAATCAACTCATAACTTATTTCCCACCATTAGGCTCTCTCCATCCTAATCCATCCTCCAGAGAGCTATCAGAGGAATCTTCCTTAGCATGACTCTGATCATGTTACTTGCCTCCTCAAAAACCTTAAGTGATGACTATTTTTTATCAAATCAAATGTGAACACACAGCAAAGTTTATCAGGGCTTTCTGAAGTATGACCCCTGGACAGCACACTCTGAAAAGGTAAAATGGAATTTTAAAAACTCTGAACTACGCACTGTACAGCAAACAACTGTGTCCTTCATTTCCCTCAATTATAAAATTAGGTTAGACTACATAATCTTGCAGTCACCTTCTGAAATCAATATTCTGTGAATATAGCTTGTCAGCTTTAACTCCTACTTCTCTGCACAGACATCTAAGACCCAAAAAGAACAAAACCACTGGCCACTGCTAGAATATGAACTGTATTTCTTCCAGCATGATTGTGTTCATAATGCCATAACTCATAATCTGTCCTTCAAGCCAAGTTTGTACATCAAAACCCTGACTATTTCTAGTTTTAATCTTGCTGTTCAAACTGCCATCCAAAAGTTTTCTCTCTTACCTCTAAATGTCTTAACAAAAGCCATTGAATTTTCCATGTTTCTGTCTTAGCTCCTATCTTAGTCACTTTGGGCTGCTATAATAAATACCATAGATTGGGGTAACTTAGACAACATTTATTTCTCACAATTCCAGAGGCTGGAAAGTCTAAGATTAAAGTAGTGACAGATGTGGTGTCTGCTGAGAGCCTATGTCCTGGTTTGTAGATGGCCACTTTCTCATTGATTCCTCACATGGTTGAAAGAGAGAGAGAGAGAGCTCTCATGTATCTCATGCTATCGTGAGTCTCTCCTCATCAGTGCACAAACCCCATTATGAGGGCTCCATCCTCATGGCCTAAGTGCATCGCAACGTTCTCATCTCTGAATACTATCATACTAGGGAATAGGAGTTCAACAGATGAATTTGGGGTGGGGGGGACTCAGTCTATAGCAGTTCCCCTATTCAAATTAAGTGTCAAGTGAGCAAAAACCATGTTTCACTCCTTTTTATCTCCTTTCGACCTTGTTCATTAAAGGTTTTCAATAAATTGAATGATTTACTAAATTATTGTATATGAAAGTTAAGTAATAGAAGAGATTTAAATTTCTGATAAATAAATTAATATGCCTTGATCAAATTCCAGAAGAAAGATTACCTACCTCTGATGTGATGGCTCATCAAGACCCAGAGTTCTAAGGATCACTGGCTGCTTGCAGTCACAGACAGGAAAGAAAATTCCTATGTGACTTGAACTGTTTCATCAAAAGAACTCCTCTAGAGCAAATAAAACTAAAGAAATCGTATTGAATATAGTCATCAATGAGACCTTGAGAAGTAGTTATTTCTAAGAGTCAAATTTATTTCTTAGAATGTTAAAAAGAATTTCCCTGAAGATAATTCCATTTAAAACTTTAAAAATGACCTTTATTAAAGCACATGCATTTAATTAGAAAATAAGAAATTGAAAAGGATATAGCATCTTTACAGTATTTAGGGGGAGAATGGATGTTTTGACTTGTGTACCAGAGAAAACCTGAATATAAAAAGAAGTGATTTAGATGTATCCTATAATAAATATATGTCACCTTTCCTCTTCTGACAGAAATAACTAATGATCATGCCTCTTGGAAATAATACCTTAATTCATAATTTGTGAAAGTTAACCAACCAAAACAAGTCTTGGAAATATATTCTTATCCACTTGCCTTCTCCAAAAAACTAAAAAGTTTAACATTAAATTTAACAACCCAAAAGCTCTAAGTGTATACATACCCAGTAATAAATCTTCAAAATACTTGAAGCAAAATATGACATAACTGAAAGAAGAAATAAACTTCCCTGTTGTAGCTGGAGACTTTAATACTCTTGACACAAAATAAGAAACCTCACAGAAGACTTGAATAGCACTGCCTACTAACTTGATCTAATTGACATTATAGAATACTCCACCTTACATCATCAGAGTACAGATTATTTCCAAGAACATATGAAACATCCATAAAGACAATAAAGTAAAACTCAATAATTTAAAGAGACTGAAATCCTAAAAGCATATTTTCTGACCAAACTGAAATTAAAATGGAAATCAATAACAGAAAAATACACAGAAGCCCCAAGTATCTGAAAAGTTTAAAACACAAGTATAAATAACTCTTGATTCAAAGAAGAAGCTGTAAAAGAAATTGGAAATTATTTTGTACTAAATGAAAATGAAAATACAATATGTCAAAATGTGTGGGATGATGCTAAAGCAGTGTATGCAGGAAAAATGTTGTTTTAATTTTAAATGTTTAGATTAGGAAAAATAAGGGGTGTCAGATCAATGATCTAAGTTTTTGCATGAATAAACTAAAAAGGAAGAGCAAATAGAACACAGTAAGCAAAAGGTAAAAAAATATTAAGGATATAAGAAGAAACAAATGTAATAGAAAACAGAGTGGAGAAAATCAATAAAACTTTGCAAAGACTAATAAAATTGGTAAATCACTTGCTAAATTTATAAAAAAAAAACGAGAAATATATAAGATACAAACAGCAATTTGGGGAATACAATATAGGACATTACACATCTTACAGATACTAAAAGGATAATAGAAGGATTATATGAAAACTCTGCCGATAAATTTTAAAACTCAGATGAAATAGACTATTTCACTAAAAGACATATTACAAAACTGATTCAGACATAACCTGAAAATCTGAGTATTCCTATATCTACTAAAGAAATTGAATTTTAGTTAAGAACTTTCCCACAAAGAAAAACCAGGGCTTGGTTGTCCATATTAAACAATTACATCAAGCGTTTAAGGAAGAATTAATGTCAATCTTTCACAAACTCTATCAAATAATTGAGAAGAAAGGAAAAGTTGTCGGTGAATTTTACAAAGAAAGCATTATCCAGATACCAAATCAAGCAGACATTATAAGAAAATAATACCTTCATGGACATAGATGTGAAAAGCCTTCGCAAAATATTAGCAAATGAAAACCTGCAATGTATAAAAAGGATATTACATCATGAAGTGTATTTCAAGAATGCAAGTGTGGTTTAAGAGCAAAAATGCCATTCAAGAATTAATAAATGGTGTTGAAAATAGCAGAATTTCCTTATTTTTTAAGCATCTAATAATATTCCACGGTGTGTATATACCATAGTTGCCTGTATCACTTCATCTTTTGATGAACACTTGGGTTGTTTCCCTCTTTCACTGTTGTTAATAGTGCTCCAATGAACATCTCTTTGAGATCCTGATTTTAATTATTTTCTGTATATATCCAGAGGGAAATTGCTAGATCATATAATAGTTCAGGTTCGAATTTTTTGAGAGTCATCCACACTATTTTTTCACTGTTGCTGTACCATTTTACATTCCCACAAATAAGGGTTCCAATTTCTCCACAACCTCTCTAACATTTCTTATGCTTAGTGAAATAAACCAGTCACAGAAGGATAAATACTGCATGACTTCACTGCTATGAAGTATTTAAAATAGTCAAACTAGGGGTGCCTGGGTGCCTCAGTCATTTAAGTGACCAGCTCTTGGTTTTGGTTCAGGTCATGATCTTGAGTTTGGGCTCTGCGCCAACAGAGGGGAGTCTGCTTGGGATTCTCTCTCTGCCTCTCTCTCTCTGCCCCTCCCCTGATCATGCTTTCTCCTCAAAAATAAATAAATAAACTTAAAAAAAATAGTCAAACTCATAGAAGCAGAGAATACAGCGGTGGCTGTCAAGGGCTGGGGGGTGAAGGAAATGGAGACGTGTTATTCAAAGGGTATAAAATTTCACTCACGCTATATGAGTAAGTTCTA
The DNA here is from genome assembly GCF_018350175.1 of Felis catus. Taxonomy (NCBI): domain Eukaryota; kingdom Metazoa; phylum Chordata; class Mammalia; order Carnivora; family Felidae; genus Felis; species Felis catus. Next base: position 76,998,655 of record NC_058373.1, on the reverse strand, counting down.
GAGATCAGCTGTACCACATAGTAGTGCCTAGAGTTAATAATACAGTTTTGTGCGCTTCAAAATTTGTTTAAAATAGAGCAGTCATATTGTGCTCCTACCCCTGTGCCCCAAAAAACAGAATACAAGAAAACTCTAGGAGGTGTTGGATATGTCTGTAATCTCAATAATGGGGACGGCATTACAAGTGTTTGCATACGTACAAATTCATCAAACTCTACACGTTAAATACATGCAGTACTTTTGTACATCAGTTATACCTCAATGAAGCTGTTAAAAATAATACTAGAATCCATCTCAAGAATTGTTTAATTATTGACTGAACTAATGTTTGCTCTACACTTAGCCCGGAATCTGGCAAAGGATAATCATTCAAAAATCATGCAATATATAAAAAAATAAAATATTTTCAATAAAAATAACTAACAAATGACTTTAGCCAGTTTGCAGAATATTAGGTCAATATGCAGAAATTATTTATATTTCTATAGCCTAGAAAAAAATGGAAACCAAAATTAAAGCAATCAACATTTAGAACAGTATCCAAAACCATAAAACATTTATGGATAAATTAGCAGTTTTTATAAGATCTGCACACTGAAAACTCTAAAAGATTTCTGAGAAAAATCTAAGATCTAAGTAAAGGGATAAATACACTATATTGATGAATATGAATATTCAGTGTGGTTAAAACACAAACCGAGCTCTAGATTTTACTCAATTATGGTAAAAACTTGAGCAGTTTTTTTTTTTTCTTTTTTGGTAGGAATTAGTAAGCTGACTTAAACATTTATGTGAAAATTCAAGGGATCAAGAATAATCAAAACTGAAGATGAAGAACAAAAGTGAAAGAATTTTCACTTGATTTCAAGACTTAATCTAAAGCTATAATAATCAAAACAATGTGGTATTGGCTAAAAGACAGAGATGCAGATCAATGAAACAGAAGAAAGATTCCAGAAATGAACCCACAAATATATATCTACTTGATTTTAGAAAAATTGCTACAGCAATTCAATGGTGAAAAGGTAAGTGTTTTTTAAAAACCAGTGATATGATAACTGAATATCATTATCAGAGAAAAAGGACCAACACTTTCAAATCTTACCCTACACCATACACAAAAACTAGCCTGAAATGGACCTAGAATTAAACATAAAAGTCAAAACTATAAAATTTCTAGGAAGCAACTCTTTGTGACCTTACAGAAGGCAATTTTTTAGAGAGTTCATAAAAAGTAATAACATAAACGATAAATTGAGCTTCATGATTTAAAAAATTCTCTTGGAAAGACATGATCAGGAAAATGCAAAGGCATGACACTAACCAGGAGAAAATATTTGCAATCCATATTACTGAAAATGATCTTCTATCCACAATATTTAAAGAACTCATATGTATCAATACAGAGAATGCAAAGTATCAAAAATAGGAACTGAACTTCACAAAAGAAGACACATTCAAGGCCAACATAAACAGGAAAAAAATGTTCAACGTTATTAATTCCCAGGGAAATGAAAATTTAAATGACAGTGAAATGCCATTTAATAGTCACTAGAAGGACTAAAACTTAAAAGATTGTCAATATTGAATTTTGGCTAGAATATGGAACAACTGGAATTCTTACACATTTGCTAGTGGGAAAGCAAAATGGAATATAGCCACATTAGCACAGTTTCTAATAAAGTTCAGCATAAAGTTCAGCATAATCTTACCATATGAACCAGCAATCACAGGTATTAACCAAAAGAAATAAAAATGTAAATCCCAATAAAGATTTGTACACAAATGTTTACAGCAGGTTTATTCATTACAGCCCACAACTGGAAACAGCTCAAAAGAACATCAGCAGGTAAATGGGTAAACAAATCATGGTGTATCCACATGAATACTACTCAGCAGTAAAAAGGAATAAGTTACAAATACAGACAATGATGTGGGTACATATTTAAAACATTATGCTGAGAAAAAAGTCAGATACAAAAGAATACACGTGATGCCATTTATTTAAAGCTACAGGGAAGAAAATCTAAAACATTTATCAAAAGCAGATCAATGTCATCAAAGGAAGGGGGATAGGGGAAAGTGGATTAGGAAGGGGCACAAGGAAATCTGCTGGGGTCAGAAAATGTTCTATATCTTGATTATTGTGTACAGATTCAGTAAAATTCCTCACTGCACTTAAAAATCTATGCATTTTATAATTTGTAAAATAAACCTCAGTAAAGTTATTAAAACTGCTCCCCTAAAAATTTTGAGCAGAAATAACAAGGCAACTATTTTTTTTAAGTTTATTTATTTTGAGAGAGAGAGCATGAGTGGGGGAGAGGCAGAAAGGGGGACAGAGGATCTGAAGTGGGCTCTGTGCTGAGAGCAGAGAGCCCAGTGGGGGGCTCGAACTCACCAACTGTGAGATCGTGACCTAAGCTGAAGTCAGACGCTCACCTGACCGAGCCACCCTGGCGCCCTAACATGGCAACTATTTTTATTATAGAATATAGGTCTTATTACTTCATAGTCCACAAAGCACTACCCAAGCACAGGTACCAATGAGCTCCATCTAAAATCAATGGACTATAGCTGAAAGCAAACCAGTTCAATTCATAAATTAATTGATTATTGATGAAAATTACCTAGAAATATTCCAAACTAATGATGCTTCAGAATTTCATTAACCAAACATTGAAAACATCTTGTATCCTTTTCTCTCACAAAGGAGACTGTTCTCCTCAGCAGTAAGCCCTGAATCATAAAGGAAAAACCCAGGACGTTTTAGAGGTCTGGTTCAACGTAGGTAGAATGAGCAGACAGCCAAATTCTTTGTATATTCAGTGATACCCTTGTTCGACACAAGGGCCATTCTCCTGTCAGCATTGAATGGCAAACCACAAAAACTCTAACCTTGATAACTGCCGGGTAAATTCGAGGAAGTTTAATTTTACTTGGAAATATGAAAGGATACGTTTCCAACTGGCAGTCTGTACGAATAAGAAAAAGAACAAATATGCTAACAGTACACTACCCTCACCCCTTCATGATCTCAATCTATCCCTTTTCTCAGCAGCTTGGCAGAAAGGAGAAATATATCACTTATTTTCTGAACAGGAAACAGACACAGCAAGAAAGCAGCCCGTGAAGCGAAGACTCTGTGAGTGCCTTGTACAGTTCATCAGTGCACACAGATCTGGCCTCTAATGAAGCCATTTACATGCAGATGCAGGCCTGGGTGTGTGGACACCAGTCTCAACTCTGGGAATTGTTGTTTCATCTAATCAAAAGAAATTTGCACATGAAAGCCACATCCGTGTTCATTAACCCCACAGCTCTCTCAATATTGCTTCTCTATTATTCCTAACAAAATTGCAAACCTTCATATGATTAGGTACCCCACTTCAGGGCTTCATTTCCCTCCCATCCCCAACCCAGGCCTGCATCTGAATGTAAAACTGAGTGTGGGTCTGGAAGACTGAATAATCTGTAAATACACTTAACAAAACACCAACCCCAAGCACATTTTTCACATTGATTGGCCCACAAAGAGATGCGCCCTTACTCTCTTCCTCAACCAAGGAAGAATCTTCTATGCTTACAATCTCAGCATCACTGAAAATATAAAAATACTCTTCAGGATGGGAATCCCAAGACAATACGTTTAATTGCCAATTTTATTTTCATGTGTAAACAAGACAAAAGTCACACGTGTTCGGTGGCAAATAGGAGTCACACAGTACGTTGATACACAAAGGCCATAACAAAGGCATCTGCAGCAAGTCCTAAAAGCAACACTCATGGATATCGGCTGAATCAGGCCCATCTCACACTTAATAAGAATCACCTCTCCTGTCAATCGTGCAGATGTTAACTGTGCAGATCTTGTGCCAGGGGTCTGGCTACACTGCTTTCTCATACAGGACGGTGCATGATATGGGCACCCATTCCTATTACCAAAGAAAATCCTGAGCCTGGATCTCCCAATATATGTAATAAATGTGTAGTAATAAATGTACTGGAATTGTTTATTTTGCTAGTAACAGCAAATTGAGGTTTTTCTTTCTACAGGATTAGAAGAATAAGAATAACTTCGCTTTGTTAATGCAATTCAGCAGTGACCTGCCGGGAAGTCTGGGGCTGAGAAGCCAGGCAGATCTTCCTGCCCACTCAGTGTCTGGCCTTCTTGCTGAAGCTGCCAACAATAGTCTTAATTAGTGCCAATTATGATTTTTTTTTAAATGTGGACACCTGCATAATGTGAACAAGATGGAGAGTCCTACCACATTTTCTATCAACCATCCAACAGCTGTCAGAGGTTGACAATTTTTAGTTGTTATTGTTCCAGGAAAGATTCAGATTACTAGCCTAGAGGTAAATTTCTTTATGTCTCATTTGGATTAATGCTCTAAATCATCTACACCCCTATTATTTCCTCTTCCTTATTTATTTATTTATTTATTTATTTATTTATTTATTTATTTATTTTATTTTCAGACAAAAACACAGCTTATGATCCTCCATAAAACAGGCAAACAAGTCAAAGTATGATTCTGTGTTTTCAGTTTATTGAATGACTTTTAAAAATTCTATCATTGATTATTAGTATTAAAGAATTGGCCATAACTATGAGGCCTAGGAAGTTCTGCTATAGAAGGGCAAGCTTTAGATTAAAATGTCAACTATACAGTCCTGCATTCTTTAGAAAAAAAGCTAAACTTTCGGCCCACGAGTTTTGCATTTATGTTCCATGGATACATCACAGAGGCCACAGCAGAAGCTTAAAACAAGGTGGGAGTTCACCTCCTACTACATTTCCCCAATTGCCATACAGATTCTACTTTTGTGTAACTAGAAACATACATAAGATATTTTTAAAGAAAACTTCTGCGGCTAAAAGAATTTGAAAGCACTGGCCATATGCAGAAGACAAGAGAGAAGAGAGGGAGAAACAAGAAGAAATCATCTATTATCACTTACGAAAGGAAAAGGAAAAGGAAAATGACAGTATCGTGTTTTCTAGTGGCAGAAACGCTCCCGTGGAATCATTTTATTGCTCCAGTTGATGGGAGAGCAGTAAAACAACTGTTGGATTTCGTTTTCAATTGTTGCTTAGTCTGTAAGAATGTTTAGCAAGTAGATTTGCAAAAACTTTGGAATAGCCCATCTGTTCATTTTAAATGATGAAGGAAAGGAAGGTAATTAGAAAAAAAAAAAAAAAGGAGGAAGAAGGGAGATGAAGTATTGGGAGAAGTTTCTTGTTTAATATTTGTAAAACATAGCTTTCAATAAAAACTCTTGAATTCTGGAATACTTACTAGTGTGGAGAAAATTCCAAAGGAAGTGATTCAATAAGTGAAAATACATACTGAATTTCTAAATCATTTCAGGTTTCTATAACATTCTATAACCAAACACTTTCTATAGAGTTTCAGAATTCACACGTGCATGAAAGAGCCATTAATTAATTCATTTATTCAAGACTTATTATTATTTTTTTAATATTTATTTTTGAGAGAGATAGAGCATGAGCAGGGGAGGGGGGAGGGGTAAAGAGAGAGGGAGACACAGAATCTGAAGCAGGCTCCAGGCTCTGGGCTGTCAGCACAGAACCCCTTGTGGGGCTTGAACTCAGGAATAGCAAGATCATGACGTAGGCCTAAGTCAGACACTCGGCCGACTGAACCAACCAGGTGTCCCTTTACTAAGTAAATCAAAATAAAAACTGTGAAAGATGAGGAGGATTTCCACAAATGTACAGTAAATTAGCATCTCTGCTTCTCTGAGCTTAAAGGGATCAAAACTGAAGTTGTAGGATAGGTGATCCTTGAGGGTGGAGAGAGGCCAAACTTCTCATAATAGTAATCTGTCATTATTGCCAACCACCAAGTCCACAGAAAACTAGTCTAGGAGGTGCTCCATGAAAAAAATAATTCTATGCTCCATTAATTTTGGAAATTGTTTTCTTACAAAGCCCCTCTTTGGAAATTCACAGTACATATAAAAATGGTAAAAGTTATTGAAGCCTTTCTGTAAAGAAACCTTAGCTTTGTATAATTCAGTATTTCCCCAAATCACTTTACTCCAGAACTTTATTTATGCAACTCTCACACTAGTAATATCCTATGGAATTGGAACTTTAGGAAAACACTTTGTGAAATTCTCGATTGTATCTAAGGTTATTTGCCTGATACAAAAATAATAGAGAAAGCACTATGCACTTCATTCATGGACACCATTGTGCACATAGACTATAGGTAGGTAGCAAAAGACAACTCCCAAATAGTCACACCTTCTCCATTTGGTACCAAATTTCTAAACAGCACAGTTTCTAATCCAACTTTAAGTCTGCAGTTGCTAAGGATTCATATAAGCCTTTTCTCTGTCCAACCCCTTATTGTTCTATGTTGGTGAATTATTTTTGCAACACATTTTTTTTCAGAACACTACCATATTTGACAACACTAACAACTGTCACATTGAAACACTCACTCCCCCTTTGTTTTCCAGTGACATTGCGGATTACTCTGTTCTCCAACTTCGTGCTCATCGAGCACTTTTCCTAGGTTATTTGCTGTTTATCTTCCTCTAATTATGGATTTTATTCTCCAAGTCTCAAGTGGGGCTTCCATTCTTTCTGCTGTCTTTTCATTTTCTAGCTGATCATCTCTAACAGTTTAAGATACTACTTGGTGATCCTTAAATGCATATTCTTAGCTTCTTCTTTTTCACATAAACTCTATCCTCAAATTCTGGGTACTTATTATCCTAAAATGTAATAATTCAATACTAAAGTAATCATTGATTTTTATCAGTGAAAGTACTGGTTTTCATTTCAATCAATTTTCAGGCTTGAAATTTTGAAAATATTTTTCCTTCATACCTTATATCCAAGCAGATAACAAATCCTGATCGTGTTTCTTTCACCCACCTATTCTTTCCATTCCAATCATCCTTTCAAGCATATACAGTTATATATGCCTCCTGCCTCCCCATATCTCACCACTATACTCTCACACATTGCTTTTTCCAAAGTATATAAGTCTTTATGCCAATATCTTATCACATATTGCTTTATGATTGTTATGTTTTTGGAAAATTACAAAATTATGGAAACTCCATGGTACAAAGTTTGTAAATCCAGAAAAGGACAAAATAATCACCCAGAGTATTCCTCATCCATTGATAACCAGAGTTAATATTTTTGTGTACTTTTAAGTATTACCAGAATCTGTTTTTCAGCCTAATTTACTCAGTAGTATTACATTTTTGTGTGATAGATTTTCTTTTAAAACTTGGGGTTTAATGAGCATGTCATATTCTAAGAGGTATCGTAATTCATTTAACCATGTTCCTGTTGTTGGACATTTAGGCAAAATTCAGTTTCTCAATGTTATTAATAGCATTGTAGAACATTCATTTTTAAGTCACCTCTGATTTCCCCCCCTCAGGATTAATTCCTAGAACTGTCATTGTTCAGTCAAAGAATACGAAAATTCTCAGAAATATTCTGAAATACCATCATCAGGGGTAGGGTTTTTTCCAAAGTTCTTGTTCATCCAAAACTTCTCGTAATTTCCTAGTGCTCATTTTATAAATTCTAAAACCTCGGCTTGACTTTCAAAATTTTCTCTAACTTTATTTCACACTACTATAAATATTCCATTGAGACCTTTATAAGTTTCCTGTCTCTTAAATACAATACGCTCCTTTTTTATCTCAGGCTTCTATTTATGTTACCTTTATTTCAGAATGCTTTTTTATCTTCTTCCTCTGTCTATCTATACAAATCATGCCCATTCTCCCCAACACTTGCTTGCTTATATGGCACATCTTTAATTGGATTTCCCTCAGAAATCACTTTCCCCTTTCTCTGAAGTCCTGTGTCATTATCAAGTACTTTTACTTTGATTTGAATTGTGAATCAGTTTGTATAAATTTTTCTTATTTTTTTTTTACATTTATTTATTTTTGAGAGACAGAGAGAGACAGAGCACAAGTGAGGGAGGGGCAGAGAGAGAATGAGACACAGAATCCGAAGCAGGCTCCAGCTCTGAACTGGCAGCACAGAGACCGACATGGGGATCGAATTCATAAACCATGAGATCATGACCTGAGCCGAAGTCAGACGCTTAACTAACTGAGCCACCCAGCCCCCCAGTTTGTATAAATTTTTATCGACACAATTTTATTTCAAGTGTTTAAACATTTAACAAGATACTATGCATCAGACCCACAATGGTCAACGAATCTTTGACAAAGCAGGAAAGAATATCCAATGGAAAAAAGACAGTGTCTTCAACAAATGGTATTGGGAAAACCGGACAGTGACATGCAGAAGAATAAAACTGGACCACTTATTTTACACCATACACAAAAATAAATTCAAAATGGGTGACACACCTAAATGTGAGACAGGAAACCATCAAAATCCTACAGGAGAACACAGGCAGCAACCTCTTTGACCTTGGCGGGAACAACTTCTCACTAGACACATTGCTGAAGGCAAGGGAAACAAAAGCAAACAGGAACTGCTGTGACTTCATCAAGATAAAAAACTTCTGCACATTGAAGGAAACAATCAACAAAACTACAAGGCATCCTACAGACTGTAGAAGGTACCTGAAAACAACATATCTGATAAAGGGTTAGTACCCAAAATCTGTAAAGAACTTATCAAACTCAACACCCAAAAAAAATGTAACCCAGTTAAGAAATGGGCAGAAGACATGAATAGACACTTTTGCAAAGAAGACATCAGATGGTTAACAGACACAAGAAAAGATGCTCAGCATCACTCATAATCTTGGAAATACAAATCAAAACCATGATGAGATACGTGTCAGAATGGCTAAAATCAACAACACAAGAAACAACAGGTATTGGCGGGGATTCAGAGAAAGGGTAACCCTCTTGCACTGTTGGTGGGAATGCAAAGTGGTGCAGCCACTCTGGAGAACAGTATGGAGGTTCCTCAAGAAACTAAAAATAGAACTACCCTACAATCCATCAATTGCACTATTAAGTATTTACTCAAATGATACAAAAATACAGATTTGAAAGGATACATGCACCACACTATTTATAGCAGCATTATCAACCATAGCCAAACTATGGAAAAAGCCCAAATGTCCACTGACTGATGAATAAAGACGATCTAGTGTGTGTGTGTGTGTGTGTGTGTGTGTGTGTATAGATGTGTGTGTATACTCACACACACACACACACATTTACAATGACGTGGATGGAGCTAGCAAAATCAGTCAATCAGAGAAAGACAAATACCATATGATTTCACTCATATGTGGAATTCAAAATAGATGAACATATGGGAAGGAGGGAGAAGAGAAGAGAGGGAAACAAATCATAAAACACTCTTAATAATAGAGAACAAACCATGGGTTGACGAAGGGAGGTAGGGGGGAGATGGACTAGATGGGTGATGGGCATTAAGGAGGGCACTTGTGATGAGCACTGGGTATTGGACATAATTGATGAATCACTGAATTCTACTCCTGAAACCAATATTACATTGTATGTTAACTAACTGAAATTTAAATTTAAAAAAAAAGGACACATTTTTTAAGTAAACAATTTTTTAAAAAGATACAATGCATCCTATAATGCTTGGTAAATGTTTGTTGAATGAATAATAAATAATAGTTACTAAGATAGCACCCTATATATTAATGAAATATCTAGCTGATGTTATATTCATTTCATTGGCTAAATATTACTTGATAGCTGAAATTTTAGCAAGATATTATATAGAAGATTACCAAGTTAAGCTTTATTTTCAAAATGTTTTCTCAATTATCCCTTTTTCTTTGTATGCTATGACAAGTTGATTCAGTTAAATTTTAATCAGCTTCCTACCAAACCAACCCCAAAATAAGTCTTAGAGTGTACACTCCAAAGTTACTTGCCCAAAACATGTTGTACTCAGGAACTGAGAATCTTATTAGAGAGAAAATAAAAATAATAATGTATTCTTGGAAATTAAGATGATTTGTTTCATTGCAATGTTTGATAAAGAACCAGAGTATTTTCCCCATGATTTATAATTTCATGTCCAGAGTCAACCTTGGCTGTAATTTAACTAATTGTAACAAAAATTTGGGACTTACTAAAAAATTAGAAGAAGGAATAGAATTTGATTCATATGTACATTTGGGTAATCATTAGGATATGAAAGTAAGATTTGTTTCTACAAACCTCTACCAAAGGTTTTCATGCTTTGGTTATTATGTACATTTTTTGCTCTTTCAATATGGATAAACTTAAACCAGATCTTAGAATGATTATTCTAAAATTATACTGTCGACTAAAATTATATTGATACATTCTTTATTACAATAGACTATTTAGATATGAAATTTCATTTAGATGTACAAGACCCCTAGTAACCATTAAGAGAAAACTAAGTTATACTGGGTTTTCTGATATAGTGGAATTTTAGGAAGCATTAAGTTTAATAATAATAATAATAATAATAATAATAATATTCTATTAATAGTAATCAAAACATTATTCCTACTTTAAAATGACCTTATTGGCTATATTTTTCAAGATAAGTTTTGAGATAAGGATTTTGACCACACTCTGCTTCATGTTACACGCAGTTCATGAGTTCGACCCCGCATCAGGCTCACTGCTGTCAGTGTGGAGCCAGATTCAGATCCTCTGTCCCCCTCCCTGCAGACCCTTCTCCACTGGAGCTCTCTCTCTCAAAAATAAATATTTAAAAAAATATCTAACTATGTGAAAAAATTAAATTCAATCTTTTAAGATATCTAATACATTCTAACTTTTATTTAATCAAAACATTGTTTTATGTTTTTTTTTCCTATAGATTTCTAAAACAGACTATGAGTTAATACATGGAAAAGCATTTTGTTCCACCTTTAAATGATTCCCCATCACCATGAAGGAATTTGGAAATAGTGCTTTAACTTCATTTATTGTCTTTCTTTAAAAAGTCAAAGGGAATCAGGACAATCTAGTTGAACTCTACAAGGACAGAGAGAGGCTCCAACTTAAAGAATTGGAGATTTCACTTTGCCTCTAACTTCTCCAGTTTCTGATGCATTCTTGTAAGGATATGTATAGGTAACCAATCTAAGACAGGACCACAATATAATACTAGGAAACTGCTGGATCAGACCATAAAATCTGGTCTAAAACTCCTTAACAGAGTTCCAGTTTTCCATATAGACATATTAGTTAAGGTTTCACATGTTTACCTTTAGTAGCTAACTACCAGAAACAGTTGAAGAATGAGAACAAGATACTTAGGAGGGCTAAATCTCTGATTTATATGTTTGGAAGAGGACTGACTTTCTATGTACCGAAGCTTTTGCCTGAGTTTTCCATGAGTTATCTCTTTACCTGGAAATAGCACTGTGAATTAGGTTATAGTATCCTCAGTTTTATGGATGAAGAGAGTAAAGCCGGAAAAAAAAATGGTTGAGTAATGTCACAAAGAAAAATTAAACAGTTAATAAATCATCTAAGGCAGTAATCTATGAATTTTAGGAAAATAAATAGAATTTACACTTAAAAAGGATCACGGGAAACCAACTGGGGAAAAACAAAAAAGAACAAAAAAACAGGAGAATGCTTGCTTTGTTGCTTTGTTTTTGATCCTGGACTAGAATTCTTTAACATCTCACTGATGATCTGAATAGGCTGTAATCCCAGGTCCAAGGGTTGAATCCAACCAGCACCTGTGCATGACGCTGAGTCATCTATGTGATACTTCTTGCTGCCTTGAAAAGACCCCATGCCTAGAACAGAAAGTACTTTCAGGGGAATAATGACATTGACTTGACCTATTCCCCAGCTGCCTGGAGAGTAGTTCACACACAGGTCTAAGATTGTTTGCCTATCCAAAGGAAGCTCTGGATGAATTGCTCATTCATCATCCCAACGTCTATAATTCAGGGTTGCTCTTGTGAGGTTGCTCTATTACTCCTCAGTAATATCAAAGAGGCTAAAGTTATACAAACAAGACAACTTTGTCCTCCACCCTATCATGCAAGAAAGCTTACAATGTCTGTCTGTCTCTTTCTAGGTTGCTATGAATCCCTGCTAATGAAAAGATGAATAAGGGCATATGTTAATGAGGAGTCAAGTGCAAAATGAATGTAAATAAAAGGGAGGCCTTCTAGTCATGAAAAATATTTGAAAGTGATTTATTTCTCTTCCCTCATTTTTCCTTAAGAATTAACTTGATCGTGTCAACCTTTCTTTCTCTCCTTAACAGAGTTGTTGAGAGAATAAATCATTGATATTGAAGATATTTTGTGTCTACAAGCATGTGAAAAGAAAGAGAAACAAAACCGGGCATGCTTAAATTGTTGTGAATATCCAAGTTGTTAATATCCTCACTTACTGTTTGATATGCTTGACCAGAACTTTCAAGTTTTAAATAATAAAATATTAGTGTTCATGAATATATTGAAAAGTCACATTTTTCAACTTAGAAGCTCTCCTATCAAAAAGAGTTGATATTTTCTATCAATGTAAGAAAGGTTTAAAATAATATTGCTTTCTAGCTGCAAGTGTCTTGATACATTCAATTCACTAATTCAAAGTGAAGAATTCTTTTTTCATAAATTTTTTGTTTGAATTTGACAAAAGATTTTTAAAAAATAAACTTCTTCAGAAGGCTATGTAATTAGCAGTATAACTCTTAATCCTTTAATCCTTTTCCCAAAAGATTCTGAGTAACATATCACTTACAAATATGAGTTCTGTATTGATCATCTCTATATTAATCCATCAAACACAGTAAACATATTAATATGGCATGCGGATATACCACAATTAGTTTCTAGGTATTTTAAATTTCCTACAGTATATTATTTATAAGCAAATATACAGACAAACATGAACAGATGAAAATTTAGTATCTCTTACCTGAAGTGTTTCAAGAATAACATTGAAAAGAAAATACATGATAATGCCTAGCAATCTGTGCAAAACCACCTACAATCAATTCATGGTAATACAGAAAGTCAAAGCCACGAGGAAACATTTGTCAGTGGCCAACCTCTTCCTCACAATGCCAAAGTCATACTTTGAGACAGATAACAATCTCTGAATAATGGCAGGACAAACTGGAGGAAATGAGCTGTAGAGAGATGCTGCCTGTTAAGCTACATAACAGTATGTACTGACTTCTTACTCCTATCTCGTCTCTGCTAGCAGACCCCTAGGAACTGCGTGAGACTACTATCTCAAAAAAATTCTGCATATCATAGAATGTCCATTTTCTGGCTTGAGATTGGAGGTATAGTTGCCATAGTGATACATCCTGCTTTAGACTCTGTTGATACACAAGGTCTGTGCATTTCAGTATAGCAAAAAACAATAGCTTGTCATCTATGTGATTTACATAGAGATGCTAGGGATAGGAGTTTATGTGAAAATTCCTATTTTGGGAACCTTACTGCACAGTCCGTTTGGTTCCTTAGGGTTCCTTACCACTGCTTGCCCAGAGCTAGTTGAGCTATTCTTTTCTTCTAACAGCAAATCTAAGACATGGTTTTTGTCTGGAAAACTGAGTGCTCTGGGGGGTAGCTACTGTTTAAACCTGGCTCTACCTCCTTAAGTGTTCATCACACCCACTCTTTTTCTTCCTATTCATGAGAGCCAGAACTGTTCAATTAGTCACAAACTCCCATAACCAGCTCCTATATTTTCCAATTTCATGTCCCTTAAATATGAGTTATTGGCAATCCATATAAATAAAGAATAATTATTTAAAAAGTATTTTAGATTGAAATTAGAAATTTTTCATGCTTGCCTAAAATACCTTCAGAATACTAAAAATATAAATATTGGTTTAAAAGAAGAACTGACAGGGGCGCCTGAGTGGCTCAGTCAGTTAAGCGCCCAACCTCGGCTCAGGTCATGATCTCATGGCTTTTGAGTTCAAGCCCCACATTGGACTCTGTGCTGACAGCTCAGAGTCTGGAGTCTGCTTTGGATTTGGTGTCGCCCTCTCTCTCTCTGCCCCACCCCCCCACCACTTGGGCTCTGTCTCTGATTCTGTCTCTCAAAAATAAATAAAAACATGTTAAAAAATAAAACAATAAAAAAAGAACTGACAACTTCACAAACACTTGTTTTCCTTTGACTCCTATCGAATTCTCAATTTCTGTCTCCTGACTCTTCCCTTGTCTCTCCCCACTCACTTTATTCTTGCCTGTTAAAATACACCTTCACGCATTAGAACTTTACCTTAACATTCCTTTTACCTTAAAGGCTCACTTCTTTCTTCCCTCCCTTCAGCCCTTTGACCAGCAAGCTCTCCTACTTCTGGATTTAGTTTAAATGACATTTCCTCAGATTCCTTCCTTCATCCTCCCAAACCTCCTCCATCCCTCACAAGATTAAGGTTCCTTTACAACCTCTCTAGTAGCAAGGAGCACTTTTCATGGTTGTATTTTATCATTATTTGTGTGATTACCTCTTTAACATCTGTCTTCAATGTCATCCTGTAAACCACATGAAAACTAGTACTGTGTACACATACTAGATAGCATATAATCAATAATCACTGAATGAATGAGAAAATAAATGAATGGACATATAAATGAGTAGTGAATGTCCTGAAGACAATAAAGACACACTACTTTTGTTAGTGTATGTGTTTGTTTTAATTGCGGAGTATCTATAGCAAAAGCATTTTTAAATAATGTTTAATTACTTTTCTAACATCAGACAGTGAATTTACTTATAAAGCGTATCTTTAGGGGCGCCTGGGTGGCGCAGTCGGTTAAGCGTACGACTTCAGCCAGGTCACGATCTCGCGGTCCCTGAGTTCGAGCCCCGCGTCAGGCTCTGGGCTGATGGCTCAGAGCCTAGAGCCTGTTTCCGATTCTGTGTCTCCCTCTCTCTCTGGCCCTCCCCCGTTCATGCTCTGTCTCTCTCTGTCCCAAAAATAAATAAAAACGTTGAAAAAAAAATTTAAAAAAAAAATTAAAAAAATAAAAAGAGTATCTTTATTATAACACTTATAACTGACAGGCCTAAGGTATTTTCAGTTGAGAACATGACCTGCTTTAAAGATGAGTGACTCGTTACAGCACTCACCAAAGGCCCACTACAGACAGCATTTACATTCCAGGCTCTGAGAAGACAAAAAGCAAGTCCCTTGCCCTGCAGATGCTTGCAATTTATTCCTCCCTGCCCCACCTCCACCCAGGGAAACTCCACTGCTCTCTAAACAAAAGAAGAGCTTGAATGCACATTTAAATAAAAACTTCCCTATCACTTTACCACTATGTCCTTGGAGCATTTTACCATATGGCAGATATGGTTTGAGACATAATCCCTGCCCTCACAAAGCACATATTCTAGTCAGGAACACAGACTGGAAGAGAGACAATTCGTACACAACAGAATCATGGTTCTATGGGAACTGGGGACAAAGGGCTGTGGAACCTAAAAGGAAGAGGGCTAATTTGCATAAAGAGACCACGGCTTTATACAATCGGCCACAAAAAGCTGGGTTCTTGAAGGATGAGTAGGTTTTGCCAAGTGTACCAACAGGGGAAGAGCATTATTAAAAGAAAAATTAAGAAAACAAAAACCAACAAAACAAAACAAAACAAAACAAAAAACTGCCTGGGGAAAATGCTGGCACACTTTACAGGATGTATTTTAAAGTAAGTGTGGCAGTCAGGAGTGAATCTCATTTTAACAAATATAATTGTTACAACAGAAAATACCAAAGATGAATTGGAGAGAACTTCCAAATTTTCTTCTGTACTTTTCATAACTCGTAATAATCCTATTGATCACCATGCTAAATGTTTTTACCATAGATGAGTATTAGAATGTCCAGTGTAATAAAAAGACTAATACCAATAGCCATGCCAATTGCTTTTTGACATTGTTTAAGTTAGTATCTTGCTCTGGTAGTTGCTTTAAAGCTGCACTGCTAGAGTGCAGTTTTGTTTATGGACAAAACAATAGGAAATATTCTTTCTGATCGCATATCTTGAAAACAATGTAATAGTCTAGAAGCCAAACAACCTAAGATTTCCAGCATATTATGAGTTCTATGGAATATGGAAAGATAGTCTATGGAAAGTCTATCATAGTCTATGTACGGAAAGAAAGTCTTAATTGATGTCCTAGTAGACTAAAGGATGAGAATTGTTTTTTTACTAAATGCCACCAATAAGGGAAATTTCTATTTGGAATAAAACTAAGAAGAATAATTTCTTAGGAACTGAAGAGACTAAAGTTCTCATAAGTTCTCATAAAGCATTGTTTTATGTTTATATCTATAGATATCTATACATATCTATCTATCTATATAGATAGGTTTATAAGTTTATATCTCTGAATATTGGTATCTTTTTTTATTTTTTTATTTTTTTTTCAACGTTTTTTATTTATTTTTGGGACAGAGAGAGACAGAGCATGAACGGGGGAGGGGCAGAAAGAGAGGGAGACACAGAATCTGAAACAGGCTCCAGGCTCCGAGCCATCAGCCCAGAGCCCGACGCGGGGCTCGAACTCAGGGACCGCGAGATCGTGACCTGGCTGAAGTCGGACGCTTAACCGACTGCGCCACCCAGGCGCCCCTGGTATCTTTTTTTAAATACCTGGAGAGTGTCTGGGTTAATTTGTTTCTATGAATTTTACTTAATAAAGAATGTGTGAACTTAAATATATATTTTTGAACTTATGTATTTTTTTCTCATAGCATTTAAATAAAACTGTTAATTTCATTTTAAAGCTATATGCATTCTGAATAGTTAATTTAAAATAACCTTGGGGTCATTTCTAATGAGAAAAATTAAAACATTTAGATCAGAAATTCTAGCTTCTGTGAATACTGTTTATAAACATATGATACTACAACTAGATTGGGAAACAGGAAATTTGGACAATGGTATATCTTCTTTACCTTGGTTTGGAAGGAATAGAGCAGTAAGTGGTATTATTATTATATCATCATAAAAATTTGAAACATAAGAGGATTTTTTTTACATTTCTCAAGTTTCCAAAAAGATTTCCAAGTATTAAGTTTTACAATATTCATATTTTAATGTTTTAAGGTTTCCAGAAATGATTTGCTAAGTTCATAATGCCTGCAAATCTGAAAAACAATTTAACTGTAGTTCTCTTAGAAATATTTAGATATTCTGAGTATTAGTTGATGAAGATAGACAATTCAGAATATAATCATCATGTAGACACCTCAAACATTCTGTATAAACCAATCAGATCTCTTACCTTTCCAGATCTACCCCAAAATAGCTGTGATTTGATGGCCTTAACTAGAAGAGACAGGGTTCCTGGGTGGCTCTGTTGATTAAGTATCCAACCATGGCTCAGGTCATGACCTCATGGTTTGTGAGTTTGAGCCCCACATTGGGCTTCGTGCTGACAAGCATGCAGTCTGTTGGGGATTTTCTCTCTCCCTCTCTCTCTGCCCCTCCCTCTCTCTTCCTCTCAAAATAAATGAACTTGGAGAGAAAAAAGAAAAAAAAAAAGAGAAAAGACAAGACAGTATGTTTAGAGGGTTTTTGTCTTTTGTTTTCCAAAGAGCTAGGAGTTAGTTGTAGGTAGGTCTAAAACATTTATCTCACTGACTGACTTTCAGCGATGAGTCACTGAAAAACATGTGCATAAAATAAAACAGACATGCCAGTTTAGTACCTATGAGCAGTTGTGGTGTGTACAAAAATATATTAGCATTGTCATCCCTATAGTTATCCTTACCTACAGTACATTGGTTGTGCATGTTATTGAACCCACTTCCCATATGGACATATAGAAAATAGTTTATAAATACATAAATTGGCGTAGCATTCATTTACATGGGTGCAGTCCCTTCTTATTGCAGTGAACTCCACAGGACATTTCAGTTTTCATCTCCTTTTCTTCCTCCTACAACAGCAAGATTTCATTGTATACTGCTAGAAATCATATTCCCAGTTGTGGCTGAGAGTAAACAAACTCAAAACAGGATCTCCAGGTCTCTTTATTGATGCTGCCCTGGGAGGAGGCAGTGCATTAACAAATGGGAAAAGAGGTAGGGGAGGAAGGACTCTAAATTCAATGCACTGAAAAGAAGGAAAGAAACCCTCAAAGGAAAGCCATTTACTTTCCAACACTACCCGATAAACAAATTAATTTCCTCTTTCTCCTCCAGGCTCCAAACGTCTGTTTTGGGGGTTGGGAAGATGGGGATGGGGCAAGGAGGAAAAAGGGCATTAGAGATGGAGTTTTTTTAGACTGGATGTTCATAACTATTTAAGGTGACCACGTTTGAGGGAATTAAGTGTGCCTTGTTACAGACAGATTTCTTTTCAGAATAAAAGATTCTGTTTGAAAATTGCTCGTTTAGATCTAACAATGGAAAGAGGGTCACCAACAACTGGTACTTATATGCACTCAACATATAAGTCTGCCACTAGGCACTTTTTTTAGAGTTGGAGAGTGATAATAATAGGAATTTCTATGCAAAGCATTATTTGCTGTGAATATTTACACAGAAAATACACTTGTAACCAAATTAACAAAGCAGCACTCTACAGATTATAAACGGAGACATGGAGAGCTAAATAGCTGTTGTTACCATTTTTGTTAAAGAGAACTTTCCTCGTATAGGCACTCTTCAAAATCCCAACCTGCATTTTGTTGATGAGGTATGAGTGTATATAAAAGATCATCCCTTTCTGGCCTAATAGAACGTTCATCTAAATGACTAGACACAGGAATAGGGGTTCTAAAAACTAGATTACATGGTCATAGCCACCAGATGCACTTCTTCTCCAGCTGCCCTACATGTCAGTTAGGGAAAATGGATCCAAGTGATCTGTTGACACCATTTTTATTTGGGAGACAAACTCACTACCTTGTAGCACTGTTCCCCACAATAGGTGACTGCCCTTCCCTTTTGTTTACTTCACCACAATTAGTTTCTTACACAGTGGAAGCAAACGGGAGATTTCAACTGTTGGTAAATAAAGGGCTGTGCATGAGTGGCTCTTAATAGCTTATCATCGTGTGTAATCAAACTGAATAATTGCTGGAGAGGAGAGCTCCGGCGCATTGGCAGATGCCCGTGGGCTGAGCTCTGCTCTGGAATGTCACCACACAACAAAACCCTGGATGGATAATGCATCAGCAGCACTGGGGCTCTAGGCATGTCGTGCAGGTGGGGAGAAATCAGCGAGGTGAGGCAAATGTAAGTGTGCCAATGACACGGGAATGGTATTGGATGGATAGGGGGCAAGGAAAAAGACAAAGAAGCCAAGAAATTGAAGAAAACAGCTTTCACCACTAAATGGAAATTACCTTGAATGCTGCATTGCACCAGTGACTTTGACAGCTGAAGCAGCAGCAAAGAGAACTTGACTAAGATATTGGCCGTGCCGTTTGCTTTGCAAGGGGCTAAGTATGGTTGACTTTCTCCTGACAAGATCAATCACCGTTCATATAACACAATGAGCCAAATTCAAGAATATTTTCTTGGGGGCATTCATAAAAAGATTGAAAAGAAGCAAACTGTTCCTATGCCTGAATCCACAGGGACACAGATATACATTCTCCAAATGCCATTTACCTAAGAGTTTTCTTAGGTATTCTATAAAACTATACTTTGTACATGTTTACTATTTTATGTCATATAATTAAACTTTAAGGTTATTTATCAACCAGGAAATCAATTCACAGATTCTAGATCATCTTCAATCCACACTTATTTTGCCCCATTTTAAAACTAGATTTCACAGACTAGCGCCTTGTTTTCTTGCTCTCTGCTTCTGTTGTTCTCCTACAGAACATGCTATGTATATGGCAGATTGGTGCTTACCATTGAGTTTTGCAGTGATTTAGCTTTGTCATACACACATTTGGGCACATACACACACCAAGTCAAGTGAGCCTCATTACAGAGTGGCATTCTCTATGACAGACAAGTAACATCTGTGCTGCTTTGTCTGCAAACAGTGCGTCTGCTGGGGAATCTTATTCACAAATCCTTTAAAACACACAAGCTCCCCCTTTCTTCTCTCTCTTTTTTGCACGAGGATGTGAATATGAATTGAAATTCCAAATTAACTATTCCAGATAAAGCTTAAGGTTTTCATTAATATTTAAATTGAACTATCAGACGTGATGTTGTGATATTTCATACCAACAGCTTTGTACAGAAAGGCTTTTAAATATTAAGGTTTCATCATTTTGCAAAGAAAGAAGGAATTGTTCTTTTCTTTCAAACACTGATACTGTGGAAACTAACATGAGTCATGTACAAAACTAACAAAAAAAGCATGAAATCAGCCATAGAATTCATAGAATTCTCTGCTATTGCACATCACCTTGAATACCAGAGCTCTGCACGCTATCAGATAGGCTCATCCCAGCACTTAAAAGGGAAGCAACTACAGTTGTACAACCAGCAGCTATCTGTTTGGTTCTTGCCAGTGCCTGGCTCATAATAGCCATTCAATAAATATCTATTTAATATTGAACAAACAGAGATGTGAGCGAGATGTTGTGAGGGACACAAATACATAATAAACAGACTCCATCCTTGATCATATTAGAGTATTGACAAATTATTCTCATGGTTCCCAGAGTAAAAATCGGAAGACTTTCTAGAAGAGAAATGACAGGAATGGGTCTGACATTGAATGAGGAGGGCATTCCAAAAAACTGAAATGATATAAGCACAGGAAAAAAAAAAAAGAATATTCCAGGCTATTAAAGGGACACTTAATGGCTAGGTGGCCAGGAGAAAAAGGTTTATCTAGGGGCGGAGTAGAGGTCATACTTGAAAAGTTAAGATCGAATCATGAAGGACACTGAATGTCAGACCTTTCAACTTTCTATTCCATTTCATGAGAAAGAAGCTGTTGAAGGATGTTTTAGAAAGGGAGTGACAGGGAAATTAGTGTAGTGGGGAGATTAGTCTAGCTATCCCAGAAGCCTGTTCATCCTTTTAATAGGAAAATATAAATATTCAATCCAGGCAATTTCAAAGTTTTCTAAGAACAAAGCGGAACATCCTCAAAGCGCTGGTGTTATGATCAACTTTCTTTGAGATATTGATCTTTTAATCATCTTGTAATGGCTTCATCAGTCCTTGATATGCCCTATATCTATTCACTACTCCTTATGTCACCTTAGAAAGATAGATAGAAAGAAAGAAAGAAAAGGAAAGGAAAGGAAAGGAAAGGGAAAGGAAAGGAAAGGAAAGGAAAGGAAAGGAAAGGAAAGGAAAGGAAAGGAAAGGAAAGGAAAGGAAAGGAAAGGAAAGGAAAAGAAAAGAAAAGAAAAGAAAAGAAAAGAAAAGAAAAGAAAAGAAAAGAAAAGAAAAGAAAAGAAAAGAAAAGAAAAGAAACGAAAAGAAAGCATCATCTTTATCTGGATGGCAAATACTGGGGCATCTCAATGCTAGGATTTAGACTGGTTCTTTTCACTCCATACTTACTTCCTTAGCTCCGTTTTATACTCATGATTAACATAGCTACCTACCAACAGATGACCATCAGAATTTTATCTTGAGTTCAGCTATTTCCTCTGAGCTCTTGGCCCTTAATAGCCAAATGCTTAATTAACATTTACTCTTGTACTGATCAAAAAACTTATCACCACCTGAGATGCTACATATGTATTTACTATTGTCAATCTTCCTTGCAAAAATGTAAGCTCCTTGTGGGCAGAAATTTTTATCTTTTTGTTCACTCCTGCATTAACATGTCTTCAATAGTGCCTGACACATAGATGATATTCAAAAATATTTTTGAATGAAGAAATGGCTAACTCTCTGGTCCAAGCTATCATTTATCATCTCCCATGGTATACCAACTGAGCAGACTATTTTAATCACCAACATTGTTTAGAATTACTGGCACATAGTGATAATAAAAAAATGGCTGGACTTTTTATTGTTTACATTATTCTTTTAAATTCTCTATAGACAATGTACTCCTTTATTACCCAGGACTAAGGAGAACAGCTTTTTACTACCTTCCCCTTGGTAAATTTTTGGTAATCTCTCTCCTGGACTGTTTCAATCATCACTTTTCCATATTTCAAACTCCACACTCTCATCATAAACATTTTTTTAAAAAAAGTTTTGAAAAACCATGACACTACCCTGCTTAAAATGCCAAAAAGATTTTCTATTGTGGTTAAGATGAAAACAGCACCTGATTAACATAGACAACAAAGGCTTTCAGGATCCAGCTGTGACTTACCTTTCTAACTATCCTTGTATAACATCCCTCTACTCATGCTTGCCTCCTGCTCTCTCTGCTCCAGCCACATGGACCTTCTTGCTTTAGATTCTCATACTTGGCATGCTCCTGAAATACTCAGAAGACTTCCATTTCTTTCTTCACCTAGTTAACTGCACTGCCCTCTTTGGTTCTAGGCTTACAGCTGCTCTTCCTCAGAGAAGCCTTTCCCTATCTCCTTGACTCAGTCAAATGTCCTTTATAGAACTTAGAATTACAATTTGATATTTGTGTGTGTCTGCCTTTGTGCACATTTGCAAATACTTAATTGCTTAATTACATAAGTTATTTAAATATTTAATACTTACTAGGTGTCATCTATGAGTCATGCACTGTACTGAACACTTGAAATATAGCAGTAAACAATTACAGTTGTGGAGCAAACATTCAACTGGGAAGGTAGATAATAACCATTATGCTACATGTTATAATACTAAGCAGTACTAAGAGATAAAAAAGAATAATAAAGAAGGCTAAATGGTAAGGGAATGTAGAGATTATTGTAACAGGTAAGGTGGTCAGGGAAATTATTTCCACAGAACAAATATTTGAATGAATAACAGAGAAAAGTGAAGGAGAAAGTATTACAGATATTTCGGCAAAGATAACCCTAAGCAGAAAGAATAATAAGGGAAAACAGCTTGAAGTATTTGTGTGCTTGGTAGGTCAAAATTCAACCAGAGCTGATGCTAGAAGTGATACTAGAAGTAAGTAAGCAAGTAGCAAATGAGGTAAGAACACACACAGGGGTTGAGATCATATAGAATATTATAGATCAAGCAAGAGATTTTAAAATTTAGAATTTATTCTAAGTGTGTTAAGAAGGTGTTTGAGAACAGAAATGTAATAATCAAATTTTAGTTTAAAAAATTTTTAATGCTTATTTATTTTTGAGAGAGAGAGGGAGAGAGAGTGCACAAGCAGGGAAGGGACAGAGAGAGAGGGAGACACAGAATCCAAAGCAGGTTCCAGGCTCTGAGCCATCACCACAGAGTCAGACGCAGGGCTCGAACTCACGAACCATGATATCATGACCTGAGCCAAAGTCAGATGCTTAACTGACTGAGCCACCCAGGAGCCCGAATCCAATTTCAGTTTTAAAAGTTTCATTCTATCTGACATTTGGGCGATAGGTTATAGTAGTAAAAGAGCAGAAGCAGAAACCAATCAGGACATTTTTGCAGTAGTATGGACAATGAAATAAGAGGATAATGATAAAGATCATGGTAAGATGTCATATTTGGAATACATTTTGACAGTAGAGCCAACAAAGTTGGACTGCATGTGGGGGATGAGAAAAAGAGAAGAACCACAGAAAACTGCAAGATTTTTGGCCTGAGCAACTGAATATATGGTGTTATCATGTACTCACATAAGAAACATTGGGAAAGGGATGAGTTGATAAATGGGATTTGAACTCGTTAATTTTGTTATGCCAATTAAGAATCCAAGTAGAGATGTCAAGTACACAGTTGGATATAAGCCAAACTTCAAGTTTTAGGATATTATGTTGCTGATTTTAAAAACATCAAGAACTGAAAGTAAGGCTGGAATTCCTTCATGATAATTTAAAAATTATTACTTTCTCTATAACATTCAAGATGGAGCCAAACTATCTGACTTGTATATGTGTTACCATTGGAGAAGACTGTGGATATGCATATGCCTTGTATATCTATCCTAGCCTTAAAAGCTGAGGGGCCCGAAGCAGGTGCTAAATAAACAGAGGGCTTTATTTTTATTTTCTTTTCATAAACAAGATAAACAGAAAAAAGAAAATAACAGTGACACAGCCTCTGGAAGCCTGAGGAGAATTTAGAGAAAAAAATAGGATAACCTGTCTAAAAGCAAAGAATTAGGAAAGATGACAGAATGTATATAATATATATAAATAAAGTCTTCAAGTTCTAGCTCTTTCTAGTACATATTTGTTAACCTTGGGCTAATATTATCATCTCTCTGGCTTTCAGTAAAATCTGTTTGAAAAAGCTACACAATGAATGTAAAATGAAAAGCTCTTTTGAATTCAAAGGAAATCAGTCACATTTTCCTCATCACTTAGCTTGCAACATGGCCTGGGTTTTGTCTGCAGGTTTACTTTATTGTGGACTGCAATATTCCTATCCATTTCAGAAACTCCTGAGTTTGGGCCATATACTTTTAGTGCAATATTGTTCTACAAACCAAAATTAACATTTGGTCTTTAGCTACAAAGTTAATAGGGCACTGTCAACTTTTATAAGTTTTTTACACCTTTTTAGTCATTTTGTGGGGATATAAATTAACTCAACCACCATGGAAAATGTGTAAACAATTGAAAATCATAGAAGGATGGGGGGGACACTATTAATGTTCAAAGAGCAATTTCATGATTATTCTCATCCATGTGGTCTTAACAACAACAAGAAAAAAAACTGTGAAAATATAGTATGGGCACCACTATGTAATTAGTAATGAAAAGATAATCTAATTAAAATTTTAGAAGTACATCCACTATAGTCTTCCTTTGACTTGTTACCCTGGAACTATTTGAGGATACTCATCAAAATACCCAAGGCTCAAAATAAATATGAGGACTATAGGACTTCTTGAATATTGCTTTTCAGTAAAATGAATGCTTGCATTTTGACAGTAGAAATAAGATGCACTACTACGGTAAAGAGATTTTTTTTTCCCCATCTGAGAAGCAGCCCTAAGATAAAGAAAATATTCTATAGGAACCATTCTAGTTCCTATAAAATATATATGAGATATGATACAATTAAATAATATGGAACTTATGAATAAACTAAAATTATACACTACCATTAAAATGCATATTTATAACAATTTATCATTAATGTATTTTTTTTTAGTTTTCCATGAGCTCTTTCCTTACTCCAGAAAAGGATGACTGACTCCTTTGCAGTGTTTTCCAACACATTTTTCTAAAATGTGTTCAGCAGAATATTAGCGCTCAAGATATTAATATGTGCTCTACAAATTAAGTAAATAATAATAACAAATAATAATAGTTAAATAAACAAACTATGGTTAAAGAAATTGGAGATATACTGCATGGTATATTAATGGTCTGGAAAGTTCCACAGGGGGAAAAAATAAGTAACTGAATTTGTTTCAACGAGCAATTCCCAGATTTATTGACCAAAAGTTTTTTTCCCTTAGCACCTATAGACAATTCCTGAGACTCCCATGTTACATAGAATGCAGTTCTGAAAACAGTCCCCTAGTGGTTGACAGGTAACTACTATATAGCTCTTCCTACATTGTACTGTGGTTACTACATAATGACCTATGTATATATAGGACCTTGTTTTAACTTACTTTTCTAGATTCTTTGATAGGTTATGATCTACAGTGTTTACTAATATTAAGAGTTTTTTATGGTAAGAATATATTGTTAAATATATTATATATATAAACCCATTAATTCATTACTGCTATTAAAAAAAACATGCTTTGGTTAAATCTGAATATATTCCCCGTGTGGGATCATAGTGCTCTTTCTGCCTGGTATGATTTTCCATGCTACTTTAGTTAGTTAAAATCATATCTACTCTTCAAAGCCTAGACCAGTATCATTTCTTCTGTGAAGTTTTCCCAAATCCCCCCACTAAAAATTCTGTCTCTTCTCCTCTGCTGATTTCTCACAGCACTCCTCATGCATCTTGATTCTCAACAGACTTTCAACTTTGTAGTACACTTTACTTATGGACATGCCTCATCTACCATATGCCTGCTCCATATTTGCATCCACCCATGCACCTTGCTCTGTGCCTTGTACAAACAAGTATTCAAAAAACTACTTGTTAAAAATAAGAAAAGACTATCCTAATAGGACACAATACAACTGCATAAAATTTACTATTTGATTCTTTGAGCAAGACTTGTGAAATTATTTAATCATAGAACAGAGCAGAGAAGAAAAAAGTTTGAAAGGATTTAGCCCAGTTGATTTCAGACATGGCTAATTCTCAGAATCATTCTGAACTCTAAAAACTGCAAACACTAAAATAAAACCTTATAGCAGACCTGAATTCTAATTTCCAAGGATGGATTTAGAACCCAGATGAGGCAGATTATTCCTAATTCTGTTGCCATTCCATCAAAGAAGCCACATTCTACAACCCCTTCTCTTTCACTCCATCATCATCTGAAAGGCTGACCCTGGAGACCCAGAGCCTGAAAGCACAGCATAGAGAAACAATGGTCCCCTTGGTTGCCATGTTTGTTGCAAACACAGAGGCTTACCAACAGAAGTCATTTGCAGAGACTTTGTCAGGGATGAGGATTAAGAGGCAGTTGGAAATAGCATGGTATTCCTTACATTACCTAGTGGCCAATAGCATCAGAACCGCTGGAAAAGATGATACAATGCAGGTAACTCAGGCCCAGCAAATCTATGGGACAAGGTCAGAAAAATATGCACTTCTGATATATTTTAATGTCCACTAAAATTTGAAACTAAATGGAACAGTGGTAAGGATACATGAGCTTTGGAGTCAAGAAGCCCTGTTTTCAAACACCAGATCTGATACTTTCATTGTTTGCCTAATACTGGGTAACTGTACAATGGCGATTTTGTAACAATTGAATGGGATGTGCCACACAGAATCTAACAAATAGGATTTCGTAAATAAATGTCATTCTTGAGTTAATGTTGCTGCTGATAGTGGTGCTGTGGCCCACTATGTGCTATGTGACACTTAAACTCACCCGACACTCTACTCGTTGACCATTCCCTAACAGTCTGTAAGATTCTACTTTTTGTATGTATTTAGCAGCTCACATACTCCTTTGGACTCTTTACCCACAGAGAAAAACACAGGAACTTCTAATATTATGAATATTTATACCTCAAAACAAACTTTCAAAAATTTTTACTCAAAAAATTTTAATATGCAAAAATTTTAT
The DNA here is from genome assembly GCF_018350175.1 of Felis catus. NCBI lineage: Eukaryota > Metazoa > Chordata > Mammalia > Carnivora > Felidae > Felis > Felis catus. Next base: position 76,971,479 of record NC_058373.1, on the reverse strand, counting down.
AAATATTTTTGATCAATAAAGAGTGGTTTTAACTACTTTTGTAATTTTGCAGGTAAGAAAACACAGGTTTAGAGGTGCTGACTCTGTAAAGACCACATGGGAGGTATGTATGTAGCAGAGCTCAGACTCTGAATCCTTATTTCTACCACTGTACCAAAGTAGGCTGCTTGAAACATTTTCTGGACAGTTAAAGAAATACTAATTAAATTAATTTTACTTTCTGTCCCAAAAATAAACAAACGTTGAAAAAAAATTAAATTAATTTTACTTTAGCCCATTAAATATTGGTAATGTCAACAAGGTAGCTTTATACATCAAAATATTTTATTAACCATGCTATGATATTGTAACCTAACATGAATAAAGAAAAATCACCTAGCCCACAGTGACCGTGAAGAAATTGCCTGTTTTATACAGGAAATATTTATGCATAGGTAAAACACACACACACTCTCACACACACAATTTATATGGTTCAAATATCAAAATGTATTAAAACACAGGTAATGCAAACTCCCTCCCACATGTACCTCTGGGCCCTTTCCACACAGCTGCCCTCCCCTATGAGGGTCGTATATTTCCTAATTCCATGTGAATCTCACCTCCAAATGTTATGTCCGTATGCTGAAGCTCTGATTGACTTCCTCCCAAAAGCTAACCACTATGATAAATTTTAAGGGTTTTTATGTTTATGCACTTAAATATAACATGTACCTTTAACTTCCCTTATTAGTACACAAAATACAGTATATGGTACAAACTTAAAAATCTTGTTTGTTTGTTTCAGTATTACAACATATATTGACAATATTTCCATAGGTGTATGAACAGATCATCCTAATTATTTTCATGTTATTACTTTGCCTTAATGCAACATAGTTTACTGAACCACATCCTATTAATGAATATTTCCTTCAATCATTTGCTTTTACAGGCCAAGATATATGAAACTGCTAACATTCAACCATTTTTGATCCATATAAAATGTAGCTTTCATATAGCTGAAATTAAATGAAACACTACCATAATAAATTGCTTGCATACTTGCAGATTTGAGGAGAGGTAAGTAGAATTCTAGTACAAATTCCCAGAAATGGAAGTACTACGTTAAAGAGTATCTACTTAAAAAAATTTTTTTTTCAATGTTTATTTTTTTTTTTGAGAGACAGACAGAGACAGAGCATGAGCAGGGGAGGGGAAGAGAGAGAGGGAGACACAGAATCCGAAGAAGCCCCAGGCTCTGAACCGCCAGCACAGAGCCTGACGTGGGGCTCAAACTCATCAACGATGAGATCATGACCTGAGCCAAAGTCAGACACTTAACTGACTAAGCCAACCAGGCGCCCCTCTACTTTTAATATATTTTTCCATAATCTTAATGTATTTTTCAATTTACCCATTGTAAGAAGTATACAAATGTATGACATATAAATAGCTGTTTATAAGTGCCTATTCTCCCACAGTTCCTCTGTTAGAGTAGTATTAAATTTTGGGAAATATGTCAATGTAATGATCATGATTTACTTTCTTCTTACTCTATCTCACTCTCTGTCTCTGACTTTCGCTGTCTTGTTGTCTATTTCTTCTGTTTAACAGCAATTTTCTTTATGCCTTTTGCAATTTGAGTCAAAGTTCCAAAGTTCCTTGCACCCCAAATTTATAAACGAATCACCTCATGTTTTCCCCTAGTGCTTTTAGAGTTGATTCTTTACATTTAAATCTTTTACCTATTTGGAATATATCATATTGCACGTTGAGACAGTGGCCAAAATTCACGTTTATCAGATGTCTTCCCAGTTGTCCTAATACCAGTTACTAAATACTCTATCTCTCCTCTAGTTGACCTTAGACACCACTTTTAACATATACTTAATCTTCATATGTATTTTTTCTATTCCTGAAATATCTGGCCTTTTTCTTTGATATGTCTCTCTTTTGAACTACACCGTTTAAGTTTTCAAAGCTTTTTATTTTAATATCTGTTAGACTAATTTTTTTCTCAGACTCCTTACCAGAATTTTCCTAGGTACATTTTGTAAATTTCCTATGTATTTCTATTTAAAAAAAATTAATACATAGTTTATGACTAGGAATTGATATACAGGCTTCAAATATAAAACTCAAACAAAATACATCCATTGCTGCTTCCCCTCTGCCTAGTTACTCTTCTCATCTTCACAGTAATTATTGCTGGCAGGTTTTTTATGTCATTTCAGAAATTACTTATCCATATACAATAAAATGAATATAATTCATCCCCCTCCATTTTATAAACAGAAGTTTACTATACACCCTGCTCTATGCCTTTAACAAGCAATCTTTATCCAAAGAGAATATCATGGAAGTGAAAAGTATATGTTAATTTAACCCTCATAACAAATCTCTGAATTCTGTAATAATGGAAAAACTCAGGCAAGGGGAGGTTAAGTGAGGTTAAGTCACACAATTTTAAGTGATAAAACTAGGATTCGAGTCCAGTCAGCCTGACAATGTTCACCATTGATCAACTTAAATGTTTCTGACCACTGTTTTCTTTGTATCTTTCTCATTTCCTCATGGAATTGTTCTCCCATTTAAACCTTACACTTAAAACAGTATAATTCCCTTTTGTGCTGAAATTCTAGTCAATAACTTCTTGTTCCCGAGCATTAATTTAACTCTTTAAAGAAACACAAGTACTCTGTCTGTCAAGCTTTTGCAACCTGAAAAATGTCTGAGTCATGTTGGTGGTGGTGGTTGGAGAGTGGGATGAGGAGGGGGAAGTAGGGATTGATGGCTAGCTGGATAGTCACTTTGCAATGTGGAGAAGTGCAAATGAGCTGGTAAAGAAAGAATCAATTTATTCGGTGTTAGCTACATACACAGAAACTGGGACTGATGCATGACAACATCTTGTACCCATAAACCTTCCAAATCCATCTCCAGGGGATCTTGAAGTAGGCTTTTTGTTGTTGTTGTTGTTTCTTTTTGGCCGTTACTATCCTAAATCTTTCTATATTTGGGTAATCTTCCTTTTTAGGATTCCTGGTGGGAGGTATAACCCACCTCTCACCCAGAAATCTGAAACTGGTAGATTTTTATATTCACAGCCTCTCTTGCGCCTAGGGAGTGTATCGTCCAATCAGATGAGTCTGCACCAGACTTTAGATGTGAGCTAGGGAATCTGCTCTGCCGCCATTCTCTTTGCACATGTCTCTGGGCAATAGGAACAGATGGTGGTAAAAGTGGCATCCGATTCTTTCATCAGAAGTGTTGAGGAGTTAGCTGCAATGAATAATGTTCACCACTGGTGGCATAATGTTCTCATAGGGCCAGTCCTACTTTGTTATTTTTGCCTTTGTTTCTGATCCTGTCATCTCAGAATTGGTTTTCCAGCCTCACAAACAACACTTTGAATAGCGAAAGGAATGTAATAAATTTCTTTTCTGCCTAAATCAGATAGAATGTAATTCTGCTGTTTGCCATAGGTATCTGACTGACACAGCACTCTCTACACAGGCAAGAGAAGTAAACATTCTCTAACTCATTCATTTACTAAACTAAGCAAGTGCCTACCGTGAGGCAGATAACAAACTAGTTTCCAAGGCTACAAAGATATCAAACTGTAATCTCTGTCCTCTGTTCAAGAACCTCATATCACACCTGGCATCCTAAATGAGATACCATAAACCCCACTTAATCACTTTTCCATGGTATCTGAAATTCTTACCACTCTAACAGTGATTCTTGATTAAGGTGTTACACATCTAAGTGACTTTAGTGACTAGTACTGTTCTGGAAATACTAGTTTACTTATAATACACAGATTACATTATATGTACATTATATTATTTGTACAATAGTACAGATATTTCATGGCATTTGAACCCCATTGATAGTGATTAGTTTGATGGATCCATCATTGCCTTGGAAACTAGAATTGAGAAAAACTGAATACATTTTAATTGGAGAGAAACTATCCACAACACACAACACCTACCTCCCCAAACTCCTCACATTTCTCCCCAGTGTCTGTCTTGTCTACATCCAACCCAGGCAAGAGAACATGTTACTGCATATTTTCACAAACTCCATGGAACAACCTAGGCAACAGTGTATTTTCTGCTCGTCCTTTCCTCACTCTTGTAAGTTTTACTTTGGTTGACTAGTCACACCATTGCTGAGCAAGTTGGTTCCATAGTGATTTTATTGAGATCCTATCCCTAACCTCTTCTAACAATGCAGACTGCATTCTTTTGCACAACCACTTAGCATCGCTTTCACCTTGAAAAGTGTTACAGCTTAGAAGTTATAGTACTTTGGTGAAAGTATATTCGTGGCAAAAGCATAGGAAAGTGCTTTACAGGAGACATATCACATTATCACAAAACACGTTGGTGTTGTCCCTTCCGGCAGCCCAATCAGCAACCACCAAAGAAACCTTCTTGTGTTATATCCATGTTATATAAAACCCTTTCTTGTGAGTAACAGAAAAATGTATTCAACTATTCTGAGAAAATTTAGTGTCTTATGGAACCCAAGGACAGAGACACAGCAGAACCTTAAACCCGAAAATGGGCTGAAATAAGGCATGCGAGTACTCAAGAGAACACAGGAAGGACTCTCTCCCCACCGTTGATTTCTGGTTCTCTCCACAGATGTGTTGTATTCGTCCACTGGCTTTGGCAGGTTTTTCTAATTCCTGTGCTACCTGGAATAAAATGTTCACTGACAACAGCTTCCAAGTATCTACTTCTTTCTCAGAAGAGATTCAGAAAGAGATGGAATTTACTGATCTGTATTGTATGTTCTCAAAGAAGAAATCTACTTAGTCCCATATGAACATACCGACTACCTTTGGAAATCATTTAATTCTGTCTTGGTGCGGGTTCAGGCTGGCCACAATCACCTCTACAGTTCTTCATTACATAGTGTTCTCCCACACTGACCATCACTGTTTGGATATTACAGTATCTCTTCTGAGAAACTTTCCAAGGCTGACACCCTCTCGGCTGAATGATGCACCCCTCCAAATGTTTCCTACAGTACCCTGTGCATCTTTGTTTATTTTATGATATGGATGAAGAAGGTCAGAGAAAGTTCCTCGAGCATGACTGTGGAAGAAGCAGAGAAAGAATGGCCAGATAGGCAAATAAATCTGATGAGTACCATACTGCACAAGGACATATTTGAACAAAGTGGTTTTTTGTTTGTTTTTATTTTGTCTTATTTTTTTCTTCAAAGGGGACTAAATACAAAAATATAAATGAGTCAAAATGCTCCCAACATTGGAGTAAGAAAAAATATTTTAATATATTTTAAAAATATATACTGAAGGTAAATTTTACATGTATACACACACACACACACACACACACACACACACACACACACAAACTCATAAACACACAGATCCCCAAAGTATAAATTTAGCAAGTGCCCTTAGAATGTAACTTAAAAAAAAATAAAGATATTGGGTTGTGTGTAACATAAATGTTGTAAACATAAATGCTGTGCTGAAGCAAAGAAACCTCTCTTAATGGTGAGACTTTTTACCAACTGCTAAGAATCTCATCTGTTACAATACAGTTTTAGGGCTTTGAGACTTAAACAAAACATAAGTATTATCTTATATTCCCTCCTACTCATCTGCACTCACATTTGTAAAAACAGATCCAGTAGCGCTGCTCAATTAGCAAATTTCATTATGTTTTCCCCTTAAAATCCCTTAGTTCTTTGTACTCCAGAAAAAAATGTTGGTAATACACTTATGAGAGTACAGACAGTAGATAGATAAGAAACAAATAACTATAATTGATTATGTTAAGCATTGTTTTAGAGCTAAGTACGAAGTATCAGATATCTTGGTGAATAATGTTCTCTTTCTATGCCTTAATCCCACACTCAATAATTTATCATATCTACCTACACTTTTCTACTTATCTCATAAATTGTACCATCTTAGTATTTCTCAAAAATGCTCCCTCCCCACCTTCATTTGTTCTAATCTAGATTTGCATAAACTTTTAAAGCTTCTCCTGCTTCCAAGCCTGATCCTACAAACTGTTTTCCAGATACATACCAAGAGATCTCAGGGATATATTCCCCTCATTAAGTCTAGCAATGACTCCCCACTGAATTTCCAACAAAACATGAACTTTTTATCCTAATGCAGGACACTTTGTGAACTGGCTTCTACCTGCCTCTCCAATTTCCTTGTTATCACATTCCAACACTGAACTGTATATTGAGTTCTTTTTCCGAACAGCCTGTATTCTTAGATGTCTTGACATATCAAATCTCCCCTGGGCTCAAAATACTATAAACACCTTTCCCCCATAGACCATTATGACCGATGCAAGTCTTCATTAACTGGTTATCTTCTATGTTGACAATTCAGGTATCATGGTTACTCTTCTGGGAACACTTTCCAAGTCCCCTAAGCTGAGTAAGGGTCTCTCCAATATTTCTCATAGTATCCCATGCTTCTTTGTTTCATTGTATTTACTGTTTTTAATATGCTTCATTGTCATGGGTTCTTAAAAGTCTCTTTTTTTTCCCGGAGCACCCTGGTGGCTCAGTCAGTTGAGCATCCGACTTCAGCACAGGTCACAATCTCATGGTTTGTGAGTTCAAGCCCCACATCGTGATCACTGCTGTCAGCGCAGAGCCTGCTTCAGATCCTCTGTCCCTTCCCCACTTGCGTTTTCTCCAAAAATAAATACACATAAAAAAAGTCTCTCTTTCCCAATAGGCTATTATTATCATATAACATAATGCTATGCTTTATCATTTTTAGACATTTTTAGAATTTAGAAATATATAAATATGTAGAGGGAACTGCCCTACCATTTGCCCATGTCCTTACATCAGACTGCAAAATAGGAATTCCTAAGGAATATTGAGAGGCAGCTTCTGTATCCTCTTCTCTTCCTCTCTACAACCTTCCAAAGTCATCACTTACCCAATCCTCCTGACCATCTCGAATGGAGAAGCAATGAGATGATCTAACGTAAAGCTTTAGGAAGAGGGTCTGTCTGTAAGCATGCATAGCTTAGCCTCTCTTGGACCTGCCTGTCTGGAATCAACATGCCATCTCCTCTTCCCTTACTTTATGGCCACTGGGACAGAACCTGGCCCTTGAAGAAATGGGGTTGAGTTGCTGGATTCCTATGCAATGAAGAGGTAAGTTAAGTCAGTTCAGAGCTAAACCTGATTTAGCTTTAAATCTAAGCCATATGCCATGTTCTGACTTTACTGGTAATAATGATAATAGTTCAGTCTCTGCTTGACTCATAGTTATTTCTCAATTGGTTTAGAATCTGGAGAGAACAGAGATGTCAATAATTAGTCCTATCAGAGACCCTCAAAGTAATATGAAGGTTAACAGTTAAAATTGCACTTACACCAACCTTTATAGGAACATTTTCAGTAGGAAAGTAGAACTTGAAAAAAACACTGATAATAATAAAGTTATTTAAAAATTTGTCTTCAATACCTAGTTATAGATTTGTAATTTGTGTTTAAAAATAACTCAACTCCCTACTAAGAGAAGCATAGATTTGAAAATTTACAACTCTTTAGATGCTGTTGGAAGAAATTAAAGAGACCCTATTATTCACTACAGTCAATACTTAACTTCTACAGCTTTGATTTAAAGAGTTAATTTATCTTTACTGAGGAAAATTATCAATACAAAATCTAAAATTAATTGAATGTTGAGTTAGAGGAGACTTGAATAAAGTATTTTAAAATAACCATTCGCTTGAACAGTGAACTCTATGTGACCTTTACTAGAGCCATATGATGGTAAAAAAATTAAGTGAGTAGAAAATTAAAAGGAAAATGTTCTACCATTTTTCTTCGGTCTCACTGACACCATTGCCCTCTATTTATCTACAACCAAGAGGCACTTAGTACTTCCAATAAATATGAAGTAAAATCATTTTAGGGCTAACTTTACAGTAGCAGAATCAAAGGCATTCTAACTGCTAGATAAATATGAGGCAGCTCTCTGCAGTGAAAAGAGAAGTTGAATGAGAAGGGACATGAATTCTAGATAACCTATGCTAACTTACTTATGTCTCTAAGCCTCAATTTCTTCACTTATAAGATGGGGATGATGATAATACAACAATTTCACAGGGTTATATAAGGATTTGAATGAGAATTATATAAGGTTCATATATGTAAAATGCTTACCAAAGCATCTAGCATATAATTAGTAAATAGTAATAATAGCAAACACTTATAAAGCATTTGATACTCAGACACTGCCCAAATGTTCTACATACAATAGTTCATTTACTACTCACAACTCTATGAGATATATATTAAAAATTAGTTCATATTATTGCTTACATTAGTAGAATTTCTAAAATGTTTATACGTCTCTTGTGCCCCATTTACACATTATTCGTTTGCACCCCATTTATTCTGAAGGCACTTCAAGGACCAGAGTCATGTTTTTCATTATATTCCATAGCTCCCAGGATCTCACTGTTTAATAACACAACAGTTGAAACAGCCAACAAAGGCAAGAATGTGGTAGGGCAAAGGCATACCTCAGAAATCTAAAGACAAACGATGGGTGAGTTGTTCTGCATAAGCAACAACAGTTCTTTGTCATGCCATTGCTCATGTTTGCTCCTGGCATCTGGTAGTTATGATATAGATGGTGACCACAGGAATGAATGAGGAGCACGAACAAATATCATATATAGATTCTTTCAGTCACAGACTTGAAGCAGAAACAAAACAATAGAGAACTCCATATGTAACACGGAACATACTTATTACTCAGAGTTAGATTATGGCTAGTGCCACAAAGCCACTGGGCTCTGGCATACATATGCTCTCCAATATGCAGAGGGAGAGACTAGATTTGCACATGCACAATTTATTCTTGGACAGGTTCACAGAGAGCACAATGAGAACTATCTGTAGGGCCACCTACATCACAACCCATCTGAAAATACTGTTTGCAAAGGCCCCAGCAAACTAATTTCCTTCCTTCATTTCCATCCTCAAAGAGCTCACAGCGGAGGCGACACATGGAACATGAAAACATAGCATTGTGGTGTACAGAGAAAGGGAACCTGATTCAGAATAGGATGGCTTCTGAGGGACCACAAGCCTGAGCTGAGTCTTGAACGTAGAGAAGACAACAGTCAAGTGAAAACAGAAGGAAAGATATTCCACGCAGAAAGAGCAGGTTGTTACTTCAGCTGGGTCAATACAAATGCAGAAGTTGTGGGTTAGAGAAGGTCAGAGTGAGACATGGGAAGGTGCGGCAGGAGTAGATGATGAAGGAGCTATTGTGTCACATTTAGGATTTTAGCTTTAGTTGCAGAAGTAACAGGGCTGGTTGAGGTGTTATAAGCAGAGCCACAACCTAATCAGGTTTTCTAGGTATAAAATGAAATCTGTGTTTAACTATGTGAGAGTTTAGGATATAACACATAAAATAAAATGATGGGAGCTTTTAAAATTTTTATCTTCACCATTCATGAATGTGAGGCTCATTAGTTTTTAAATCATATGCCTAAAAAATGCAACTCTATGTTTGTGAACATGGGTAAATAACGCTCCTGCAGTGGTCATTACATTCTTGGTGTCGGTGCTATTGCAAACAGTAATGGGATAAATGGAGATTGATCACATGAATGAATGAAGGACACTCAGTATAGAAGCTTCCAATCCTGCAAGAGGGGAGGATGAGTAGAAGGAAGTGACTCGTAGTCAGATCAAGAGCTGCTTCAACATTTGTTCAAAAATAATATGAATTTGCTTAATTGCTTTGTTCTGCATGATGCATGTTCCTTTAGAGATGATCTCTAACTAAAGGTAATACCTAAGAGAGGATCCAAGAAAGTTGCCTCCAATAAAGTGATAACTAAAATTATGCAACCCATAGGATGTTAGAGAAAATACTTAGATGACATAGAAACATATTTACCAGTATTACTTAATGGAAAGAAATGCACGTGATACTTTGTACAACTAAAGTATGATAATAAAAGGAAAAAAATTTGGATGAACTAGTAACAGTACTTTAGATGATTAGGACTATAGGTGCCTTTTGTTCTTTTTGCTTACTTATATTTTTACAATATTTTACAAGAGACATTACATTTCCTGGGTAGATGAAAAATAAACATTTGTTTAGATTAAGAAATTTCTAACAAAGAGTTAGCCTATGAAATCAAGGAGCTATAAAAAGAGAGGGTATGTTTCTATCAACAACACATTAAAAGCATGGTGCCCGTATGATTCAATATTTTGTATATTTTAAAGTATTTCCCTTTTTAAAAACGCACTGGTGTCTTACATTCAAAGACAATTTATACTTGGGCCAATATTATTTTTTATTATTTTTATTGCTTACTGCTTTACTGTTTTGGACTAAATGCTCTCGTAATCCTTGTTATAATATCTCTCAACTCACAGTGCTGAATAACTTAAAAAAACATATGTAATAACTGCAAAAAAACAACACAAGAAGACATCCACAAAAGTACAAATGAGCTCAAAGAAAGTGCAATAAGCAAATCTAGAAGTATTTTTAATTTAAATTTTAAAAAAGCTCATTTTATCAATAATTTGGTTTGAGTTCTTTAGACGCCCAGAGTAAAGCTGCAAAATGTGTTCTAACTACATCCTTTGATATGAGAACTATGTAAGCATGAGCTAAGTGTACTTTGCATATATTCAGGTAATGTTTCTGAGCATATTACACCTACATATGCTATGCAAAATGTTGCAGAAGATTAAATTATCCCAGCCACATTTGGGAAGCGGCAGTATGTCTGTCATTGCATGTAAACATATGCAGATTTATGCAAAAGATTCTCAAATATGTGTACCTAAAGTCCCAAACTCCCCACAGACATGCAAAGCCAGAAGGTTTTGTTTATTTTCAAATTATTGGAAAACCTATAAATGGGACAAAAGAAATAGATACGCTTATGTTGTATGTTCAAATTTGGGGCATCTGTGTGTGTGTGTGTGTGTGCGTGTGTGTGCGTTTCCTTCATTTCTTTGTTAAGTCATTTGGCCAAGATTTTAAATTCATCTGCAGTAATCTTTACGGTAGACTTAATGTAAGCACAAAATTTCCATTTGCTTCAGAAAGTCCTCCCAGAGTTAGGGGAGAGAGTTCATGCACCATTTTACATAATGAATCTGATTTTGTCAGCACCTAAGACCCTTCCTTGTTTGTTAGCCTTTCAAAGGGGTACATTAACTCTTTCAGATTATTGCAATAGAATATGAAAAACTGCTAAAGTGGTTTGCCAGGGTGAAGTCACTTTCCAGAATGGGTCATTTATCGCAGCACAGTGAATTAACCTCTGTTTTGGTAAATCAGGTAGAAATCACAAGAGTGGCTCTGATGGTGTAGGAATAACGTAGTATCAGTAATAAGAAATAAACAATAATAGGAAGATTTTCTAAAGGAGTCATACTAGATTTTAAACAGTAGACAGTTTCTGTACAGCTTCTGTGAACTGAATTCTCTTTTACCAAGGGAGTTTTTAAAAGATCTATGTAGTATTTTAAAATATGGACCCCAAATTCTTTACCCCTTTTCCAATTAAGAGGTAGGTTATATGTTTCTTCTTTTTGAATGTGGGCTCTGTGAATGCTTGACTAGTGAAATAAGGACTAAGTAACACTGTTTCTGATTCTGAATTCATGCCTCAGTAAACTGGCAAAATTCTCCTTCTTGAGTCTGTTGGGATGCTCACTTTTGGGACCCAGTCGCCATGCCCAGAGCAAGCCAGGCAGCCTCTGGAAAGAATCAGGTGAAGATGAACCGAAGTCCTTGACCCTCAGTTTCAGCTGAGCTCTTCGCCAACAGACAGCCACTTTACCAGCTGTCTGAGTGAGCCCTATTGCAAGTGGATTGCTCAGCCTTGTGGAACAGAGAGCTGCATTACCTCACTAAACCCTGCCAAAATTGCAGACTCATAAACTAACCAATTATAGATTTCAGTCATGAGGTTTGGAGGTTCTTTGTCATGCCACAATAATAAACCAGAACAGGATATTTTTGTTGTACAGTGACCTTCCCTTTGTGTGGGAAGGTACGTGTGTGTGTGCGTTCACATGCACATGCATGTTAAATACATCTGCTCACATTGTGGCTTTTGAGGGAAATGCATACCTATAAAAAATTGGTTCCTACGTAAGGAATCTGACACTTATTGTTGTCATATCTAGTAATGGTTTTGAACTACATGGATGCATGGAAACAGGTTCTAGTATAAAAGATACAAGGGTCAAGGAAGAAAGTGTATTCAAGAACTTTAGAGTTACTGTAATATTTACCTGAGTTGAAGGCTCTTCTCTTGAATAATCAAACCACATTAACTTTAGCAAGAGTTGTTCCTGCTTTCCTCCTTTCCGATTAAGTGAGAAAAGAAGAAACTGATTCTGGTCACAATATTTAACCAACTTTTGTTTGATTATATAGGTTTAGTAAATGTATTACTCATACACATTGGAGCAGGGATACCTCAAGGTTGTTTTTCACTCTGTGTTGAACTGTCCTTTAAGGACATGTAGTCAAATTCAAATTAGAATTATCTTCCTGTAAATACCTCCCTACCAGTCTAAAGGATGTTGAGAGTTAATAGCAACTCAAGTTTGCAACCATTTGACAAATTCTAGGTGGATGCTGGTGCAGAGTGATTCAGGGCTACTTTCAAAAATCTTTTCCTGGGAGTTAAGGCCAGATGCCTGTAATTTCCCTCTTGGAAAGAAGGGACAAATTAAACAGTTGTGTCATTAAATCCTTAATGTGAATTGGTTTCTTTTATCAGTTCCCATTACGTGCAACAGCTAGCTCCAAGTTTGTTTGGGCAGGAAGGAAGGAAGCAATGTAGAGCTACTCTCCTCAGAAAGGCAGGTGTTCCGCTGAGGATGAGACAAAGTTATTGAAGTCCAATATGCACAGTTTTGCCTGTGTGACCTTGTTGCTGTAAAGCCGAGTCAAAGAAAACATATACCTGTGTTCATTGGGATTTTTATCTTCTAGTCTTTGTTGGTAGCATTATACACTCAGGGAAGCTTATTCAGATTTTTATCCCACTGGGAAACACTTAGCACCATACTGCTTTAGCGTCCTCCTAGCCTCCAAGAGTGAATAAGCACCTCTGTACTGACTTACTACCAGAAAGTAACTCAAGCAAGGGAAATCAGGTCATGACTCTTAAGGTTCCTTAAAACTCTCATTACTATTTAAAAGTGGAGTTTGCATGGTTATATGATCAGACCCTTAAGATAAAGACTGTTTTCTGTTCCAACAGTTGCTTTATCAGCCATTGGCCTGTGCTGTCTTAAAAATACACACCGTTGGTGGCCATTGTCCTGCTCCAATTTAGTTAGTGTCAGGGTAATTCTGCAGTCCCTTATGATCAATGTTCTACAGTTTTTATAGGCATCTCTCCTCTGCATAAATATTTCCTGATCTGCCTCCCTGTTCTGCCCTGGAGGTCTATAACCATTTCATAAAATGGCTTTAAAAAGGAAAGTATTTCTTTCACCTCTATTAAGATGTCTCTGCGGCAGGAGGTAGGAGGCAGGAGCTGTTTCTGTCATCATTATTTCCTTCAATCTGTTATGCACATATACATGTCCATACTCCATAGAGTCCTTCCTGTTTATTAACAGCCTCTAGATAATCCAGAGTGAAATGGAGTTTTATTTGCCAAAGAAAAGAGGTATAAAAACTGTTTTCTAATTAGATGATGATGTGTCAAGTACTTGCCACTTTGCTCTTTCATTGGGGTTTTGTTCTCTACTTTTCAGTGTATTCATATATTTTCATTTATTTTTATCTTGACATAACAATATTTTCCTAGCATTCGTTTTCCTTGTACTTGCTTCCTTTTACTAGTAGATGCTGGGTAAATGCTACTTTAAGGTTTTTGAAAGAACTTCATAAAAGATGTCCCCAAATGAGCCAACCAATTGAAATTAGAAGTCTTTCTTTATCGGGGCCCTGTGTGGCTCAGTTGGTTGAGGATCTGACTTCGGCTCAGGTCATGACCTCACCGCTTGTGAGTTGGAGCCCCAAGTAGGGCTCTGTGCTGACAGCTCAGAGCCTGGAACCAGCTTCAGAGTCTATCTCTGTCTCCCTCTGCCCCTGGCCAGCTCACACATTCTCTCTCTCTCTCTCCCAAATATAAATAAACATTAAAAAATTAAAAAAAGAAGCCCTCCTTTATAAGTAAACTGATTTTATAAAATTTTAAAGTTTTTTTAGGTTATTTAATATATTGATAACAACAAAAAAATCAGTCTGCATGGCCATATTCTGTTGCCCGTTAAGCATAGTAGCTGCTGAAAAAGTGAAACCTAGTTTTAGTTGAGGAAGGGAAACCAGTGAAGAAAGGAGAAGGAGAATAGCATTTTTACCCTTAATATCGCCAGTAGTATCCTTAGCCCTTTATATGCATTCTTTCAGTGGCCACCCACAACAATACTATAAGATAGACATTGATTTTTCCATTTTGCAGATGAGGAAACTGAAATTCAACAAGGTTAAATCTGTCCAAGTTAACAGCCGATAAATTTCAGATCTGCAATTTCATCCCTGATTTCTCATCACCACCTCAGGGTTATACAATAATGACATTACCAACGGCTAGCCTGAAACAAGAAAGAATAAATAAACACTGCAGAATTTTAAGTTAGGAATTCAAAGTTTTAAAAGCATGGGACAAACATTCTGCAGTTTAGTTGAATGGCAAATGATTGAGGTAAGACCCTAGGCCTGGGAAAATGTAGTGACTTTTGCTAAAACATAGGCTAGGGAAAGGAACAATCAAACAAGGAAACAAACAAGCAGCATCAATAGCCGAAAGGTCAGGTTGTGGACCACTTTCTGATAACGCTACAATTGTTGCAGACTAGATGGTGATCTTCCACTGCCTTCTTCCAAATGTTTTCAAATCCAGCAATTCTAGCAACTTTTTTGCAGAGTATCACACCTTTTTAAAAAACTTGTAATTGAGTTGGAAAACAGTTTTTTCTTGAAATTGGAAATGCAGAGTCCATCAAACAGAATCCTGTATTTTTTATAAAGAGGAATTTTTAATATATATTTTGGAGGGGTATAAATCTTTCGTATTTGAGTCTTAAAATAGGATTGATAAAGGTAATTTCATAATCAATTAAGTTCCTAGGCTGATCATTTCTTTACTTTTTTTTTTTTTGAGGGGTCAGGTAAAAGGTAAATAAGATGACATTAAAAACAAACCAGGGGTGCCTGGGTGGCTCAGTCAGTCGGTTGAGAGGCCGACTTTGGCTTAGGTCATGATCTCACAGCTCGAAGGATCCTGAGTTTGAACCCCTGGAGCCCGCTTCAGATTCCGTGTCTCCCTCTCTCTCTGCCTTCCCCTGCTCACGCTCTGTCTCTATGTCTCTCTCAAAAAATAAAATAAACACTAAAAAACAAAAACAAAAACCAGAAGTGCTTGGGTGGCTCAGTTGGTTGAGCATAGGACTTTGGCTCAGGTCATGATCTCATAGTTTGTGAGTTTAAGCCCTGCATCAGGCTGGCTGTCAGCACAGAGCCCGCTTTGGATCTTCTGCTGCCCTCTCTGTCTCTCTCCTTCTCACGCTCTCTTTCAAAAATAAATAAAACATTAAAAAAAAATGAAACACTCTGTACTTAAAAGTGAGAAAAGCATCATATCTAAAGAGGTAACATTCACCTAGTTTTCTAAGGAATATTACATCTAACATTGGTCCCCAATTTGAAGTAGGCTTTGAAAAAGCTTGGATAGTTTTTAAGAGCTTGGGAAACGAGACGGGCCTTTAAACAGAGGATAGAAGAAACAATTTTATTAAGTCATTTTTCTATAGAATGAGTTAATAATAGTTGCCAAGAAGAAAAGAAACAACTCTTGACATAGTTTACTGTTGTTCCCCTATTCCAATGAATAATAATAAAACAAAGGATGAGTTTGCAGAGGGGCAGGGAGAAGTCCTGGATGTGAATACAAACTTCCAGACTATTAGAGTGTAAGATACTATATTCCTTTAGAAACCCAGCAGTCTCTGGCGTGCTGCATAATAAACATGAAGAAGCAATAAATATTTAAACAACTCCCCCAAGAGCTAAATGGTTAATGAAATGAATGAATGAGTAAGAATAAGGTATTGCTTTGTCAGAATAAATGCTTTTACCACATGTGTATGCCAGTGGTCCTCTGAAAAGATGGAACTTGTATCACTTCCTAAGTAACTAGTTCCATTTGAAATAACTTTAAACTTCAAAAGGCCCCTGGAAGTGATAATTCTTCTTTTTCAAAGTGTCTAAATATTTATTTGCTGCTTTAATTCTGATTAATGAGTTAGATCTATCCCTTGATTGATTTTCCACTTATAACTTCCTTATAGTTTTTCATGCCTGTCAGAAGTTTGTCGTTGGAACTTCATCTCTCCCTTCATATAATTTCTCAATCCTACACATCACTCTGAACTCTCCTTATAATAAAATTTCCCAGAATGAAACATCCTTGAACCTACACTGCCCCATGTCAAGGTGGCATTGGCATTACTATAGATTGAACAATGAAATTTCATTATCAAAAATGAGCCTCGAGCCTCTTACCCTGTTTCAGGTCCTGGTGATAACCAAAATATACTGATGCTACTGCCTCCTTCTGCCACCCATTCAGTTCATTTTCGGGACTCCAGGTATCCTGTGTAGGTAACAATCCATTCTACTTTACTGCCCTCATGACACTTGCTCTGCAAAAGCCCAATAGACCACATCACAAATATATAATTCTCAGGGAGCTAATGCACCCAGAACTGAAATGCCCTTCACAAGGTCACATAGCTTCTTGCTGAACAAATGCATAATGTGTACCTTTCTGGATTCATTCAACGTATCTTTCAAATAGTAGCTCTCTTCTACTTGTTTTACTTCTTTACACAGGGTTTACTATCTGTGGTGGCAGCAAGGACTATGAAAACATCAAGCTACTGTAACTGCTTTTACACCAAGCTGTTTCACAAAACCATCAGAAGAATGAGCCAAATGAGTTGTACTGTCCTCTAGACAAGGGGTTTCTTACATGAAAAAAAAAGTGGAATCAAGAAGAGGTGAAGTAATGTGGTTTCCTTACACTAATTACAAGAACATCTATAGGAGTCAAAGCAAGACAAAGGAACCAGGAAACACCCTGGATTGCAAACTCAAAGAAATGTATTTTATTTATAACCAAGGTCATTTCCTTATGTTCTACAAAACCGCTCCTAATTTCTTGCCAAAAGGTTATTCCAAGGTGAAGCTAGTATAATCTCCTGGCATTAGACACTTCACTACAATTACTTCATTTGAAGGAAGCATTTTCATCTTAATATCATAATCATGAGGTTGGGGTCTACAGCCTAACTCTGAACGGGACCTGCACAATTCATTCCAGTTTTGCCTCAACTGATCTGTCTCATTTGATCAAACACCAGTTGTGTTCTTGCTTCACATTGTTCTTAAGCTGGAAGAAACTAATCACTCTGGCTTTCTTCTTCTTCTCCTTCTCCTCCTCCACTTCCTCCTCCTTCTTTTTCTTTTATCTATTTATCTTTAGAGAGAGAGAGGGAGAGAGAGAAAGCAAAAGAGAGAGAGAGAGCGCGCACAGGCCGGGGAAGGGCAGAGAGAAGGAGAGACAATCTCAAGCAGGCACCTTGCCGTCAGCACAGAGCCTGACGCAGGGCTCGAACCCACAAAGTGTGAGATCATGACTTGAGCCAAGGTCACGAGTCGGATACTTAACTGGCTGTGCCACCCAGATGCCCCATCCTCCTCCTCCTTCTTTACAATTTCTAATTCTTTATAATATCTTACTGACTAGCATATGTTTCCCTACATCCACGAATATAATACATTAAATTTCTACATTAAATTTCTAAATATAACATTCATTTTGTATGGTTATGACTTCCTCTAATACATCCTCTCCTACTCTGCATCACATTCATTAGGAAATGAATGTCAACACCAACCAATCAACATCAACACCAACCAATACTTGATTATACACCAAGCATTATACACAGTCAAGGACATTCAGAACTAAAAAAAAAGATACTTTTACCACCAAGAATATTCTAGAAAAGATAGAGGCATAATAAACACATTAAAACAGTATAAGTAATTATAAAATTCAAATTTGGATTGCTATAAAGGGAACTGAAGAGGTGCATTTTAAAATAAAATTCCAAGTATGAAGGGAATAAATCATACAATAAGCTGATGCCAGCTTATGCAGAACCTTGTTGGGCAATAGTAAGAGAAAATAAAAAATCAATATTAAATTAATAAAATAATAATAGTAAAATTAAGAATAATTAGATAGCATAAGGTATGTTGAAAACTAAAAATACAACACTGAGATTTAAAAAAAGGAAGGCATGAAAAGTCAAGGAAATATATACATTAACAATCAAAATAAGATATACATTAATAATCAAAGAGAATAGATTTTTAAAAAATTAAAGGAGGGGCGCCTGGGTGGCGCAGTCGGTTAAGCGTCCGACTTCAGCCAGGTCACGATCTCGCGGTCCGGGAGTTCGAGCCCCGCGTCGGGCTCTGGGCTGATGGCTCAGAGCCTGGAGCCTGTTTCCGATTCTGTGTCTCCCTCTCTCTCTGCCCCTCCCCCGTTCATGCTCTGTCTCTCTCTGTCCCAAAAAAAATAAATAAACGTTGAAAAAAAAATAAAAAAAAAAAAATTAAAGGATATTCAAGATTTCCATTATATTAGTAATAAAAATTAAATAAAATGATACTAATAAAAACAGATGGAAAGAAATCATCAAAGAAATAATAACAATAATTCCTATAAATGGTCAAAGAAATAATAACAATAATTCCTATAAATGGTAGACATGTGCCTCTACATATAAAGAGCTGACAGAGGGTCTTGTACGATAAAACAAAAACATTCTACATCAAAGAATACCATCTTGAATTTTCCTCACATCAAGGATAAAGAAAAAAAATTAATATCATCAGAGAGTAAAAAAGTCTCCATACAAAGGAATAAGAATCACATATCACAGAAATTCTCTATAGCAACAGCCAGAAAAACATGGACTTAGGCCATCACAATTCTGCAAGTACATGACTTTCAATTTAGAATTCTGCATTCAACTCGTTTATCAATTAATTGGGGGTGAGGGTGAGTAAAATAAATTCTTGTTTAGACATGTAAAGATTCAAGAAATATACAGCCCATTTTTCCTTTCATGGAACTACTAGAAGATGTGTTTCAGATAAACAAAGAAATAAACCAAGAAACAGGGAATAAATTTTAGCAGAAGAAGGAAAGAAAAGGAAATCTCCAGGATACAGGAAGTCCACAAAGACAGAGTAGCTCCAAAAAGCAAATGGCCCAGAACGGCACAATAGGATGAAAGATGGTCTTCAGGATAAAATAGAAATGATAAAATCTCTAGTGGAATAGAGGTTGTGGAAAATAATACTCTTGGTAGATTGATAATGAAAAAATAGGCACATATAAACTATGTAAATGGAAAATGAGGCAAATATTAATCAGGGAAAATAAATGATGTAAGTGATACAATACATATTTTACACAACTTTCCTTAGCAGTGGGTAATATTTATATTGTCACATCATACAATCAATTTAACCAGAAAATTTGACTCAAGTCAAAATTTTAAAGGGATTTCAAAGGGGTGGTACAAAAGAAAGAAAAATCCTGATCTTCCATAAGAGGAAATCATTAAATAATGATTAAAATGGATGCACAATAAATAGCATTATATGCACATGATTTTATACAGCAGAGATAAATAACCAAAGATAAGGCAAAAAGAGTAAAGTCAGAACTCCTGGGGAACAGTCTTAAGGGAGGGGCAGAGAACAACAGAGAGGTGCTATTTATTTTTACATAAACTTTTAGTACAATTAGACTTTCTAAAAAGTGACCATTTCATTGATTAAAATAAAAAACTGATAAACTATTAATATGACAAAAATAAATAAAGTATACGTATTATAACATAAACCTTTAAAACTCAGAAAGATATAAAAAGTCCTATAAATGCCACAACCTAAAATAATGACTATTCCCACAAAATATTTTCATATGTTTGAACATAATAGTAGCATATTTAATATGGAAAACATTTATACACACCAATTATCTCCCACCCAATTTACTGTTTATCAAAAAGATAATAAATAGTGCTATGATATTTAATACAGATAATATAATGTCTCTACTCCAATATTAATACTATGGACTCAAGCTATTTAAATTTTTTGAGAATGTAAATGTGCATGTATGTACACACACATATGTTCAAAATGTACAGGTATAACAAGTGAAGAAGCGATGTCCCTGTTCTAAATTGAGTAACTGTCCATTCTGTTGCAGTTGTCTGAGAGAAAAGTGTTTCGGGCAGAGGGACAAGCCAGATCAAAAATCTGTGAGGTGGGAGCAAACTGAAACATTTGAGAAACAATCAAGAGGCTGATGTATGTGGGGCAGAGATGGAGGGAAAGAAGAGTTGGTGGTGAAGTCAGAAGAGTAATGCCTTCTTTTGTCACACTGAAAGGACTGGCATTTTTTCTGATTGACTTGGGATAGCATCACAGTTTTGAGGTGGGGAATGACAGGGTCAAATTTACACTTCATCAGTTTCAATCTGGTTGTCTTATTGGGTTCAGTATTCCAAGTCACAGGTAATAAGAGCTTCAGCCAGAGTATTAAAGGTAGAAAGTTAAGAAATGGTCATTTTCAGGATACATTAATGAAAGGCAGAGATGTTAGGATTTTCTGCACATTAAAAGTCAGTATCTTTTACTTTCCTCTTATCTCCAGATCATCAATTTTTTTTAAATGATCAAACTGCCTTCCAAACTGCCTTTAAAACCAAAACTCAGGATTCCAGATGTTTTTCATACTTTTCCCTGCTGTCATTGAGGTTTTATGTGATGAGTCTTATGTGCTAGTTTTTAGTTCTACCCTTCCCCCAACACATACCCAGCACAACAATGAAAAAAAGCTGTTCGACATCATAAAACTGTGAAGGCATTAACTCACACCTAACATCCATGGAAGCCTAATGACACAGAAAAGATCTGGCAGGGATCCTCAGAGGATTGCTAATTGATATGAACACAAGTTTCTGATTAGGAACGTTATGTTATCTAGTTTTATACACAATTATCTGCATTTCTGGTTTGTTAGAGACTTTGAAAATATAAATTATGGTTAAAACCTATTGATTCTCAGAGGCTATATATAAAACCTCAACTTTAAAACTGGGGAGTTATTTCCTTATATCTGTGCCTGGCTACCCCTCCACCCCCTGAATTGCGGTAAACAATTGCATCTTCCAGGGATAAGTTAATAAAAGCATCTGTGTTTGAAGCATCCTGGGTAGACTGTGTTGAGTCACATCAGACAAGGCATGAGCAGGCTTTCTGTGACGCTTTTCTGTGGCTTCTCATAATCAGTGCAGTGAACAACTAAGATGGAAAAGAGTGTTCTGGAACTTGGTTAGATTTGAAAAAGACAAAGCTCTTCAGGTTTCAAAACAATTATACGTGCATGCTCTATGCATCCCATTTTTTTAGATGAAGAGAGGTAGAGACTGAATAATCTAACCAGGATCACACAGTACACGAATGTATGTCACTACATGGAAAATGTTGCGATATCTATTTCAGCTCTATAAATTTTCAGGGTTTTTTTCTTCTATAAAACAAAGACCTTAATGGTATCTACCTCAGAGTTGAGCTGTGAAGATGAAATGAGTAAAAATGTGTAACACACTTAATATAGTCCCTGGGCATACTGTCACTGAGTAACCATTAATATTCTGATTAAGAACTTCATTGTACTGAACTGACAGTAAGAAACCCTCTTTGTTATACTCATTTCAGTTTGATTCTGCACATAGTTTCCTTCTGTTGGAGAAAAGCAACATTTTAAAGTCAGAAAATAAGGCAATAGATGGCAAAGTGCTTGGTGGATGATGTGTGCCCTGGAGGTGCTGAGGTTTGTTGTATTATAAATAATACTGTTCACGTTATCCCTCCTGAGTTTCTGCAGCATGGAAAAGGTAATAATGTGTAACTGATGGAATTTCAAATAAAGCATTATTAAAATATTTGTTCAGTGACCTTTTTGCTCTTTACCTTTTGTCTTCTTGTGGCTGTTAACATTCTGGTGCGATCTCCATCCATCCTACACATTTCTTTCAGTTCCACTCACGATGTCCTTTAATTGGTTCAAGCCATCTATTTTATTTTCTCTTTGGAACTGAGAAAAGATATGTGATGGTACTTGTTAAGAAGTTTATATTCTAAGTTAGGAGGTCCAGGTCTGAAGAAAGACCTTAAAAACGGAATAAAACATCAGTCAGCTTCTCATGGTGTATGAATTATAATAAGTACTTTGGAGGACCTTTTGCGTTCCACAACCTAGCAGGGTGCCAGATGGTAAAAGCCTTCCTTGGTACTAAAGGATGCTTTTGCCTGTGTGGGGTGCTAAATCTGTCAGTGGTATTTTATTCCTGACAATCGAGAATGCTGAGACAGTCTATAAACCTATTTACATATTTACGATATTCTCAGGATATAATTCACAGATTGGAAAATTTTAGATGAAAACAGCAGAGGAGGGCAGAAACAAGAAAGCATAATTTTTCAGGAAAAAATGCTTAAAAGAACAAGAAAAAATATCTTCTCATGATCCATGGATTAGGGATGACTCAGAACATCCTCATGAGAACAGTCTGTTTCTACAAGGCATAAAATTCAAGGTGGCTCACAGAACTGAAATCTTGCTTCGTCAGGATCTATGTCAGGGAACATTGGTAGGGGTAAGTGGGTACCTGTTAAGTTTACCAGGGACATGAATATTCCAGACTCTAGGCTTATGATGCAAAGAATCAGATTCATTAAGAGCCTTCTAGGCAAAGAATACTGTCTTTAGAATACCATTAGATTTATAAAATTAAGAATGATAGTTCTGGAAGTTTCAGTTTCCTAGAGAACAGATTTACAAAAATAATGAAATATACCTTAATTCTAAGGTGATATCACCTATGAATTTATCTTTTTCTAAACAAAGGAGTAAATAGCACATTAACATTTAGTATCTCAAGGCCAGAGGAGGGCAATGGAAAGAAAAACATATTTCAAATGAAACAGAACTAAAGGAAGGTAGGGGACCCATAAAGTTGTATTTTTAAAAAAATATCTAACTGGATGAAAATCCACAAAACCCAAAATTCAGTAGAGAATTTGTGTGTGTTATAGAAGAGGAAAGCTCTTCTAGGTCCAACAATATGGCAGATGAAGTTAAAGTTACAACCCCTTCCCCTGCAAACACTTGGAAATTCTGCATAAAACAAACCATCAATTATAAATGAATAATGAATGCTAAACTAAGTTTAAAAGGAAGAAATCAAGTCAGCAGGTGGCTGGAATGAAGAGGAATCACAAATCCAGAATTAACAGAACAAATTGATACTATGGCTTATACGGATGCCTACATTCACCTCTTACAGGAGTTCACATTTTTTATTTGAATTGCCCAATTCTGAGAACTTGAAACAATGAAAAAAGTGACTCAGCTCCTTTCTGTGTTGATCAACGAACAATCGTAGTTGGAGAACTGTATATGACAGTTACCAGTCAGTGACTGGGTCACTTGATATAGGACCATCTGACTTCATCACTGGGTGGATGAATTACTACTAGATACAGAGTTGCCTAATATTTGACCAATGAATTCAGTAGCATATGATCTGATGGTATGTTTCATAAAAAACAGATTTTGGGGTAATGATGAATGTAAAAAAGATTTTGAGATACTTGAAAAAGTTGTAATGCATTATAAAAATATCTATAATATCTAATGGTTATGTCACAGCTCCTTCTAATACTATTGTAATTTAGTGCCTATACTCATGATCAGAGGGAACAGTACATTTTAGTTACACCTTGAACAAAATGAAAATGTGATTTTTTCATCAAATTCCAGGCCCCTAAAATCTATCCATGGACCTTAATGGTTAAGAGCCTCTGCTTTATGTGTATTGCCTCATCTAATTTTTACATGACCCCTGTCAAGTAAGCATTATTATTTAACTGATGGTGAAACTGAAGGATAGTTTGGATCTTTCTATTGATTTGAACCATACAATGGGTAAACTGTGGAGGGGGGATTCTAACAGAGGCAAATTGACCTGCGTATTTGCTTTTTTTTTTTCTTTTGGAACTAAATTCTTATGCATTGTTATGTATTTATGCATTAGGTAGTTCTATATCTGTCTAACCAATTGTTCTTTCTATTGATTCATGGACCACATCCATAATGCTTTCATTGCAATTTTATAATACTTTTAGTATTTGGTAGGCTGATTTCTTTCTCGATATCCTACACATATTTTGCAATATCCAAATAAATTGTCTGAATTCAAGACACATTTTTAGAATTCAGGCTTGTTGAGGTATAATCATGCATACACCAAAATTCATCCTTTTTTGAAATATAGTTGATGGATTTTACCAATGCATGATGCCATCCACAATGAAACATTTCCATCCCCCCCAAAAAGTTCCCTCATTCTCCTTTGTAGTCAATCCCTTCTCCACTAAATTAAAAAAAAAAAAATTTGAGGAGTAAACATTAAGCCACAGAAGGCAGCAAGGGTTTTGTTTTGTTTACCAGACATACATACATACATACATACATACATACATACATATATACATACATAAATAGTAGGCCATAAAGTGAAAGGTTGACAATATTCATTACATTTTAGCTTATATACTAATTAAAAAGCTTCTTTTAAACAATTGAAAAAATAAGGTTGGTTAAATAAAAGCAATCTTATGTAACAATAAAAACAGACCACTCCAAATATAGTAGATTGAATATTGTTAAGACTACATGGGAGGCATGGAAGGGATTGTGTTGGGTAAGGTTTAGGAATAGAATTATACAGGAGGAAAAGGTAAGTAGCAACAGTAAGACCCACGGTAGGTGGAGGTTGTCATACATACAATACCTCAAAAATTGCAGACTTGCTGAGCTGCAAGTTTCCTCTTCTAATATAGCCAGAGAGAGTAAAAAGAAAGCCTATCACTCTGCACTGAATTCTGGCTAACAGGAATATATCAGTGTAAGTGAAAATAACAGATTTTTAAGAAATCAAGCACATTGCTTTAGTGTTAAACAACAGAGATGTCTGAAATAGCCAGCTATAGTTCCTGAATTGTAAGTATACACTTTAATAAAAACCTACCAAAAGGAGATTTGGTCCCATTGCCTGAGATTAAAAAAAAAATCATTGAGAGTGGTTCAAAAACACAAAGTCAAGATTCTGTAAAATCCTTTTCGATCCCTTCTACCAGAAATGTTAAAATCAACTTTCACAAAAGGATAAAATAAAATATATATTATGGCAATACAACATATACTATTCATAATATTTACCACTCTTGGTGGAAGAAGGTTTGACTTTATGGAAAAACTCTTGCACCAAACAATAGAACTTTCATTATAAAACTTTGGATGTTAGGTAGCAGAAAAGTGAGGTAATTTACACATGGATTACATTCCCTTTGCATCGGTGATATCACACATCCTTTTTATGGTAAATATTTGACAGGGTGTTTTGCCTTTATAATTGCTCTTCTTCTTCATGTCATTCCTCATCAGTCCACTGCAGTCTCACTTGTGCCTCCGCTAAAATTGTTCTTAACCCAGACATTACTAACTCCTAAATACAACAGATATTTTCAGTCTTAATTTTTGTTAGTTGATTTACCTGCTGTTTTTAATATTGTAGGACCACTTCCTATTGCTTGAAACTTTCTACTCCCCTCATTTTATAACACTAAACTCCTCTAATTTTCTTCTAAGTAATGTCTTGGCCTTTTCTTTTTTATCTCTTAAGTGCTGCCACACTCAATCCTTTCCTCTCCACCACATGAATTTTCTTATACCAAAGTTCTCTTTAAGTTATCTCTACTGCTTTTGTGATTTTTAACTATTCCCTATGCTCTTATGATTTCAAAAGTAACAGCCATTAACCATGATTAACCATGATCTCTCCTAACAGAGATATACACTAAACATGTACATATACTTACCTTTCAGACTTCCCCACTTTGATATATCAGGGCTCTTTTGAAGTCCAGATGCCGAAAATGGAACTCATATTCCTTCCAAATTTGGTTTCTGTTCTAAATTCCACATGTCAATTCATAGTTTTACCAACAGTCCAGACACCTAGCCAGAAACCCCTGGGTCTTACTATTATTTTTAGTAGTCCTCAGCCTTACTCCTAATCTGTATGTTCAGCTGGACAAGTTTACCTAGAAAGTATTGCCTGAATCTGGATAATCATATTTATTTCTGGGCCCACTCAGCCCACTTAGCCTTTCAACTTCTTTGGCCTAAAATACTGAAATATACTATTCATCTTACATTCCAAGTCTCTGAAGCCCATCCCCCACACTACCAAAGATTGATTTATCTGAAGCATATAGTTGATGACACCCATCTCCCTAAAATCCTCCAAATTATTGTTTATCTAAAAATCGAAATGTTTATACATATATACAATGATTTATGTGGTATTGCCCCACATGCTTCCCTAGCTTTGTTTCCCCCTATGTCCTTCCACTTAAGCAACAATTATTTAAAAAGCACTGAACAAATGATGCTATTAATTTGAGCCCTATTACATATCAGGGCTCAGGATTACATCACTTGCCTAAACTCTTCCCTCACACCATCCTTTCTTCTGATAATCAACACCTTGTCTTTTAAGACTCAGCTCACATGTTGTCTACTCCAGAAATTCTTCTAACATTTCTCCCTTAGTAGTTTAATGAAAACTCATCTATTTTTTTCACAACATTCTAACACAACGTATTGACATTCTGATAATTATAATAAAATATTGCTTTATATTCCTCTCTCTTTTTACTCCTTTCTTCACAATAATTAAGATTTCATAACAAGTTTTATTCTTCTTTGTATGAGCATAGCCTGATAATTACTCAATAAATGACGGTTGAAATGAAATGGGAAAAAAAGCAGCTGACATGAGTTGTCTTAAGAAGGTAGAGATATGCCTTCACTGGAAATACTAAAAGATGTTTACATATTCCAGTGCCTGTTCTATCTCTTCAACATCCTCTTCGTGGCTGATATTGAAGGGATTCATACACCAGACAGAGGTTCCAGCTAAAGGAGGCTACTTACCTTGTCATACATGTTTCCAATTAAAAAAAAAATGTTTCTTTACTTTTTGAGAGAGAACATAAGTGGGGAAGGGGCAGAGACACGGGTACAGAGGATCCAAAGTGGGCTCTGCACTGATGTGGGGCTTGAACTCACAAACTGCAGGATCATGATCTGAGCTGAAGTCAGATGCTCAACCAACTGAGCCACCCAGGCGCCCCATGTTTCCAATTATATTGTGATTCCTTTAGAGCCTAATTTCCAGCTTCTAGGATTTAGGCACTAAGAGAATCCCAATTAGTAAATAATAATGTATGTGTGAAGATACAAAAAAACAATGTATTATTTGGGTCTGGCATTTTATTTCTTGGAATCTGATATTACGTCTCCAAAACCATTGCCTATTTAATGTTCCTCATAAAACTTTTACTATCATTAAACATGATGTGCAATTGACACAACAGGGGACTGAATTCAATACAGAATTAATTGGTTTACACTATTCCATATGTAGATCAGGAGATATAACTGATTTTTCAAATGTATAAATGTATTTGAAAATAAAATTAAGGGGCGCCTGGGTGGCGCAGTCGGTTAAGCGTCCGACTTCAGCCAGGTCACGATCTCGCGGTCCGTGAGTTCGAGCCCCGCGTCAGGCTCTGGGCTGATGGCTCAGAGCCTGGAGCCTGTTTCCAATTCTGTGTCTCCCTCTCTCTCTGCCCCTCCCCCGTTCATGCTCTGACTCTCTCTGTCCCAAAAATAAATAAACGTTGAAAAAAAATTTTTTATATAAAAAAAAAGAAAATAAAATTAAAAGACATATAGTTTGATTGTCGGTTTTATATTATCTAAGATTTCAAACCTCAGCTATCTTCATGTTTGCCCTTTTACTGGATTTTTTTTACTGGAAAGGGCTGTGTATTTTCTCTTTAGTGCTCTTCCTCTCTGATTAGACTTTTTAAACACTTACCAAAGAAACTTGTGATTAATGACAGTTAGAACTTATTGGACTTGAAGGACAAATACTTGCTTCACCAGCTAAGAGAATGAGCTAATCAAAATGAAGAAGTGCAGGGCAAGGGAGAACAGGGAGAGAAACAAATGCAGTGAATCTATATGGATTCGCTTGAAGTGATGAGCTGAACTGTTAACTTTTCATTTACTGCATCACAAACTTGACTCAACCTTTGTCTGCACTAAGAATAATGGAGCAGTTCTTATTTTAAAAAAAAAAGTATAAAGCTTCTCAAATTAAACCTCTTTTATTTTTATAGCTACTGGCTAGCATTATTCCAGGTTCTTCACAGTAAATATTTCGCAGTATACTTCACAGACTGGAAAAACTTTTCCACCTGCAGTTACAAATCCTACTATAACAAACCAAACTGGCTTTCTCTTCAGAGACTATACTTCATACTCCAGCACGAAATTGAGACTGAACATTTTATTTGCTGAGAAGGTGCCACAATTTTCTTTTATATGGAGTGATCTCATTCTTTGCCTTTCCAGTGACCTCAAAGGAGTAGGTGCCTCAAATATTTCAATGCTAGATTGTTTGTGAACTGCAGATGAATCAGTCTTGAAAAGGAGGCAGAAATCCTTTTTAGTGGAAGGGTGCCAGGTAACAATTCAGAGTTCACTGTGTTGATATTTGCTCCGTGTTTCATCAAATTGCACTATTGATAGACATTCAGGCATCTAGCAATATAATGTATGTGTTCTCCCTTTAAAATTAATCTCTACAAACTAAACGAGAAAAGAGCTAGAAAAACAGGGATGAAGTTTATTGTTGCCTGAAGATTTTTGTAAATATACAATGGTATTAATGGAGAGGGAAAAAACTGTGTTTCCTACATTATATGGAAAAAATTACCAATCAAAAAATTATACCTACATGGACCTTGATAATTTGTATAAGGATGTGATATATTAGGACAGAAAACAAAGGGGTTTTACCGTGCTTAAAAATTTAAAGAAACTAGGAGCTTCCTTTCCTTTTGCTTCTTTTAGTTCTCCAGAAAATATTCTTTTGCATCTTTCTTTAAAATATTCTGCTCTAGGAGTCCCTAGTGGCTCAGTCAGTTAAGCATCTGACTCTTGATTTCTGCTCAGGTCCAGCATCTGACTCTTGATTTTGGCTCAGGTCATGTTCTCACAGTTTGTGGGATCAGCCCTGTGTGGGGCTCTGTGCTACGGATTCTCTCTCTCCCTCTCTCTCTGCCCCTATCCTGCTCATGTTATCTCTTTCTCTTTCTCTCAAGATAAATATTTTTTTTAATTTTTTTTTAACGTTTATTCATTTTTGAGACAGAGGGAGACAGAGCGTGAGCAGGGGAGGGGCAGAGAGAGAGGGAGACACAGAATCCAAAACAGGCTCCAGGCTCTGAGCTGTCAGCACAGAGCCTGACGTGGGGCTCGAACTCACGGACCGCGAGATCATGACCTGAGCCGAAGTCGGCTGCCCAACCGACTGAGCTACCCAGGTGCCCCTCTCTCAAGATAAATAAATAATCATGTTAAAAATATATTCTGCTCTAGATGTGCTAGTCTATCTAGTAAAGCACCACATGGACCATGTAAAGTGAAATTAAAAGATGAAACAACACAGAAAATATGAGACAATTTGGCCATTTTTATTTTTTATTGTCTTTTTACAAATATTTTTTAAGTTTATTCATTTTGAGAGAGAGAAAATTAGAGTAAGGGAGGGGCAGAGAGAGAGAGGGAGAAAGAGAGAATCCCAAGCAGGCTACACACTGTTAGCACAGAGCCAGATGCAGGGCTCAACCCATGATCTGTGAGATCATGAGCTGAGGCAAAGTCAGACACATAACCGATTGAGACACCCAGGTGCCCCTTATTGTGCTTTTGAAATTTTAAGTTTTTGTTTTAATTCTAGTTAGTTAACACACAGTGTTGTACTAGTTTCAGGTGTACACTATAGTAATTCAAGACTTTACGACATCACCCGGTGCTCTTCATGACACATATAGTCCTTGATTTCCATCATCTATTTAATCCATCCTCAACATAACACCTCTCCTCTGATAACCATTAGTTTGTTCTCTATAATTAAGAGTTTATTTCTTGATTTCTGTCTTATTTTTTTCCCTTTACTTGTTTGTTTTGTTTCTTATATTCCACATATGGGTGAAATTATATGGTATTTGTCTTCCCCTGACTGACTTATGTCACTTAGTATTACACTTTCTAGCTTCATCTATGTCATTGCAAATGGCACAACTTCATTCTTTTTATGGCTGAGTAACACTGCATGATTACACACACACACACACACACACACACACACACACACACACACCCATACCACTTCTTCTTCATCCATTCATGTATCAATGGAAACTTGGGCTGCCTCCATATCTTGGCTATGGAAAATAATGTTGCAATAAACATAGGGGTGCCTGTGTCTTGATTAGTGCTCTTGTATTCTTTGGGTAAATACCCAAATATTATTACTGAATAATAGGGTAGTCCATTTTTTGTCTTTTTTTTTAAATGTTTTACTTATTTATTTGCAGGGGCGGGGGAGAGAGCACACAAGCAGGGGAGGATCAGAGAGAAAGGAGACACAGAATCCAAAGCAGGCTCCAGGCTATGAGCTGTCAGAACAGAGCCCAATGAGGGGCTTGAACTCACAAACTGTGAGATTGTGACCTGAGCAGAAGTCATATGCTCAACTGACTGAGCCACCCAGGTGCCCCACCATTTTTAATCTTCTGTGAACCTCCATTCTGTGTTTCAAGGTGGATGCACCAATTTGCATTCTTACCAAGAGTGCATGAGTACTCCTTTTTCTCCACATCCTAGCCAATACCTGTTGTTTCTTGTGTTGTTGATTTTAGCCATTCTAGCTGATGTGAGGTTGGGTGCCTGGGTGGCTCAGTTGCTTAAGCATCCGACTTTGGCCTAGGTCATGATCTTCCAGTTGGGGAGTTCGAGCCTGCATTGGGTTCTGTGCTGACAGCTTGGAGCCTGGAGCCTCTTCAGATTCTGTGTATGTGTTTCTTTCTCTCTCTTCCTCTCCTGCTTGCACTCTGTCTCTATCTCTCTCAAAAATAAACATTAAAAAAATTAAAACTAATTGGTGTGAGGTAATATCTCATTGTAGTGTTGATGATGAGTGATGTTGAGCATCTTTTCATGTATCTCTTGCCCATCCCTATATTTTCTTTGGAGAAATGTCTATTCATGTCTTCTGCCCATTTTTTGAGGTGCTGAGTTTTATAAGTCTTTATATATTTTGGATATGAACCTATTATCAGATATGCCATTTGCAAATATCTTCTCCCATTCCATAGGTTGTCTTTTAGCTCAGTTGGTTGTTTCCTTCACAGGCAGAAGCATTTTATTTTGATGTAGTCTCAATAGTTTATTTTTGCTTTTGTTTCCCTTGCCTCAGAAGACATATTAGAAAGAAGTTGCTGTGGCCAATGTCAAATAAGTTGCTGCCTGTGTTCTCTTCTAGGATTTTAATGGTTTCAGGTCTCACATTTGGGTTTTTAATGTGTTTGAATTTATTTTTGTGTATAATAAAGTGGTCCAGTTTTCCCAACCTGTTTGCAGGTAGCTGTCCAATTTCCCCAAACTGTTTATTGAAGAGACTGTCCTTTCTCAATGAATATTCTTTCCAGCTTTGTCAAATATTAATTGACCAAATAATTGTGGGTTTATTTCTGGATTTTCTGGAATTGATGGCTCCAGCTTTGCATTGCTTTTTCAAGAATGCTTTGGCTATTCAGAGTCTTTTGTGGTTCCATACAAATTTTAGGATTGTTTGTTCTACCTCTATGAAAAATGCTGTTGTCATTTTGATAGAGATTACATTAAATATGTAGATTGTTTTCAGTAATTTAGACATTTTGACAATATCTGTTCCTCCAACTCATGAGCATGGAATGCCTTTCCATTTCTTTGTATCATCTTCAATTTCTTTCATCAGTGTTATGTAGTTTTCAGAGTACAGGTCCTTCACCACTTTGGTTAGGTTTATTCCTAAGTATGTTATTATTTTTGGTGCAACTGGAAATGGTATATTTTCTTAATTTCTCTTTCTGCTGCTTCCTTATTGGTGTATAGAAATGCAACAGATTTCCGTACATTGATTTTGTATCCTCTGACTTTCCTGAATTTGTTTATGAGTTCTAGAAGGTTTTTGGTGGAGTTTTTCAGGTTTTCTATGTATATAAATGTCATCTGCAAATAGTGAAAGTTATACTTCTTCCATACCCATTTGGATGCCTTTAATTTATTTTTGTTGTCTGATTCCTGTGGCTAGGACTTACAGTACTATATTGAATAAAAGTGGTAAGAGTGTACATCCTTGTCTTGTTCTTGACCACAGGGGAAAAGCTCTTAGCTTTTCACTATAAAGGATGATACTACCTGGGGGTTTTCATACATGGCCTTTATTATGTTGAGGTATGTTCCCCCTAATTCTATTTTGTTGAGAGTCTTTTTTATCATGAATGGATCATGTACTTTGTCATATGCTTTTTCTGCATCTATGGAAAGGTTCACATGGTACTTATCCTTTCTCTTGTTGATGTGATGCATCATATTGATTGATTTACAAATATTGAACCACATGTGCAACCCAGGAATAAATTCCACTTGATTGTGGTGAATCATTTTTTTAATGTATTGTTGGATTCAGTTTGCGAATATTTTGTAGAGGAGTTTTTGCATCTGTGTCATTAAAGATATTGGCCTGTAGTCCTTTTTTGCAGTGGTGTCTTTAGATGGTTTTGGTATCATGACCATTTGAGGTCATGCTGGCCTCATAGAATGAATTTGGAAATTTTCCTTCCTTTTCTATTTTTTGAAATAGTTTGATAAGTATTAAGTCTTTTTAAAATTTTTTCAACGTTTA
Source organism: Felis catus (assembly GCF_018350175.1). Classification (NCBI taxonomy): domain Eukaryota; kingdom Metazoa; phylum Chordata; class Mammalia; order Carnivora; family Felidae; genus Felis; species Felis catus. Next base: position 76,938,350 of record NC_058373.1, on the reverse strand, counting down.
TTTATTTTTGGGACAGAGAGAGACAGAGCATGAACGGGGCAGGGGCAGAGAGAGAGGGAGACACACAATCGGAAGCAGGCTCCAGGCTCTGAGCCATCAGCCCAGAGCCTGACGTGGCACTTGAACTCACGGACCACGAGATCGTGACCTGAGTTGAAGTCGGACGCTTAACTGACTGAGCCACCCAGGCGCCCCGATAAGTATTAAGTCTTATTTAAATGTTTAGTAGAACTCACCTGTGAAGTTATCTGACCCAAGACTTTTGTTTGTTGGGAGTTCCTTTATTACTGATTCAATTCTATTGCTTGTAATCAGTCTGTTCAAATTTTCTATTTCTTCCTGCTTCAGTTTTGATAGTTTATATATTTTTTTAAGTTTATATGTTTCTAGGAATTTATCCATTTCTTCTAGGCTGTCCAATTTATTGGCATATAGTTTTTCATAATATTCTCTCATAGTTGTTTGTATTTCTTTGATGGTAGTTTTTATTTCTCCTCTCTCATTTGTGATTTTACTTGAGGCCTTTCTCTTTTTTTCTTGATAAGTCTAGCTTTATCAAAGAACCAGCTCCTTATTTCATTGATCTGTTCTATTGTTTATTTTTTGTTTGTTTTTAGTTTCTATAGCATTTATTTCTGCTCTAACCCTTATTATTCCTTTACTTCTACTGGTTTTAGGTTTTTTTTGTTGTTCTTTTTCTATCTCCTTTAGGTTTAAGGGTAGGTTGTTTACTTGAGATCTTTCTTCCTTTTTGAGATAGGCCTATATTGCTATAAATGTCCCTCTTAACTCCTTTTGCTACATTCCAGAGGTTTTGGATTGTTGTTTTCATTTTCATTTGTTTCCATGTAGTTTTTTATTTCTTCCCTTATTTCTTGGTTGATCCATTCATTGTTCAGTAGCATGTTATTTAACCTCCATGTATTTGTGGTCTTTCCAGAGATGTGTGTGTGTGTGTGTGTGTGTGTGTGTGTGTGTGTGTGATTCCTTTCTAGTTTCATAGCATGGTCAAAAAATACACATGGTATGATTTCAATCTCCTGAATTTGGTATGGTTTATTTTGTAGGCTAATATGTGATATATTCTGGAGAATGTTCCAAGTGTACTTGAAAATAAGTGTATTCTGCTGTTTTAGCATGGCATGTTCTGAATATATCTGTTAAGTCCATCTGTTCCAGTGCATCATTAAAAGCTGTTGTTTCTTTGTTTTATGTTTGGATGGTCTGTCCATTGATGTAAGTGGGGTGTTAAGGTCCCCTACTATTATTGTATTATTATGGATTTGTTCCTTTATGGTTGTTATTGTTTTATGTATTTGGGTGCTCCTATATTGGGTGTATAAATATTTATAATTGTTAAAAAAAACCCTTCTTATTGTATTGTCCCCTTAATGATTATAATGATTATTATCTCTTGTTAAGTCTTTGATTGAAAATCTATTGTGTCCAATATAAATATTTCTACTCTGGCTTTCTTTTGACATCTATCTGCATGATAGATGTATTTCCATCCTCTCTCTTTCAATTTGCAGGTGACTTCAGGTCCATAATGAGTCTCTTCCAGGCCGCATTTAAATGGGTCTTGTTTTTATATCCATTCTGTCTCTTTATGCATTTTAATTGGGATATTTAGTTTATTTACATTCAAAGTTATTATTGTTATGATATACTCATTGCCATTTTATTATTTTTTTGTTATTATTTCTGAAGATTTTCTCTCTCTCATCCTTTCTTGACTTTCTTTCATGTTTTGCTGATTTTACTTAGTGGTATAATTGGATTTTTTCCTCTTTATTCTTTCCATATTTATTAGTGGTTTTTGATACATGGTAACCATAAGTTTTGTATATAACCTCTTCTGCACAAAGTTGATGCTTATTTAAATTTGAACACATTTTTTGTCCTCTCCTCCCCATATTTTAGGTATATGTTATTGTATGTTATATCCTTTGTGATTTATATCCTTTTTATATCCTTTGTGAGTTCCTTGACTGATTTTTTTAAAGAAATATTCATTTTTACTGCCTTTGGGTTTCCTACGTCTATACTGTTACTTTTCGACTTTCCTTTTCACTCAGAGTCCCCTTTAATATTTCTTGCAGGGCTGGTTTCATGATCATGAACTCCCTTAGTTTTTCTGTGTCTGGGAAACTCTTTACCTCTCCTTCTGTTCCAAATGACAACCTTGCTGGATAGAATATTATTGGCTTAAGATTTTTCCCTTTCATCTCTTTGAATATATCATGCCACTCGCTTCTGGCTTGTAAAGTTTCTGTTGAAAAATCTCTCACTAGCCTTATGGGTTTTCCCTTGTAAGTTACTGACTTCTTTTGTCTTTGTGCTTTTAAAATTTTTTTCTCTGCTATGTTATCCCTTATCTCATTGTCAAGGGTCTCACTAATGTCTTCCACTCTTCTCAAATCCCACGAGTATCTTATGATCATTGCTTTAAATTCTCTATCAAGCATGTTACTTATATCTGTTTCACTTAGAGCTCTGGCTATGACCTTGTCCTGTTCTTTCACTTGGGGATAAATTTCTCCATCTCCTCATTTTGTCTGCCTCTCTGCATTGTTCCCGTGGATTAAGAAAGTCAGCTGTGGGGGCGCCTGGGTTGTTTAGTCAGTTAATCAGCCAACTTTGGCTCCAGTCATGATCTCACAGCTTGTGAGTGTGAGCCCCACATCGGGCTCTGTGTTGACAGCTTGGAGCCTGGAGCCTGCTTTGAATTCTATGTCTCTCTCTATCTCTCTGCCCCTGCCCCTCTTGCTGTCTGTCTCTCTCTCAAAAATTAAAAAAAAAAAATTACCAAAAAATTTAAAAAAGAAAAAGAAAGAAAATCATCTGTGTCCTCTGCTCTTAAAATTAGTGACTTTATGATAAAGAGATCTTGAAGTTCCCTGCAATGCAGTGACCCCTGTTCAAAAGAACCTAACACTTCAGGAGAGTATCCTATGTGTGCTGCTTATGACCTGCTATTGTGTCTGAGTCATTCTTCCTTTCAGTGCAGATATTTGCACTGACTCTCTGCTTGTTGTTGGCTTTGCTTGCTCTCTGTGGTGTTAGTGGGGCCCAGATAGGCCAGCTCTGAGGAGGCGTGCCTGCAGGGAAATTTGGGAGCTGTGTGGTGTTTTTAACAAAAGTTACACTTAGCCACTAGTCCTACGCTGGATTCCCCAAAGTGCTACAGCAGCTAGGGACTGTGTACTGGGAAACCAGGGGTGTGAGGGTAGGTCTAGTGTGCCTCGATGGCTTGGCAAGGCTGGACCTGGAGGCACCATGGTGGCTGGGATATGATTGGTGTCATGCAATGGCTGGCCACAGCCTGGCAGTTGGGCACCGCATAGGATACCAGCTGGGAGCACATGGCTGTGGGCACAGTGGCTGGGTGTGGCACATAGCAGCCACTGTGCACCTTGTGGCTAAGAAGGGCACACACTCAGCTCTAACAAAATTTTCCCTTTGCCCAAGGCAGAGGCCAGCAGGATTGGAGTTGGCAAGTCCTCAGGAGAATTTGTGGGTGTAGCACAGTGCTAGAAGGCTAGGTAGCAGGTATCTGTGCAGCTCTGCCTCTTACAAGTGACTCTGTGTGTATGCTGGTGGGTGAGCAGTGGGGGAAATACACTTGCCAGCTCTCTTGTTTTCAGGTAAGTCTCCCAACATGCTCTGGAATCAGTATGAACATATCTGTGTTCTTTTTGTTTCTTTGATTGTATAAACTGCCATTTTTATGTTGCCTGTCCATGCAGGCTGCTACCTCCTTGAGAGCAGCAACCCGAGCTATCACTCACCCTCCCAGGTCCCCCGGTGCTGAGCCAGCTGATTTTTAAAGTTCCAGACTTCAAGTCCCACTTGTTTTACAAACTCGCAGAATTCAGCCCCTCTGTTTTTCAAAGCCAAAAGATAAGGGGATTAGTCTTCCCCATATGAGACCCTTGGTGCAAGGGCCTGTTTCTCTGCCCTTTCCATGTGCACAGCTCCTTCCTTTTTTGCAGGCAGCCTCCCTCTGCCTTTGTGACCTTCCTAACCTTTTAGATGCAGCTTCTTTATACGTAGTTGTACAGTTTGGGATCAAGATCTGTCAGTCTTCAGATCACTCTCCAGTTTATTGACTTGGATGTGAAAGATACCTAGTTGTAAACATGGAACAGGGCAAACTCAGGGTCCTCCTACTCTGTCATGTTCCCAACCTCCTAATGGACCATCTTTTTCATTGTCTCAAATACCCTTTTCTTCCTTTAATAATCTTCCTGAAAGAAAGCACTTGTTTCATTTAAAGCCTCCAGGGGGTGATGAAGAGAAACAGCATATCCCTCTGCTAGTTACTCTAGGGCTCCAATGGAGCAATAGGAACAATATTCCCAAAGCTGTTCTTGGACATCAGATGTCTGTTTGATTTGGCAGATTCTATGGCTAGTACTTTTCCTTCAGCCAATTTTCTGGAAGCCCCTCCCTTTCTTACTCCCTCCTCTCTTCTCATACACATAAACTCTCTATGGGATCACAGTACTTTTAAACCTTTTTAGAATGCTCACTTTGTTCTGTTATTAACAGAGTATTTTATTCTAATGTTCATATATTTCATACTTTTCCTTTTCTTAAACAAATATTTCATGTTTCTGGAAACTAGTCTGTAGCGCATATCAGAGGATAAATTCTAATACCTAAGTGCAGTCTTTAAAAATCACTTTGACGTGCTACTATGAGATATTAATATGATTCTCATTAGTAAGAATTCCAAGTTTCCTATCTGTTTAAATTGTGTAATGTGTTTTAATACATTGTTTCTGTAGTCAATTCATCTCATGTACAACCTTGAAATCTAGAAGTTTAACAAAAGGTATAGCAGAAATTCAAGGAAATTCATCTGTAGAGCTAATTCTAAAGTTTCTCTGAAAAGACACTAGAAATAGAATGACAAAACATTTTTGGAAAAGAAGAATGAAATAAGAAGAACGCCACTATCTGATTTTAGGACTGAAAATAATGCTATAATAATCAAGACTTTGGAAAAAGAGTAGGTACAAAGATCAATGGAACAAGAAGAGAATTAAGAAGTAGAACTAACAAATCTGGTCAGTTGATTTTCAACAAAGGTGCAAAAAGCAACTGAGTGGAGAATGGAGAATTTTGTCAATAAATGGTGTAGGAACAATTGAATAACCATATGCAAAAAAAATGAACCTCAATCTACAGCTCTCTACATTTACAAAAAGTAATTCAAATTGGATTATAAATATAAAATGAATTAAATATAAATATAAAATGAATACTATAAAAATCTTAGAAGACAACATAGGAGAAAATCATCATGATCTATGGCTAGGTAAAAAACTCTTAGGTATGACACACAAACACAATCCATAACTGAAAAAAGATTGATAAGTTAGAATTCACCAAAATTAAAAACTTTTGTTTCATGTAAGCACTACCAAGAAAATTAAAAGACAAGCTACCAACAAGGAGACTATATTTGCAGAGCACATATCTGACCAAAAATATATCTACAATATATCCAGAATATATTAGGAATTCTTGACAACCTAATAAAAGAAATAAAACAAATAACCTAATTCTAAAATGAGCAAAGACTTGAACAAACACATCACTGATGAGGATGAACTTATGGAAAATAAACACATGAAAAGATGTTCAACATCAAACATTTACTCAAAATTTTGTGAAAATGCAAATTAAACCTACACATCAGTAAGAATAACGAAAATAAAAAAATATTGCTAGTATCAAATGTTAATGAGGATGAGGAGAAAGAAGACGATTGAAACTCTGATAAATTGTTCCTGGGAATGCAAAATGGTGTGGGTTCTTTGAGAAATAGTTCACTAGTTTCTCATAAAGTTCCACCACATGACCCAGCGGTCTTATACTTATGTATTTACTCTAGATAAATGAAATTATGTTCATACAAAAAGTTCATTCTGATATATGTTAACTTAGTAATAAAATTTTTAAATTATTCTGTGCAAAGATAAGAATAAATATGTGTTTAGTTTTTTTTTCTTTTATCAATACAAAGAGGAGGGGAAGAGAAAGAGGTTAATTCAATAAAGTTCTTCAAATATGTAATTTGAGGATAACAACCTTTACCATTTTTTCTTGGAGTTAAGATGAAGAGTAAGTGTGGTTAAATTTCAGCAAAAAAAATATTTTCAACCCTTATAGAGAAAAAGAACTGGAGTTAATGTAGGTATGGTAGAAAGTCCTCTTTGCATATCTAAAATATATGATTAATTTCCATTAGTCTCAGCCTATTCAGTTGGACTATGAGAATATTCATTATCTCATATGGTTAGCAAGAAACATTAGGGCTGAGATAAAGGACAAATCAGGTGACAACAGTGGTGCTTAACAAAAACAATTTAGTGTTTTCCTTCTGTGAATTTTGTTTTTACTTTGCTGGAAATGTACAGTTTGGTGAAGCTTTGACTTTTTAAAATAGAGATAATTAATTCACTCTTCAGTACTGAAGGAAAAAGATGTGGACATAATTATACTTAGGTAAAGAGGTCATAAATAAAAATTTCATGGAATAGATATTGTATTTGATGCCTATGTTATACTCAAAATTTACACTAAAGCATGCCTGGATGATGTTTCAAATCTTGCTATTATAAAACCACCAGTGAAACATGGCCATCACTCAAGCTGAACAAACCTAGTCTTCATATTCTCTTGTTCATTTTGTCAAATTTACAGCAAAATACTACAATTGGCAGTTAAAATAGTGCAAATTCATTTATCTTCCCTTTTACACTGCTATACTGTATTCCAGTTTATGTGGAATATATAAGATGTCCTCATTAACAAGAAAATGATAAATTGAACAATAAACTACTCAATAAAGCAGTGTATATATAAATAGATATTCATGAATGACTTCCGACATCATCCTGGTTTTACATGTTACCAGTTTTCAAAGACATAGGTATTATAAAATGGATTAAAAATATGTTAAACTTATTTTATCTACCTCTGACAATTTCTTAGTATCATTCATGAAGTCATTGACCAGCATAGTCTTATGCTTTGTTTTTCCTAGCTTGAACTGACACTTAAATATTCTCTTGCCATGAGAATACCAACTGTTGCCTTGACCTGTATATGGCCTTTAGGACTTAGTACACAGTATAAATCTTTAACTCACTTAATGTTTTTTTCTTTCATGTAATTGGTAAAAACCAGTAATTTTAATGTGTAAGAACCATTACTGTGAACACAGTTCCTTATTACATAAAAATAGAAAACTTTTCTGTGTACCTTGTTTAAAGTTATTGGATTCTGACAGAAAAAGGAGTTTGGCTTTTTTTTTAATGTTTATTTATTTTTGAGAGAGAGAGAGAGAGAGACAGAGCATGAACAGGGGAGGGACAAAGAGAGAGGGAGACACAGAATCTGAAGCAGGCTCCAGGCTCTGAGCTGTCAGCACAGAGCCTGACACGGGGCTTGAACTCATAGGCCGCGAAATCATGACCTGAGCCAAACACGGATGCTCAACCGACTGAGCCACCCAGGCGCCCCTGGCTGCTTTTTCTTTTTTAATTGATTTTGTAGACCACTGTAACAAGTGCATTACAAGACTAAACTAATTAGCTTATAACATCAAAGAATAAGCTTTGAGTTAATAACTGTGGGATATAGATAATTTTAACTTTATAGGTAGCTCTGTGTGACCATACTTTCCCAAAAAGTCTGAAAACTAAAACCACAGGTTCCATAGGTCACATTACTGTAACTGTTAACTATGCAAAAGTTGGTATATCCTTTTATCTCTCTGTATATTACAGGGAGATGTAATAATAATATTTCTTGTTCATGATGTAAAGGAGAGAATGGTACCAACCTTATGAGGGTTAATATGAAAGTTATCGCCTACGGGTATTCTCTCTTAAATGTCACCCAACACAGTATTGCCCCTTTAATTCATCAGACTCCAGGCTCAGGGTCATAAAATAAGCACAATAAAGTGCCTTTTGTGCCCTCCAATTGTCAACTGCCTCCCTCACAACCATCCATCCCCACAGGTGATAGATTTCTTGTCTTTTTCCTGTTTCTTTTGGCTCTTGACTCTATAAATAATTTCCTGCTAACAGCTTTGTCTCACACTTTGGAAATGATGGTTCCTATGTCTTCTGTGGCCTTGACTTCTGGCTTCCCTCCTTGACCACAAGAATGATATATACACCCTTAATTACACTGCCTCTAGCTTTTCTGAGTAGTCCTCTCAAATACTGTAGTCTGGACCAGGAAGTCTATAGCCTCTTAGCACAACTGCCATCTGCTTTATTATTGGACTTACTCTGAATATATTGTAGTACTTACAGAATGTATAAAATGTTTTCATTTATAACACCATTATTCACAATGACGAGTTTAGATACTCAAAATATATATAATCATTCCCTACATAAAAGTGAAGAAAAGGGAGGCTTAGGAAAGTAAAGTACTTTGACTAAGGACTTAGCTGTACTTTGCTGCAGGGTTTAGAGCTCCAACCTAGGCCTGCGGATTCCTGATCCAATCCTCTTTTCACAAATGCACATTGCATCTAATTTATCTCTTGGGCGAATGAAACTATAAACAATAACTGTTGGTAACTGTTGCTTCTTAAAGTTTCTAGGTTTTTTTTTTTAACTTCAAAATTCTAAAATATCTATTGGCAGTCATATGAACTTACTTTCTATTTTTTGAAAATAAATATTTAATAGCTATAAACATGCCCTTTTATGCCCTGCTCTCTACCAAAGAGATATATGTCTAGACCAAAAAAAAAAATTAGGTAGTATTTTCTAACAGGAAAATTTAATACACTCAGCCTGTTATTTCTCTTCCATTATTAATTTTGCATGAAACCTGACAATAAATTAACTATTAGTATCCACTGGCTATAGGATATGCTGATGCATATGTTTTCTTAGTTTTATGGCAAATAAAAGAATAGTTTAGTGCAGAAAAAGTCAAGGAAAGAAGAATATAAAATGGGAAGCAAAGTTAAGATCAATGTCTAATTTTCAAGAGAATTTATATATAAATCCTTTTATACGTAAATATACTTGACAAATATTTTGGTATTATTCATTTATTTAATTTATCTAAATCTGTACTTATTAATCATCTATGAGGATATAAGATACAGTATATCATCCATTAATGCTATAAGGCTTCTGATCTTTAGTTAAGAAACATAAATTTAACTACATAATTGCCTAAGTGGCTTTGCTATTTGACTTCTGGTCTTGCTGTTCATAAAAAGGATGTATACATAGTAAGTACTGCATAAATGCTTGCTATTGTAATAATTATTAATATTATGGAATGAGGTCAATAACATTGAGAGAAGAATAATTTAGCTTACTTATGCATAGTGGTTATAACAATGTGTACACGCTGCTCATTAAATAGCCCAAAGTTTTCTAATTTCTCTATGTAATTTCAACAATTAAAATCCTATTAAAAGCATTCTTGAATGTTATTTCTTATTTGAATGTTATTTTTGTTTTTAGTTCCTGTCCACCAATTAATTCTTATTTTAATTTTTTTTTTTCTAAATGAGAGAAATATTTTTTCTCATAAACTGTGAGTCATTGCTTTGGTTTCTTCACTGAGCGAATGCAATGAATATTATTCCCATTCTTATTTTCTTTTTATGTTTCTCTTTGCTTATTTTTTAAAAATATTTAATAAATTTCCTGAATGATTTCAAATCTTTATTTTCTATATTTATTTTTTAAATTTTTAGATTTTATTTAAATCCCAGTTAACATATAGTGTAATAATTAATTCAGGGTAGAATTTAGTGATTCATCATTTATATATAACACCCAGTGCTCATCACAAGCATCCATCACCCATTTAGCCCATTCCCCTGCCGAATATCCCTCCAGCAACCCTCCTTTTGTTCTCTGTATTTATCATATGATTTCACTCATATGTGGAATTTAAGAATGAAAACAGATGAACATAGGAGAAAGGAAGGGAAAAATAAGATATAATCAGAGACAGAGGCAAACCATAAGACATTCTGAAACCTTTTTTAAACTTAATCTTTATACTCCAAATTTATGTTCAATGCTATATGAAACTGATCTGTGTTCTAAAGTGAACTCTCTCACGTCTTTGTAGTTCTTCTTTAGAAACATAAAGAATTATACTTGAGGCATTGTTCATTGTCTTTTTCTTATCTTTTCATTTATAGAGATATAATGGGATCTTTGGATATTAATCTTAGAATATTGCCAAAATAACAGACAACTCCCTATTCTTAGACAGGCCTAGTTTTGATTTTTTCTACTAAGCTTTAAGTTTTGAAATACCATACAACACAGACCATACTCTTTTTCAAAGAAAACATCTCCTTTATTCTCTACACTAAAATAAATACCAACCTATATTCAGATAGTATCCATATACTTTCCAGCTCTCAGCCAGTGAGATTTCTTTCTCCTTTCAAACATCTTAGTTCACCATCTCTTCTTTCTTGTGGGAACCTCTTCTATCCCATCTCTTAAGTTACCATTTTATGTTTTTATATAGAAAAAGATTGATCTAATAAGTATTTTGCAATACTTAGTTAATAGTTGATATTATTCCCCTTTGTTAGAAAAGTATTATCTTTTAAGGATAGATATTCGGAGCCTTGTCAAAAGAGTCACCTGAAGAGTGCAAGTAAACGGCAGGAATGTTGGCACGTTTCCAATGACCTCAGCTGCAAGTAAATGTATCAAACCAGGAATAAGAACCCAGGGCTGCTGGAGAAGAAACTGTCAGGTCTGCCATCTAGGAACCACCTTTGCAGTGATATCGATAAGCAGAGAAGTGAAAACAACATCAATCTGCTCTCTACAAGTTTTTCACAGTTAAACTGATAGTGATAGGTCATTGAGAAAAAAATGTTCATGTGTAGAACACCAGATGTTTTCAAATAAGCAAGCTTAGATTTGCATACTTACACAAAACCCAAACCCAATTTTTCTTAGTCCCCCTTTTTAATTTCATAAGCAAATAAATAGAGGAGTAAGTCCTAATTGGGTGATTCCACCATGACACCTATTCTTATGTCTAAGCCAGGGATACACAACCAACTCCTTACAATATTTCATTTTAATGTGGGGAGTAGACTCATAGTGTAAACAGTACCATCTTGAATATGTGCAGTCCTTTCTTGGTGACAATCCTGACACTAGTTGCTTTTCGTCCAAGATGTGCAAACTATACGATGTTGCTCTTGCCCAAATAATGCATAAAACTATACCCTTTTCTTTATTTCATCATTTTTTAAATGTTCATTTATTAATTTTGAGAGAGAGACAGAGACGGAGAGTGAGTGAGAGAGGGACAGAGACAGAGAGGGAGAATGAGAAGCCCAAGCAGGCTCTGCACCATCAGCACAGAGCCCAATGTGTGGCTGAAACTCATGAACGAAGAGATCATGACCTGAGCTGAAATCAAGAGTTGGAGGCTTAACCAACTGAGCCACCCAGGTGCCCGTCTTTCTTTCATCTTATAGATGGTTTTATATTTTTTAATTTTTTTAAATGTTTATTTAGTTTTGAGAGAGAGACAGAGTGCAAACAGGGGAGGGGCAGAGAGAGAGGGAGACACAGAATCTCAAGCAGGCTCCAGGCTCTGAGCTGTCAGCACAGAGCCTGATGCGGGGTTCGAATACATGAACAGCGAGATCATGACCTGAGCTGAAGTCAGACACTTAACCGAATGAGCCACCCAGGTGCCCCTGGATGGTTTGAAATTGAACTGTTTTTCCATATTGATCTTGAACTTTTAGTTAAAATTCTTTTTATACTTTATATTTTCATTTATCTTTTCCTAATATACTCAATATTTTAGTCAAGTTTATCCCTTATCACTTTACTTTTCAGTTAATATTAATAACCCATGGATATTTATTAAATACATACTGCTTTTTGGACATTTCCACTTGTTATTTCAATTGGGATCAAATTTTTTATGTTTACTTATTTATTTTGAGAGAGACAGAGACAGAGACAGAGACAGAGACAGAGACAGAGACAGAGACTGCACAAGCAGGGGAGGGGCAGAGAGACAGAAAGAAAGACAGAATCGCAAGCAGGCTCCACACCATCAGCGCAGAGCCTGATGCAGAGTTCGAACTCACCAACCTTGAGATCATGACCTGAGCTGACATCAAGAGTCAGATGCTTAACCAACTGAGCCACCCAGGCACCCCTAATTGTGATCAATTTTTTTCACATGACATGGTAGTTTCATTAAAAATTTTACCTATCTAACGTTGAATTACCAAGACTGACTTTATTCCCATTCAGTCATTTAACATATATATATATATATATATATATATATATATATATATAAAGCATATATATATATATATATATATATATATATATATATATATATATATATAATGCTTTATACCAAGTGGTATGCTAAGTCCTTGGTTCCCAGTTGTGAATAAGACAGGAGAAGTCTTTGCTCTTACTGACCTTACATTCCAACACAGGCATACACATAAGTAAAAATAATTTAGGGGAGCCTGGGGTCTCAGTCAGTTAAGGGTCCAACTCTTGGTTTCAGATCAGGTCATGATCTCACAGTTTGTGAGTTCAGTCTCTGCAAGGGGCTTTGTGCTGACAGCACAGAGCTTGCTTGGGATTCTCTCTTACTCTCACTCTCTCTCTCTCTACCCCTTCCCCACTCACGCTATCTCTTTTAAAATAAATAAATTCAAAAAAATAATTTAAAGAATAAGTAAATGAGAAAACATTAGAGTAGAAATAAGTGCAAGGCAGAGAATTAAGATGCTGTGATAAAGAATGACAGGTAGGCACTACACTCAATGATCAGGAAGTCTTTTTGAGGAGATAACACAAAAGCTGAGATTTGAATTTCTAATAGACAATTCGTATTAATGCCATAAGTCACTTCCTCTTGTTGTGTCAGTTTTTTGCATTGTTTCTCATCGAGACTTTTGTTATCATGGTTGTCATTGTTAGTACTCAACTTTTTAAATTTATATGAAATAAATTTCACTCTTTTCAATGTACAGTTCTATAAATTTTTGGCAAATGCTTACCGTCAAATAAACAGGACTGCAATTAAGATACAAAACAATTTCATCACCCTAAAAAATTTCCTCTTGCTGCCTTTATAGTCAACCCCTCCCACTACCCTAGCTCATGGCAAATTTTTCCAGAATGCCATATAGATACAATCATACTGTATATAACTTTTTATCTGGCTTCTGCCACTTAGCATGTGCATTTGAGATTCACCTGTGTTGTTGTTTTTATCATTAACTTGTTCCTTTGTTATTGCTGAGGAATATTACATTGTATAGCTTGATCACAATTTATCTATTTACCAGTTGGATTTGTCCTATTTTGACAGTAATAAAAAAGACCATTATTAACATTCATGCACGGGTTTTTGTGTGTGGTCGGAAGTTTTAATTTCTCTCAGGTAAATATCTAGGAGTAAAATTACTAAGTCATATGATAAGCTTCTGTTTAACTTTTTAAGAACCTTCCAAACTATTTTTTCTAAAATGGCTGTATCATTTTTATTCCCACCAGCATTATTTAATAGTTCCAGTTACTCTGTATCCTTGAAAGCCCTTGGTATTGTCTTAGCCATCCCAACAGGCGTGTAACGGTATCTCCTGGTTTCTATTTGTATTTCCCCAACGACTGCAGATTTTGAGTATCTTATTAATGTGCGTACTTGTCATCCATGTAGTGTCATCCATGTAGTCTAAGTGCCTACCTGGGAGGAAAGTTTTCTTCTTTTTAGATAACTCCCAGAAAAATGTTCTATATATATTTGTACGTCTCAAGTCAAGCCAATAGAGCCAACCACTTGTAAGAAATAAGATTTAGTTTAAAGAAAAAAGATATAAACTGGATTCATTCTTTGAAAGGTAAGTTTACCAATCTGTTCATTTAATTCTAATAAATGTATCTAAGTAGTCATTATATAATGCTTTTCAATACATAAATATATGGATCAGTATATATATAAATGTTATTTTAATGGGTTAACCTCCCCCCAAAAATTTAAGCTTAAAGTGTTGCAATTATTCTTCTTCAGGATTTGTTTTCTGCAAAAATAGCATTTTTGTCATTCATTCAAATATAATAATAGATTGTAGGGATAAAGAGAATGTTGTTTCATTTTTTTCCAAGAAATTTGAAATTTTAGAGCCATTAGAGAATTGAGTCATCTAAACAATTGCATTTATTTTAAAGACAAGCTCTCAAGCATCTGGAAATGTAAGTGATCTATTGAAGTTTGAAAAATCAAATACTTAGTGACAAATCCAAGAGGCGAACCAGATCCCTTTCCTCCTTTCCCACCAATCTTATTAGTATTTCTACTCCAATATAGTGGAGCAAAAGAGCATGAGAAAAAGGTACAGCATGAGAAAAAGGCTTTAGCTCACACTAAATAATGTTTTTGTAGCACCAAATATCTTAAAAGGGCATTGTGGAACCAGGGGGTTCCAGTCTGGGAGAGAAGACAAGAGGAAGAATCACTGTAATTAGGAAAATTTGTGGAAGAAGGGAAAGAGAGATAGAATTAATTATCTTGCCCTTTGCTTAAAAACGGTCTATGTTCTCTGAAATGTATTCATTTGTTTGTATATTCACACCCATTCTAGTTTTAACTCACTGAAGTCATGATATATACTCACGTAAGAAAAATATTAAATAAAGTGGAAAAATTGAACATGCAAGGAAATATATTCCTCTCTCATCCATCCTCTTTAGTTTATATTTTAATAGGAAAAGTTATTAGGAAAATAGGAAAGTTTATATTTTAATACTTGTATTTATCTCCATTATCAATTTAAATTATATAACTTTTTTTTTTTTTTTTTTTTTTAGGTAGGCTTAATGCTCAGTGTGGAGTGCAATGCAGGGCTTGAACTCAAGATTCTGAGTTCAAGAGCTAAGCTGAGATCAAGAGTCCAACACTTAAGCAACTGAACACCCAGGCACCCCAATATAACTCTTTCTTAATTTGCCATAAACAGGCAGTTATATAAGGAATTTATGCTATAAGGAATGACATGATACAGTTACAATACTATCTGCCTCTTTTCCCTCCCATCATGGGTTGATAGATATATTTATAAAATGCAGTGGTTCTGAACAAGGGTAATTTTACCACCCATGGAACATTTGCCAAGTCTGGAGACGTTTTTGGTTGCAACAATTAGGGATTCCTACTGGCATTGAATGGGTAGAGACTTGAGATGTTGTTAAACATCCTACATAGGAGAGACCTTTACGACAAAGAATGATCCCATCCAAAAGAATCAATAGCGCTGCTATTGAGAAATCTTGTTTTAGAATTTGCCTGTACAACTACAGATAATGTCCATAAAATAATCTTGACAGCAATCTTTGATATAAATGACTCCTTGCTATGAAAAATGAGGTAATTGGAAGTATATCATTTCTCCATTTACCTAAATCAAATTTTTGTTGTCTTATTGGTTTTGAATTTTTATGATTTATAAAATTTTCATTCTTTATTACTATAATTATGGTTGTGTCATGTGTGCTTTATTTGTCAAATAATTCTAAGAACTCTGAACCATTAAATATAATTTAAAGTACCACTTGTATCAGTATTCACAATAATGATACTGATTCAGACAAAGACCAGTAATAGATGTTAAAATTACTGGGCTAAAGGTTATGAGAAATAAGAAATGTAGACAACCTCAGATTTAGACATTCCTCTACATATTATTTACTCATTTAAGGGAAACTTCACCTTTATAATAGATAGCATTTTGTTTGGCACTTTAAGCAATTAAACAACATATGGTAGGACAAACGCATGTTACATGCCTCCTTATATAATGCAATGTGAAATAGAGCACATTGATTAATCATGAGAAAACAATCAAACAGATTCAGATAATGGAAAATTCAGCATGACAACTAGCCTAGGCTCATTTAAAAGGTCATTAGTGTAAAAGACCAAACACAGAAACATAAAAAGATGGGGGTTTTAATCTAGATTAAAGAAGACCAAAGAGACATGATTATCAGATGTAGTGAGTGACCTTTGATTGGTTCTAGTTCAGAGCTACCAAAGACATTTTGGACATCACTTGAGAGTAGGTAGAGAATGAATATGAGATAAGGTTATTGTACCAAGGTTATATTTTTTGGCTAAGGGATAGGCCACATTTCTTGACTTTCGTGGTTATGTAAAGAGAATGTCCATCATACATCCGCAAGTTATTTTTATATGGTTCAGTGAATTGGGGGAGGAAGGATTTGTGAAATGCTTATGAAGAAAGAGCAAATTAGAGCAACTGGGACAAAATATTAACAGTTGGTGAACTGAGATAAAGAGAGCATATGGTTTATTTATTCTATCATTCTGTCTGTTGTAACTATGAAACTTGCCAAAATAAAAATTGTTTGTAAGAATTGTGTTTATCTTCTGATCAAAGCCTGAGAAAGACACCTCATGTTTTTTAAGAAGTGGACTTTATGTATTGATATGATGGTAAATACTTAAAAATTAGGTCTCCCAGGGGGAATAAAAGCCCTTATTTGAAGCATTTGCTGTTGTATTTGTGATGTTAATATTCTTAGAGTGAATTTTTAGCACTGAACACAGAATTGGAAAGAAGTGCCCAGTGCTACACCATTATGGTTTTTCTACCATGAAGATAGATGTAAATAACTCCAAAAGCATAAATTATAGTAAAATGTAGCAAAATAATTAGGAAAGAATGAATTTTGACTATTTACTGCCTCTCTTTTTAATATAACTTACTTAAGTGTAGTTTATATTATAGAATTCATAATGTCTGCATCCAAAACTCTCTTACAAAATTCCTAAAAAATTTTTTTTCAACATTCCTAAAAAATCAACAGCTGTTTCTCATGAGGCCTTAGAAGCCAACTCCAGCACATCATTGTTCCTATGTCTTAGGAAGATTCCCAGAGGGAAAAATGGAGCCTGATAGTATAAACAAAGCTTAGGTTCTACTACTCTGCATCCTGATTAGCTATCACAAGAACAAACGAGGCATAAAAGAAAGATGGCTTTCTTTACCCACCCAGGAGTAAAATTCTGTAAGAAGTATTAAATGATTTATGTGTCAAGTACAATTCTAGATGTTGGAGTTACAGCAATGAACAAGACAAATGAAACCCTTTTCCTCATGGACTCTTTGTGGCTTTATGATTCATTCCTTTTATTTGTTGACTTAGAACTTGGAGCTTCTCCTTGGCTCCTTGGACAAACCCATGCTTATTCTTGGGATATAGCTTATATATTCTGATTTCTTTAAAAGAAACTGTATGCAGTCTCCTTTTTCCTGGGAATTTTCAAATTTTCCAATCTTCTCACTACTCCCTTCCTTGTTTCTCATTACTAATTTGCTTTTGTAATTATATTTTCATCATTTAAAAGAGGCTCTGGTAGAAAAGAGTGGCAAACGGATTTTCAGTCCATCATCTTAAACCAGAAGATATTTTCTTATAATTTCCAGAGAGATTGTCTAAATAGATTATCTAAGTAGAATGATTTGGAAAAATTCATCCCTTTCAGAAAGTATAATGGTAGACCGCAAAATCTCTTAGTGGCCTTACCAATCAACATATCTATTTTTTAAATCATTAAGGATAAAAGAAATTGTAACACCAGAGGGAAAGGAAAATTGGGACCTGATCAAGTATAATTATTCCATAACTTCTAATTGTCCAAAATATTCATATATTTTTGTTACATACTTGGTTCTGAGGCATTAAAATTTCTAATTATGTACTAAAAGTTCCTAAATGAATAGCAAATGTTATCCATGATATGAAGCCAGTCAGGAATTTTATCCACCTTTAAACTTTTTATGAAATTAATACCTTTTTATATTCATGTTTTTATTATTACATGTATATTTATAACTTTCAAACATTTTTAAACTAAGTACATTTTTATTTCTTGGGAAATAGAAATCCTACATGCTAACACTTAAATTTAGCTTAGAAACTATTAATACTATTTAGAATTTTAAGTATTTATTAATTTCATTGTTCGTCTCAGAATTATGGGGCATTGCACCTGCTATTACAATAAAAAGACAGGATAGCACTTAATTCCTTTTATATTTAAAGTTAAAATTCTTGATTACACTTCAACTAGGTTAGAAATTCAATTGCGATCCATCAAAGCTTAATTTCTTTTTTTGGTTGAAAAGCTTGCAATTGACCATTAAGCACTAAAAATGTTCAATCTTTTACATCTCATTCTAAATAGAACAAAGTAACTTTATATATTATACCACTGGTCAAGAAAAACTGGATAAATGACATCTTTGTAGAATATTATTTTACATTTCTTTCTACTTTTTAATCTCTCTACTGCCCACTGTTAATTTTAAATCACTAGGATCACAGCAAAGATTTCAGCCTTATTTCTCATATGTTTCATCCACAACGATGAAGAAGTTATCAGATCAAGATGTCAAAATATAAATTAATACCGTGTTAGAAAAGGTCTGTGTTTGTATTTAGATTATAAGTACTATAAACTGCTTCAAAGGCTTCCTCTAAGTTCTTCTGAAAAAGCTGTTTAAACAAAGAAAATCAAGAAGCAAATAAAAACATTCTATCTAACTACTTATGGATAGTACATATCTTTAAAGTAGTTTGACTCTATATAGTCAACACAGATATGCCCCAAAACCAGTTCATTTCTCTAGTTGCTTCATTATTTTATTTTTTGTACAATTAGTTCTTGTCATCTTGTTCTTTCTGAGTAAAGCTGCTATATAGAGACACCTGCTGGGAAATAAATGAACAGAAGAAAATTCAAACCTGAGCTCTGGAAACCAAAAAATCCTCCCTTTTATATAACTTAAGTATGCTCTCTTCAAATAATATATTTCACTTCACAGCACACTTGCTTCTCAAATGTATTCAAAGTCCACCTACATCTGAAGTTTTGCTACACATCTAAAAATCTAAACCTTATCATGAAGTTTCCAGAGTCCACATATATCTGCTATATACATTAGGTATATGATACAGGAAAATTGTAATAAATGTATTTCAATCAAGTCATTTATAAGATGTTCACACGTATTTTTAAAAAAAAATTGAAGGGGATTACTTTTCAGAGTGACTAGGACTTCTCTAATTTGTAATACTTTTATATCTTATTTTTATTTAAAACATTTTCAAATCAAGGCAAGATTTATCCTTTACAGGTTTAATATAAATACTCTGAATTAATAAAAATGATCTCCTGAAAGTCTGTTTACATAAACTTTTGTTGTCTATTTTAATCTGAGTTTCCTTATTGTAACCCAGCAGATTAAAAACATCAGAAATTACTTGTAAAAAGTACAGTGTTTAAGGGGTGCCTGGGTGGCTCAGTTGGTTAAGTGTCTGACTCGATTTCGGCTCAGGTCATGATCTCATGTTTCATGGGATCTATTCCCTAGTTGGGCTCCTCGCTGGTATCACAGAGCCTGACTGAGGTTCACTCTCTCTCTCTCTCTGCCCTTCCCCAGCTCACACGTATGCTCACTCACTCTCTCTCTCAAAAATAAATAAACTTTTGAAAAAAGTACAGTGTTTGATAGCAAACCATCAAATAGGTATTTCAACTGTGTTCCAATCTCAAGGTCAAGCTTCACTTCTCCAGAATTACACTGATACACCTGCCATGTATTACAAGATGATAAGACTTAAAAAAGATATAAGCATAATCTGATTTCTTGAGTGGTTTTAACAATTTCCTCTAGGTGCTCTGCTGAATTTCAAATCATAGGCAAGATTATAGCCAGGTCTTGGAGTGCAGCCACTACAGCAGCTCTTAAGTGATATTCACCATAATTCAGCTGAACATGGACTAGTCATGTGTGGAGAATGGATGACAGCAAGACTTCCAAGCACCTGCTCTATGCTCCCAACCAGATAGGGAGAATATATTATATGGTGACAAACTGATATCTGCCCTCCAACCATGTGGCAAAGATGCTGACAACTGTTAAGAAACCAACCAAAGATGTCATTATTCAAGATGGGGTTTGCATTTTATAATTTCAGAGAAAAAAAGAGAATATGCTTTGTGAACTAACAGTTAAACTTGCTATTAAATGACCTTAAAACCCCACATTTCCCTATTCATATCAAATACTTAAGCCCATTCCAGAATATTCAACAGCATATTGAAAACCAGAATAGCATACAGTGTAATAACACAAACTCTGAAATCAGACAAAGTCAAATTCAGTCTCCAGCACTAAGTAGGTGATGCAATATTTAAATAATAGTTTCCTTCTTAGTATTAAGAATATATTAATGGTATTATTGGGATGATTCACATTAAATGATATAATGCATATAATAAAGTGCTTCCTAGAATATCTGGCATACAGTGAGCATTCCATTAACATTCCCATTTTAATGCTGATCATCATCTATAGGGGAAATTTCATTAAATCATTGTACACATCATTTCTACTACTTTTGCAGGATTATAACGACATTATTATATTTATATTCTTTGGGGAATGTTGCAGCCAGAATCATAAACATTGGTTTTGAGAACATTAACAAACCAGTTGGAAAATCAAGGATGTATCTCAAAAGATACAGATTTTAGGTAGATTGAATTTTAAAGACTGTAGATTCTGCGTGGTGTTTTCAATCATCTTAGATTAAATACAAAATATTTGATGCAAAACTTACAAACATACTAGCAAAAAGAAAAACCTGTATTAAATTATTTACTTAGTTGTAGCTTCTGCAATGTCATCAATATTTGTATAGCTTCTCTCAGATCCTTCCCCTGGCTTACCCATCAGGTATTTAGTATAATATTATATAAGTAGTTATGGAAATTTAAGGCAATATATTGAAGAAAATTTTAGTTGGGATTCTAAATTTAATTGGAGGCACATCACAAGTGTGAATCACAACACTGTTGTGGGATCTGAGATTGGAAAATCAAGCTACTAATCTAAGATGGTTGAGTCAAGAAAAGAGACAGCTGAACAATTGCAACTTGAGGCACTATATAACACCAACAGTTCATGGTCTATCCTTTAATAAGGAAACAAACTCAGCTTTGCACGGCTTTTGTGTTTTGTTTTGCATGTGACTGGAATATATGCTACTGAGTACAGAGATAAAAAGAGCTTGAAAAATTTGGGCTGTTTTACTCTGTAGAATATCGACCTTCTTGTTTCCTTGGTGTTCTTCCCAGAAATAGATAAAAGGATATATAAAATATATATTATCCATCCACCAAGAAACTAATTTAAACTCTTCATTATATAATTTCAATGAGTATGTTTGATATGCTCTTTTATTTAAGCAATGGTATTATCAATAGGCACAATCTTAAGGTAGATGGATAATAGATAGATAGATAAATAGATGTGTAGATAAAGACATAGTTGAAATGAAAATGCGTTGATACAGGTTTGCCATTATGCTTTCTTTTTATTATGTGCAAAAATTAAAAAAAATGGGAAAAAATAATTGTAATGAAAATCTACAAGAAACATAAACCAGAATTGAAGATTAAGAAAAGTTAACAGGAAGACATCAGCTTGGGAAAAACTTTGTAAAAATATTACATTTGGCTAACAATTTTTCTTTAGAAGTAGAGAGCAAATTATAAAATAATAATGTAGGGTTCTGCTTACATTACTTTAACTAAGCAACTTTTCCTGTATGCACCATACAACCTGGACCCAGATACAAGCAAGACTGAACTCATTATTGTCCCCTGAAGACAGCATGAATGTAAATCAGCTAAAATATAAGGCTCAGGATAACTTTTGGGTTGGTAATAAAATTCATGGTGCTTAAATTGCTCACTTCTAATGCATATTTTACAAGTCTCAGAGGAAATGTCTGAAACTCATAGATTTTCCCCCTTTCCTCATTACTGCATTTGATGTACTTTCAAACTCTGTAAGATGAATTTAATACTTTGTATAACACTGAAAGTAACTATCTGAGAGAATCTGAAGGTGCTACAGAACATTTTCTATTTAGGGTAGTCCATTTTGGATTGCTAAATGGGGAAACTGAGGAAACCTATCCAAAGTCATATGGGTTTAACATCAGAAAGGGTTCAGTCTTCTAAAATATGGTGCTGACTTTTTCCACATCTATTTTTTTTTGTCTTGATCTGATGGATTAAGAATGATTCTTTACTGTTGGTAGGATAAGCCCTTTAAAGATTTTTTTATGGTGGTTACATGTTCATTCTGATTTATTTATACTCTTATCCTTGTTCTCAAACATGTTATGGGTGTTAGTGATGGTCTATGACCACTGAAAAAGCACTAAGTATACTGGCCTATACTGGAGATGAGTATATGACCTTTATTCCATTGTCTTAATTCCTAATATAGCTTATCAAACTAACCAGAAGAACCAGAGAAACATTCCATGAGGATACAGACGTGTCAGGAAAAGTACCAAAGTTTTGGATTCTGCTATAGAATCTTGTTTTCCTTTAGAAGAATCTTAACAAAGTGAACTTATAATGACTATGATTATATCCCATTAGTTTCTATGCTGAACGAGAAACTTCCATATCTCTTAGTGATACCAGAATCTAAATCGGGTAGACTTTAAATGCTTTTATACAAAAAAAATAAGTATAGATAAATTAATTAGATAAGAAAACAGTTGATTTTTTGGAGGGGGAAGATCTGATTATTTTACCTTCTTTCTTTCAAGATACTTTTTCTGGATACAGAAAACTACATTTATAATTGTTTTGTCAGAACATTAAAGAAATTATTTCATTGTCTTCTAGCTTTCATTATTGTTGAGAGATTAGCTGCTGCTCCTTTAAAGCTGATTTGTAATTTGCCCCCCTCTGTTTTGTACCTATAAGTTTCACAACAATACGGCTAGGTGGGAATTTCTTTTTATTTTCCCTGCTTGAGATCCTCTGGACTAGATCTATGCTTTAGTGACTTTCATCACTTCTGGGCCAATTTCAGGTAATAAGTAATAAAATATTATTTATTGCCACATTTCATGACATTCTCTTTCTATATAAATGATTAAAGCTTTTACTCTATCTTCTACATTTCTTATCCTTCCTCATATTTCTTTCTGGCCTTTGCTTTTATGTACTTTTTAATTTCTTCTGATGTGTATTCTAATTCACTAATTCTCTCTTTGTCTGTGTCCAATCAGCCCTAAAAAGTATACATTGGGTATTAAATTTCCATTGTTGTATTTTCAGGTCATAAAACAGTTTTATTTTTGTAGACATATTTTGAGATCTGATATTTTGATCTCTTTAAATATACTAACTACTATTGGTTTATAATATGTGTCTGATTATGTCAGAATTTGAAGACTTATGAGTCTGATTACGCTGTTGTTTTTTTCTGATTTCTAACTCATTGTGCCTTGCTGACATGTATGTTTCTTTTTTCCTATGATTTTATCATTTTCTGCCCAAATTTATTCATGTAAATTACTTAAGCTCGAGGATGAACTATATTCCTCTAGAGATGATTCATGTAGTTTCTGCTACACACCTGGGAGTACCATGAGTCTGGGAACATTTTAAACAAAATTTGTGGTTTCAGAGTTTTGGGTACGTTCAGTTAATACTAATTTTTACTGCATATTTGTAAGTTACTGGGCTTGTGGTTACAATTTCCATAATGTGTTATTTTACTTCTCTGTGAGGAGGAGGCAGGTTTATTTTGTTTCCTCCTTACCCTGAGAGTATAGTCTTTTAGAGCTTCTGCTTCATAAAGTGTTGTCTAATATACTTTTCTTGGTCCTGAGATTTGATCCCTTCCATTATTGTCTTGAATGGCAATCAAAGGCTAATCTCAGTTTCATTAGACTCAGCAAATCTCCATTGGTCCACTTACCTATCTAGTTTCAGCTTTCTTTTAGAAATTGTAATTTCTGACATTCTCTCAGTATCTCAGAGCTTTCAAAAAATATCGCAAATTATGTTACCCAACATTTTTACTTGTTTTGATAGGAGGACTGGTCTAAATCACCTACTCTGCTAAGTGTAAGTATGGAGCACTTCTTTTCTTTCTCTTCTACTACTGTTTAGGGTCAAAATATTTCAATTATGCAAGCTACCTTTGCCAACAAATTAAAATCCCACCAAGTCAAGTTTTATGAGACATTCAGGAGTAGAATAGTAAAACCTACAATGTAAGTAGTAGTGATAACTTTTATATAGGAAGATGAGAAAATAAGCATATATAATTTTCTGTTTTAATTTTGACACATGAAGGATTTTGACCTAAACTATGTAGAAATAATTAAGAATACACAACAGAAAGGACTTTGGCTTGACAAAATAAAAGTGGTCTGAGGGAATCTATTTTGCTAAGGCATTTACACAAATAGCTATTGTTTACTGAATGGACTTTGGAAGCCCATTTAAATGGATTATTTTACACAATCTTCCCAACTTCCCTATAACTATGTCCCTTTCACAGATGTCAAGATAGATCTAGAAACATTAAATTATTATTCAGATCCATGACTAATGAGTGACAGAATTGAGATTCAAATCCAGGATATTTCATTCTAGAGCCCACAGAACTCTTATCCAAGATATTGTGTGATAGTTTAGATGTGGTCATGTTCTCCACAGCAATATATCTGATAACTTTTCAAAGTCTTGCCTAGCCCTTATGAAAATACATACAGACACAGAAGTATACTTTAAAGTGTTTTAATCAGTGGTGTTTGAAAAACATAAACACATACACTCTGCCTTGCCTTTATTATTTTCATACTATTCACATATTCTTATTAGTGAGATATCAATAAGGTTTCACTTATTATAACTCATCCATTCTTAACTTAGTTGCCATTAGACCAGAGTCTTCCTCTTTTAGCTGTTGGATGCTAGCTTGACAGAAGAAAAAGAAAAAGTAAAATAATCAAAGTCAAGACCAATGTATAAGATTATTTATTCTGCCCACACTAGTACTAAATTATCTCTGATTAATGGTATAGCAAAGAAGATGTGATGAGGTATTAATCATTACTCTATTTGTTAAACAGACATGCCAAATACATATAATACTCTGAAATAAAACAAAATTCATCTACTTATTTTCTACTGTAAGTAGGTTTTTTTTGTTTTTGTTTTATTGTTTTTATTTTTTATTTTTATTTTTTTAATTCAGCTCAATCCAATGAGGTTATGGGCTAAGCAATATTTCAGCATTCCTGGTGACAGTTGTTAATCTGGAAACTAATGACAATCTCTTGCAGCTAGATTTTCACCTCCAGCCTGAATATTTTCAAATAAAATTAGTTTGAATATTTGAATGCAAAATATATTAATAATACTGAATACAGCCTATTAAATGATTGATGTATGACATTATCATTGCATGAAAATTGATTGGTTTACTTAGGATTTCTCAGGCAGGTAATCTATATCATGAATAAGATTATTTCAAAAGTATGTAAAGAGGGGCACCTGGGTGGCTTAGTTGGTTAAGCTTCCAACTTTGGCTCAAGTCATGATCTCCCATTTCATGGCTTTGAGCCCCACATCCAGCTTTGTGCTGACAGCTCAGAGCCTGAAGCCTGCTTCAGACTCTTTGTCTCCCTCTCTCACTGGCCCTGTCCCACTCGTGCTCTGTCTCTCTCTCTCAAAAATGAATAAACATTAAAAAAATTTTGTAAGTATGTAAAGCAATATGAAGAAAATGAAGGCAGGCTGAGGAGGAAGGTGATAGCCTATTTATTATGCCAACACCTAAAATTACTGGAAGATAGGTTAAGTAAATACAATTTTTAACTTCCAATATAGGGGCAGTTTGCCAGCAATAATTCCTCAAATTAATAAAATATGGGAAAAAAACAAAAAAAACCCAAAAATTTGAAAAGAAATTTCTATCTGGCCAAGCTTTATAGGTTGATAAGTAAATTATATATTCTAAACACTAAATTGTTCAACTTTTTGTGAACCAAACAAAATGTATCAGTCTCTGGTCTAGAGCTCAGTGGGGGTTATGATCTATTATATTGAGAAATGGCTTGTTTTATCTATCATAAACAGGGAAAACATAAGCTTTTTCTCCATAAAACCATATATTGGTTTGCTACATGCCACAGAAAAGAGAAAACAGTAGTGTGTACTAATTTTCCATATCAACTATAAATGAAACAATAAGCCTGGGAATTTTATCCCTACCATACCCACAAGATTAAATGAACCAAATAAGCTGCTTTAAGACACTGTGGCTGGTTGATTTAAGATTCAAATGACTGAAAGAGTTCACCAAACTTATATTCCTTGTTTCCAGAATACTGTGACACATAGTTCTTCAAACCTATCCAAGCCATTATTAAATGACATAAAAGGTGTTTATTGCTTCAAAAGGCAGCCTACCGGAATATTGCTTTTTTTTCCCCTCTGAGCTACAGTCCCTTAAATGGCACTTTCTATAAATGCTAGATCTTTTCTAATAAGAAGCAATACTGTGATCTCAGAGAAGCCTCATATATTGTGACAAATCTTTGAGCCTCTGGGCTGTTTACCTAATGCTCAACTTAGACTATGCTTCTCTATATCTATGTTTTCCTCTGTATAGCTCATCTCTGTTCACAAAATAAGTGAAAAATAGATACTCTCATCATATATATATATATATATATATATATATATATATATATATACATGTTAAAAAGGAGATATAGTAAACCCTATTAGAAAGCTACAGTGAAGGTTACCGTGACTAAATTCAGCCCATGAGGTCTTACTGAACAACCACAAATGGAGATAAATTTGTCCTGCGCCACCATATCCCATAGCGCTTCTAGAGAAGAACCTCTTTCTTGTTTTTCTCCCCTAAGAACTCACAAAGTTTAAATGAAAATATAAGAATAACAAGATAATTCTGGACAAATGACAATGTATTAATGCAATAAGCATTTATGACAACTCACTTAATAGAAGGTATTATGTTACGTACTATGAAGGAAAGCAAAAAAGTACACTAGTCCTACCACATCTGTTCTAAGGGAATTTCTAATTTCTTCGCCACTACTTATTTCCTTAGTCCATTAGTCAGCTCTCGGTCTCCTTCCTAACCTGGGCATGAATACTTTGGCCCCTCACTTTAACTGCATACTCACACTGGCCTCCTCCATCCCTCTTCATTCCTTTCCTTCTTTTTCTAACTCTCCACAGCTGCTGTTCTACATCTTAATTTCCAAACCCACAATCCTATAGCAACTTTCTCTTAGAAACTTAGTATGTCTCCAAATTTACTAAAAACCCAAACAAATAACAAACAACCACAACAAAAACTCAAAACAGAAGCTAGCCAAAGCAGTCTTTCTTCTTCCTTATGTTTCTCACTCAAAGTCTCTTTAAGTGTGATACATTTTCCACTGTCTCAGTTTCATGTGTTGCCACATTGGCCAATGTGTTAGATCCATGCCCTTCAGTCTGCCCACATCAATTACCACCACTTAATATCTTTCTCATCTCTTCTTCAGATGTTTCCTTTTTATGAAAAAACAAAACAAAACATACAAATGTTAAGCACTTATTCCTTTGTCCCATGCTTACATTCATTTTCAGTGCTTTCTTTTCTAACGAAGCCTTTATCTCTTCCAACTCTCTTCATCACAAAATCAACTGGATATCCAGTTGATTCTGGATATCTGGTTGGATATCCAGAGCTCTCTCAAGGTGCAGAGTTGTTTTTCACCTTTATTATACAGTTTCCTCCACATTGCCTTCTAAGTAAATGCACATTGATCCTTTGAGGTCAACCCAAATATCATCTACTTGGAGAAATCACTTGAGGCTTCCTTCCATTCCGTCCTCAGAAGAATTAATCACTTTTTCATTTGTAATTCTACAATGTGTTTTTCATTATGTTGTGTTCATTTTCTACTATTACTTGTAAAAATAATACCTTCCTTTCAGTAAATTAAGAAATCTTTGTGGGCAGAGACACAATCTCTATCACCCTCCTACCTCAGTCATCTCTAACCTAATACCTAACATGAAATAGGTGCTCACTGTATATTTGTTGCAATAAACTTATTCCATCCCTCAGGAAACCTATTATGTAATCTACTTATGGAAAATTCCATAAAATAATATTGTAGTAATTTAGAGAAAAATCACTCCACTGCAATGTAAGAAAGCTGAAATGTGCTTGAGGAGAAGAGAATTCCAAACATATCAGGGAATATCTTGTATCATGCAGAAAGAGTAAGTTGAACAAAAGGTCAAGCCTGAAAAGGCATAGTGCTTACTTAAAGGAAACTGAACATCTAGTCTGGCTGGACTTTAGTGATAGAAAATAAGATAATATTAGAAAAATAGAATGAAGAGTGAAAAACTGCAACTGGCAAAATGGGTTTGAATACAAGTGACAAAACAAAACAAAACAAACAAAAAAACCAAACACATAAAAAAACTAAGAGAGAGAGAAACTTATTTCTCTCACATATAAATGAAATCCAAAAATAAGCATTCAAGAGTTAAGCAATCCTTCACATTGTGTGCTCCATGACCATCAATACGTGCCTTCTACTTCCTGGTCCAGGTAGCATTTTGAACTCCAACTATTGTGCCTTTCATAAGTACAAAGGAACAAGAAATGAAGATG
The DNA here is from genome assembly GCF_018350175.1 of Felis catus. NCBI lineage: Eukaryota > Metazoa > Chordata > Mammalia > Carnivora > Felidae > Felis > Felis catus. Next base: position 76,909,693 of record NC_058373.1, on the reverse strand, counting down.
ATACACTTTTTGTTTCTGAAGATATGTCCTGGAAATGTCAAATACTGGTCAGAATTTATTGTTAGGGCTATACCTAGCTGCAGATGAGAGAAAAAACAAATCTTATTTCCTATTGGTAAACATGTTTCTGCCCCCTCTTCCCATGTAGGACTTTCTCTCCTTACCCAAAGGAGAGGATTTTAAAAGATAAGTTAAAACATCTGCATTTTTAATGGTGAGAACAATACAGGTAACTCAGAAAATATAGATATTTTCATAAACTGACATTTTTAGAAGCTGAATAAACCTGTTAGTTTGTGTCTTTAATGTTTCAGAGAGAACTTAAGCACAGTTTCTCTTTGCCTAGCTATTCTTCATCAGGGCTATTTCCCCCGTTAAATATAAAAGCATTCATTATAATATTCAGCTAAAAGAAACAAGGGAAATTTGACTAATAAAGATCTTATCTCTGTGAATATGTAACTTTTTTTTTTTGCCTAATTCCATGTGAATGGCCATTTCAGCAAATGATACTGGAATACAGAATTTAAACACAAAGGAAGGCTGACTTTTTCCCTATTTCTGTTTGCAGATTGATTTGGTTTTGTTGAATGTAAATAAGCAAAATCATTTCTTTCAAAATAGCTACCAGGGATCATCCCTCATTAATTTCTGCAAGGCTTTTCTTGCCTACATCATAAACTCAGCAGCAGGAGGTACTAACACAAAGATCACATACCTCCCAAGTTCGCCTGGTGTACATACCATTCCTAGTAATGCTCAGATCCTAAGTTAAAAAATATTCTGGTTATGATATTGCTTAACTTTAATTTTTAAATACCATCTTTTGGTCCTAAATGTGAGAATAAGAAACAGTGCTTTAAATATTATCATACTATGCATTTATATACTTTATACAATTGAAGATAATCAAATAACTACATTAAAACTATAACAGTAATTAATTACTACAGGACATAAAATTTTATTTTTAGTAGTCACATATCTTTATATACAATTCTAATCATGGGTAAATGCAGTTATCCCATGACCAAAAATGAAATAAGAAACCATACTGACAACATAAAAACATTTTTTATTTAAAAAAGGGGAGTTAATTAGTTTCAGACACATTTCTCCTAACATTCTAAACTACCTATGAAGAATTAGCAATAAATAGATGTAGAAAAGAACAACATAAATCAATAAAAGCAGGGACTACCAAAACTGAGATGCAAAAGTGTTCAGAACTTGAAAGAAAATTTTACTAACTCCTAAGGAACTGTACTGAGAAAAGGAAAGTGTCTAACTCATGCTTATAAAATTAAGTAACCTCAACCACATAACAGAAGGTAGGAATATTCATTTTCTTTTACATGTTATATAGTCCCTCAATATGTTCTTGGTAGTTTTGTATAGAAAACCACTCAGCTATCCTTCCTACTATGAGGGAGAAATTTTGTGAAGTGACCAGATCATTGTTTGCAACCCCCTTAACTTCATATTTTTTAATCCATTTAAATATTAAAACTTCAAAAAAGAAACAAGAAGAAAGTATGGTGGATATAAACATTAATTCTCATTCAGATTATCTCTAGATGTGAAGTACTGTAGGTAGAAGCGAGGAATTGGAAGATTCCTAGAAGTGCATTTTGGATCTTATGCTTTTTCATGGACTCCAGTCTAGAGGATCAGAGAAGAAATTAGTACATGAAATTTCCCAAAATAAGAGGTAAGTTGTCAAGTAGAGCCTTCTGGGTACTAGAAACTAGGCAAGGGACAATGTTCATCACTATGCCCTCCAACTCTAGAGCAGGGGAGGGAATTCTAGCATCTTCCAAATGTTAGTGAACAGAACCAAGGGAATGGCCACACACCCTACCTGTGGAGGGACAATGAATTAAAAAGCTCTCTTCTCAATCAAAGATGAGTAAGGAGAAAATAAAAAACAAGAACTAGAAACATATAGAAAATATACTGCAGAACAAAATAAAGAAAACACTGGAAGAATCTGAGGAAGAACACAATATAGTACCTCTTCAACTATACGAATCAAAAGAAAAAGATGTGCATGTTAGAATAAATGTGTGTGTGTGTGTGTGTGTGTGTGTGTGTGTGTGTGTGTGACTATTCAGTAGCCTACAAAGTCAGCTATTTCAAGATCTACAGGGACCACATAGAGGGTGGGAAGGATTGGAAAACTGGCCACTACAGACTACGTCTAAAAAGACAGACACTGGGGAGCCTGGGTGGCGCAGTCGGTTAAGCGTCCGACTTCAGCCAGGTCACAATCTCGCGGTCCGTGAGTTCGAGCCCCGCGTCAGGCTCTGGGCTGAGGGCTCAGAGCCGGGAGCCTGTTTCCGATTCTGTGTCTCCCTCTCTCTCTCTGCCCCTCCCCCGTTCATGCTCTGTCTCTCTCTGTCCCAAAAAGAAATAAACGTTGAAAAAAAAATTTAAAAAGACAGACACTAATCAGCACCATCTAAATGTCAAGCATGAGTAAGGGCTTATTGTTAATAGATTTCTGATTGTGGAAATATGGGGATTTTTAAAAATTTCTGTATTTCTCCTTCCTTCCTTCTTCCCTTCTCCCTCCCTCCCTTCCTTCTTTTCTTTCCTACCATGTTGATTACCAACAAAACAAATGAATAACAACAACAAGAAGAAAAAGTTACGCAGCCAAACAAAACACAACTATAGTCAGCATACACAAGACAAACTGTCTTTTTCTGACTTCTTCTTAACAGAATATAACAAAAACAAAAATTGTAGAGATAAGAGCAGGAAGTCAAGAAGGGAACAAGAAAAGAAAGAAACAACACACTATGATAAGTGCGCTGAGGAAACAATTTTCAATAACAAAATTGGAATTTGCAATGGAAGCATTAGAAGCCCTAACTTACATTTTAGGAAAGTAAATCAGAGGTGTCAGTGATAATTTGACAAACTCTTAGATACCAAAAGAAAGAGTGAAAATAAAAATAAATGGTAAGAGAGAAGAAAAGAGAGGGGGAGAATACAGGGAACAGCACACACACAACTGGCCCAAGAATATCAGTATACTGTTACAATGTACAGTAAAATAAAGAAAACCAAAATTCCCTGATCTAAAAATACCCTGAAAATGAAAACTGACAATGCCCGCTACATACTGCAGATAAAACAACTGGCAAATAAATCAAACTTAAGGTATATTTTGGAAACATTTTTAAGTTACTAACAAGAGGTAATTTGAAGAGGGAAGTCCATTAGAGAAGAATTATTGAATTTGTTTATTTCCAGTCCTTCTCCAAATCCCAATAAAATAAGAGCCAAGAACTTTTAAGATACCATCAGTATGAGAGACCAAAGAGCAAGATAGATTGTAAAGAGCAACAGAATTTCACAAACTAGAATGCAGAAAAACAAGAGGTTATTAACTTCCTGGTACTGAGAAACTGGATCCTAAGATGTTAGTGGGGAAAGCTCTGGTATTGAGTAACAGAAATTTGGAAGTGGGGAAGATAATAAGTCTGAAACAACGTTTATGTGAAAATCTGTTCAAAAATAAGTCAAACCCCCAGATCTCCTTAACCAGCTAGTGAAGTTTTATTGCTGTCTTTTCCCATCAGTGAGAAGGCAGAATATTTATTCTGTGAAGAAAACAAGATGGAGTCTCTCTTTACCGGTAGCTTTCCAGCAAAGTTAAAGGCAATCATACCATACAGGACAAAAAAAAAAAAAAAAAAAAAAAAAGGAATTTAAGTTAAAGTCTTCACCCAGAATTATATATTCATAACTTGTCCTTCTTTGGCTCGCACAATGAGGCTTCCATGCAGGATACTAAAATGTTTTCTGAGGACTATGACCAAAAGAAGAGATAAGATTTAAAATAATGATCATGAAGATTTTTCAACAAATAAACCTGGCCACATTACCCTACACTGAAGGCAAGTAATGGTAAACTCTGTTCGTGTACACACACAAAGATTTCAACTAGATATCCAGGGAAAAGTTCTGAAACAAAAGACAATGACTGTGCAAACATAAAAAAAAAAATACACTAAGAGAAAACAGTTTATGGAGCAAAATTATTCCATAATTTAAAAAAATCTCATCAATACTTTCAGAAAGTTAAGAAGGGATATTATATCGATTTTATAAATGATCCTATTTAGAAAGCATTACAAAAGCATTAAAAACAGAAAATATACATTGGAAATAAGAAAATAGCAGAAACGAAAAACATGGACTGGATTATGAGGTACAAGGAATTTTGTAAAAAGGAGAGGAAAAAAACATTAAAATGAGAAATATGAAAGAAAACACACAAAAAAATAGCAGATCAGTCCAGGAAGTCTAAGATAAAAAGCAATGAATTTCCAAAAGATAAAATATTTTTTTAAAAAGGAGAGAAAATAATCAAGGAAACTATCTTTTAAATGCCTCAAAATAGAAAAACATAAATTTGTAGACAGAAAAGATTCACTGAATGAATACCCCAAACCATGAATGAAAGTTGACTCATGATAAGGATATCTCCATGGTATTTCAGAACTTAAGAGCAAAGAGCTAATCCAAAAAGCTATAAAGAGAAACAGAAAATAAAAAGAGAAACAGGCTTCCTGCTAAAGATTAAGACAATGATGCTATCAGACTTCTCAACAGTAGCTCTGCCCTCTAACTTCATAGAACAATTGATTTCCAACCTAGAACACTTGACCTAAACAAATAATCAGTGAGTAGCAAAATACAATATGAGAAATTCAAGACCTTAAATATATTGCCTCCAATGTATGGCTACTTAGAAAACCACTAGAGAATATTCTCCACAAAAATAAAGGAATAATTTTAAAAAACAGAAAGAAATAGAATGCAGGAAATAGTGTTTATCAAAAGAGACCTTCAGGATCACAATCTCACACTGCGTCTTAAAAGTAGACCAATCAGGTTGGATCACATCAAAATTTCCAGGAACATTTCAATGTAGCTAAAATTGACAGAATTTCTGATATTTTTAATGCATTAAGCAAATAGTTGCACAACTTGAGGAGAGATTAGGGACAAATTCATGACAAGAATATAAGCAAAAAGGACAATTTGTACTCCAGAAAGATCAAAAAGTCCTGTAAGAAAAAAATTAATGATAGTATTTTACATAGCTCTAAATGGAGTTTATAAAGTCATAATGAACACTTAATACTGAAATAACTAGACTTTGAATATCCCTACATGGGGAAGGTAGGAAGATGGGAATTGTATGTGTTTTGATTACAGTGAGGGATAAAAAAGTACATCAACATCTTCCACAATAAATAGATAATATCTAAATCTAAAATATCAGGAATATCATCAAATTATTTAGAGGTGTAAGTGGCTTACGTCAAAGAAAGAGTTAAGAGAACCAAAATTAAAATTGGCTTATTGGGACAGCTGGCTGTCTCAGTTGGTAAAGCATGCAACTCTTGATCTCAGGGTCTTGAGTTTTAACTCCATGTGTGGCATACTTAAAAAAAATTAATTGGCCTATTAAATTAGGGCACATACAGGTAAAGTACTATTTCACAATAAAAATGAAGAGAATATATCTAAACAATGAAGGTAAATTTGGCTCAGGATTTCTTTGAAACACTCTGACAGAAGGCAATATAATACATCTCCAAGAAATGTTTTATACAAAAGAATAGGATCCAAGGATTTTTATGCCCAGTCAAGTAATTCTTTTTTTATGAGTTAAGGCAACTTTTAGAGACATGCTCATGTAGGCAAGGGCTCGTAAAATAAATCACAAATTTTTCCCTTGCAAAAACTCAAAATATTCTTGTCAGCCAACTAAGAGATAAATCAAAAGAAATATCAATTCCTCTTCTGGCTTAAATGGACTAATACAGACTGGATTGACTCTCTTGAATAAAACTACCAAAAAAATTGGGCAAAACAGATGAAACAACGGTTTTCAAGAGACTATGTATCAAGCAACAGAGGACACTAATCACTGAAAGAAAGAAAATAAATGTGATGTGCCCCTTGATTGACAAAGCTTACTGCCTTGCAAGATTTTTCAGAAATTAGGAAGGGGGAAACCAGGTAGAGCCTAGCACATTTCTGAGTTGAAGAAACATAACTAAAGAGTCCAGGGAGGCTAGGACAGATATAATTCAAATGGAAGAATACCAGAGAGAATTCTTCTGCATACTGAATGATGGAGATCTGCACTGATTGAATACCCCTCAAGTATTTAGTGGTCAAGTATTTAGTATCAGTGGTCTCACTGATCAGTGGATGCATAGGAGGAAACTATGTGAGGCTAGAGAAAGAATAACCCAAAAGGATTAGAAATAACAGTGCCCAGCACTCACTCAGGCACAGCAATGATGTCTGTTTCCACCACCCAGTTTTGAAAACCTTATAAATCTTAGGTCACTGGATTGACTATCCAGAAGAGTCTTATCACCATAGAAGGGAATAATTGAGCTTAGACTAAATGTTGGTCTGGTCTTGCCCAAGAAATCTTAAAAGTAAAACTCACAAGGACAAAATTATTTATAAGCACCTTACCTTCACCCCGGAACAAAATTCAAGATTAATCATTATAAAACAAAAATATTCAGCATTCTAAAGTTCAACATCAGAATACCTGGCATCCCGTCAAAATAAGCCAGGCATGCTAAATGACAAGAAAATACATCACAAGGAGATAAAATAATGAATAAAAACAGACCCAGAACTGATAAAAAAAATTTAGAACTAGCAGATGAGGACCTTAAAACAACTTATTATAACTGCATTATATGATCTAAAAGTTAAGTTGAGGTAAAGGAGATAGAATAAAATATAAAAATAAAACATCTAGAGATGAACAATACAACACCTGGGATTAAAAATAGAATGCAGTGGATAGACATTACAATAAAAGACTCTGGTGAACTTCAAAACATAGTAATAGACACTATTATATACAATAATAAATATATGATTTATTATGTTTAAATTATTTATACATTATTACTTATTAGGATATATTTAATAAGTACATAATATATAGCAAAAAATATATGTAATAAATATATATTATATATATTTGAGAAAAAATAACCAAAATCTCTCCAAACTAAAATGGAAAAAAAAATGAAAACACAACATATCAAAACTAGTACCATTCAACCTTTAAAAGGAGTGAAATATTGACACATGGATGAACCCTGAAAACATTATGCTAAGTAAAATAAGCCAGCCACTGAAGCACATATTGTATGAGGTTCCTAGGGTAGCCTGGGTGGCTCAGTTGGTTCAGTGTCTGACTCTGTTTTGGCTCAGGTCAGGCTCCACGCTGGGCACGGAGCCTGCTTAGGATTTTTTCTCTCTACATCTGCCCCTCCCTCACATGAATGCTCTCTCTCCAAAATAAAATTTAAAAAATATATATGTGATTTATAATATATGAACTGAGTCATTGTTAAAAACTAATATACCACTCAGTGGCAGAAATTATATCTTCCTAGGATTTTTTTTTCCATGTTATTATCCATCTAGGACCTGGAGGTACTGTGCTAATTATGTTTTAAATTACTATATACAGAATTATCATCTTCATATTAAAATATGTAGATAAAGTGACTAAATATACCAATATATGAATGCTATCTTTTGGAATTAGAATTCTACATGATCAATGTTTTACTTTGCATGTTTACTTTCCAAATATTCTCAAGTGAATATGCATTGCTTTATAATAAGAAATCTAATTTTAATAGGGTCATATAATTTTGTAGATTCCATATAATCACCATTATGTAACACTTCTAGGATAATTGCCAAAGCATTAACTAGTATCAGCTGTCTCTGGGAGAGACAAATATGGAGGATGAAAATATGGAGGATGATTTTCTTCTTTAAACTTTTCTAAATTTTCCACACTTTCTATAATGAGTTATATAAATGTTTAAATAGATAATTTTGTTTTCAAAACTTTCAAAGATACATATTAAAGTCAAACAAAAATAAAATTTTGCTAAATAATCTGTAGGATCAATTTTAAAATGATAATACATTTTAAGTTTTCTCTTAAGAAAGCCAAATATTAGTTTAGCAAGAACTATGCCTTTATTTGTTTATTTTTAATTACTGTTTATTTATTTTGAGAGAGAGTGTGTATGTGAGAAGGGGAAGGGCAGAAAGAGAGGGAAAGAAAAAGAATCCCAAGCAGGCTCCATGCTGCCAGTGCAGAGCCCAATGTGGGGCTCGAAATCATGAACTGTGAGGTCATGACCTGAGCTGACATCCAGAGTCAGACACTTAACCAGCTGAACCACCCAGGTGCCCCTTAAGCATCCATTTATTGATAGTACCTAACATGTTGATTCTAAAGATAAACAAACAAAAAGTAATAGATAATAACTAACATAACAATTCTCTAATGGTCTCTAACTGTTGAACCCAAGTCCAAAATCTTAGTTTAATCCAACACATTACTTCAGAATAAGGGTGTAAATGCAAGGAGTTTTTTCTATAAGAACAAAACCTCTTCTATGGATATGCAGTTTTAATATTAAAAAATGATAATTGCCATTTCTTTCACTTTTAATTTTGACTTAAATATTCTGTTAGTATAAATACAGAACATTTTTGCAGTATCAATTGATAAATTAATATATTTAATATCATCAATCAATACATTATAAATAAGATTAAAAAACAGAACTTAAAATTACTAAAAGTATAAAAATATCATTTATTTGGAAAGATGTCAGAAGCCAAGATTATTCAACATGGCAACAGAGTTGCATAATATGGACTAAAAATTCCCAAACAAAAATATATGTTGGGGCACCTGGCTGGCTCAGTCAGTTAAGCCTCTGACTCTTGTTTTCACTCAGGTCATGATCTCATGACTCGTGAGACTGAGCCTCGTGTTTGGGCTCTGCACTGACAGCACGGAGTCTGCTTGGGGTTCTCTCTCTCCCTCTCTCTTTGCTCTTTGCACCTCTCCCACTTGCACACACTGTCTCTTCTCTCTTTCTCTCTCAAAATAAATAAAAAAAATAAACTTAACAAAATTATGTTACTATGGGGCGCCTGGGTGGCTCATTTGGTTGAGCACCTGACTCTTGATTTTGGCTCAGGTCATGATCTCACAGTTTTGTGAGTTTAAACCCCACGTCGGGATCTGCGCTGACAGCACAGATCCTGCTTGAGATTCTCCATCTCCACCCCATCCGGTTCGTACTAGGTCTCTCTCAAAATAAATAAACTTAAAAAAATTTTTAAAAATATGTTGCTGTACATATGCATATGTATATACATAAAACATGTAACTATAATGACTAGTTCTTTCTTACACCTATGGAAAATGCAACCACAGACATTTGGCGTAAGCACAAATAGCTTTCTTTACGGTGAAACATATTTTCAACCTGGCCTCATTTACCAGGAGTGTGTTCTAGTTATCACACCGCAACCAATCACTCTAGAACCCAGGGGCTTAACATGATACAGTATTGTCTTCCAGGGCTCTGTTGTGGTTGACTGGGTTCACCCAGGCACTTCTCACTTGGGTTTCTGATGCCTTTGCAGTAAGATGATGGCTGAGATAGTCATCTGAAGATTTGACCAGTCATGTCCAAGATGGCTTCTTCACTTACATATCTGGTGCCTCTGCTGGGAGGGCAAGAACACTTGCATATTTGTTGACCATCTCCCTCTTGCCACAGAGCTTCTCAATTTGCTCATCTTACTACCTCACAAGTATCTCCAGATAGAAACTTACTTATTGGCTACCTTCCTCCAGAAAAAGAATTTCAAGAAAGGAAAAAAACAAACCTAATGCCAATTAAATGCTAGGCCCAAACTGACATCAGGGTCACTTCAGCAGGGGAGGAGGGTGGAATTCACCTTATCTCTTGATTGGGGGCACAGAATGTGCATGAGAGAGGGAAGAATTTGCAGGAAATACCTTTGAAAACTCAATCCTCAGATCTTCTTGAATTCACTACAAAAATAAGGTAACTTAGAATCATAATATTAAAAATGACAAGAGAAGCATTCTGGCTTGATTTGCAAGTCTCCAATGCGAATTTATAAAACAACCAATGGCCCATACAAAAAAATGAATTTCTTCTGGTTTGGACTTCCATAATGCTGAAAACATGCTTCATGTTTTCATTTATTTTTTAATAGTGACATTTCATACTCCTCTTCTTGGATAACACTTTTAATCATATTAACCTTTGTCTTTCAGTATTATAGTTTGTTAGTTTGCCTATATACTTTTTTACATTTAACTTTTATGTTGAGGTAATTGTAGATTCATGTGCAGTCATAAGAAATAATACAGAAAGATCATTGTTGTATCACTTACCCCAATTCCCTCTAATAGTAATATCTTGTAAAACTAGTACAACATCACAACCAGGATATTGACACTGATAATACAGTCAAAATATACAAAATTTCATCACCACAGGAATCCTTCATGTTGTTTTTTATAGTCACATCTAGTTCCCTCCTAACCCTACCTCTTCCTTACCACCCCCACCATTTTAAAAATTGTGTCAGTTCAAAAATGTTACAGAAATTGAATCATACTTGTTAGTATTGGCTTTTTTCACTCAGCACAATTTCCAGGAGATTCAGTCAGGTTGCTGTGTGTATCAATACTTTATTTCATTTTATTGCTGACTACATCCCATTGGTAGATGATAATTGTGGATTTTTCTATTTCTCCTTTCGATTGCACCACTTTTGCTTCACATATTGTACAATTCTGTTACTTGGTGCAACACTTAGGATGGCTATGTCCTCTTGGTGGATTGACTTTTAATCATAATGTAATAAATCTCTGCTAATTTTCTTTTTTCTTAAAGCTACTTTACCTGATATTAACAGTCATTGTTGCTTTCCTTAACTAATGTTTGCATATATACCTTTTGCCACCCTTTTACTTTCAACTTCCCTGTAACATTACGTTTGAAGTGAGTTTCTTTCAGACAGCATAAAGTTATGTCATTTTTTTAATCTACTCTCCCGGTTTGTCTTTAAATTGGTGTATTTAAACAATTTACATTTAATGTAATTACTAATATGTTAGGGCTTAAATTAGCCATTTTATTTCTGTTCTATTTTACTTTTTTGTTGATTTGTTTCCCTGCTTTCTTTTTCCTGATTTCCTCTGGATTAAACATTTTATTAAGAATTCTATTTTGTTTAATAAATGGTGTTTTTTGAGCATGTCACTGTGTTTAGCTTTTTTAGTGGGTGCTCTAGGTATTACTTTATATATACACACATGTAGCCTAGCTCACAGGTGTCATCATTTCACCAGTTCATGCGATCTATAGAAAACCTACTTCCCTTTACCTTTTCTTTACCTTCTTCTATCATTCTTACCAACCTCCCCCTACAAGTAAGGTCTTGGTTTTCTCTGGCTGTTTTCAAGCTTTTTGTCTGTGTTAAGTTTTCAGAAGTTTATGATGTGTCTTGGTATAGATTTCTTAAGTTATTTAAGTTGGGGTTTCCCTAGTTCTTTGAAACTGTATGTTTATGTCATTTGCCCACTGTGGATATTTGTCAAAAATTATTTCTTCAAGTACTTTTTAAACCTTGATTTCTTCTCCTCTGTTTTTCTGGGACCCTGGTAGTATGAATTTTATGGCGTTTTTTATGGTTCCTAATGTCCCCCACACTCTGTTCATGTTGTTCAGTCTATTTCTTGTCATTCAAGATTGGGTTATTTTTATTTTCTACATCTAGTTCACTGATTCTTTTCTCTGCCCCTCCATCCTACCATTAAGCCCATCCATTGAGCTTTTTTTTGTAATTTTATTGAGTTTTTAATATTAATTCCAATATATTTAATATATAATGCTATATTAGTTTTAGGTGTACAATATTCAACAATTTGATACATTACTCAGTGCTCATCATAAGTGTACTATTAATCTCCATCACCTGCCATCTGCCCTCTGGTGTCACCCCTGCCATCTGCCCTACTTAAGAGTCTGTCTCTTGGTTTGTCTCCCTCTTTTTTTCCCCCTCGTTAATTTGTTTTGTTCTATAAATTCCACAAATGAGTGAAATCGTATGGTATTTGTCTTTCTCTGACTTATTTTACATAGCATTATACTCTTAAGCTCCATCAATAATATTGCAAATAGCATGATTTCATCCCTTTTTATGGCTGAATAATATTCCACAGTGTTTGTGTGTGTGTGTGTGTGTGTGTGTGTGTGTGTGTGCGTGTGTGTGTGTGTGTGTGTGTGTACTGTTTATCTATTGATGAACCCTTGGGCTGCTTCCATAATTTGGTTATTATAAATAAGCTTAAATAAATATAGGGGTGTAAATATTCCTTTGAATTGGTGTTTTTGAATTCTTTGGGTAAATACACAGTAGTGTAATTACTGAATGGTAGGGTAATTCTATTTTTAATTCTTTGAGGAACCTCCACACTATTTTCCACAGTGGCTGCACAAATTTGTATTCCCACCAACAGTGCAATAAAGTTCCTTTTACTCCACATCCTCACCAAAGCTTGGTTCTTGTGTTGCTGATTTTAACCATTCTAACAGGTGTGAGGTGGTATCTCATTGTGGTTTTGATTTGTCTTTCCCTGATGATAAGTGATGTTGAGCATCTTTTCATGTGTCTACTGGCCATCTATATGCCTTCTATGGAGAAATATCTGTTCATGTCTTCTGTTCATGTTTAATAGGATTACTTGTTTGAGGGCAGTTGATTTTTATAACTTTTTTTTTTTTTTGGATACTAACCCTTTATCAGATATGCCATTTGCAAAAGTCTTCTCCCATCCCATAGGTTGTTTTTTAGTTTTGTTGGTTTCCTTGGCTTTGCAGAAGGTTTCTACTTTGATGTATCAAGTAGTTTACTTTTGTTTTTATTTCCCTTGCCTCAAAGGATGTACCTAGAAAAGTCTGGTTATAGCCAATGTCAGAGAAATTACTGTCTGTGATCTCTTCTAGGATGGTCATGGTTTCAGGTCTCACATTTAGGTCTGTAATCCATTTTGAGTTTATTTTTGTGTATGGTGTAAAGTGGTCCAATGTCATTCTTTTGCATTCAGCTGTCCAGTTTTCCCAACACTATTTCTTGAAGAGACTACCCATTGCATATTCTTTCCTGCTTTGTCAAAGAGTAATTGACCATATAATTAAGGGTTTATTTCTGGGCTTTCTACCTTTCCACTGATATATGTGTCTATTTTTGTACTAGAACCATACTATTTTGACTACTACAGGTTTGTAGTATAACCTGATATCTGGAATTTTAATACCTGCAGCTTTTTTTTCAAGATTATTTTGGATACTTGGGGTCTTTTTTGGTTCCATACAAATTTTAGAAACATTTGTTCTAATTCTGTGAAAAATGCTGTTGGCATTTTGATAAAGATTACATCTGTAGATTTATTTGGTAAGTATGGACATTTTAACAATATTTATTCTTCCTATCAATGAGTATGGAATATCTTTCCATTTGTTTGTGTCATCTTCAATTTCTTTCATCACGTTTTGCAATTTTCAGAGGACAGTTCTTTTGCCTCCTTGATTAAGTTTATTCCTAGATTTTTATTATTTGTGGTGCAATTGTAAATGAGATTGCTTTCTTATTTTCTTTCTGTTGCTTCATTATCAGTGTATAGAAATGTAATAGATTTCTGTATATTGATTTTGTTATCTTGAGACCTTCCTGAATTCATTTTACAGTTCTAGTGGAATTTTGGTGGAGTCTTTAGGATTTTCTCTATATAGTATCATGTCATCTGCAAATAGTGAATGTTTTATTTCTTCCTTACCAATCTGGATGCCTTTCCTTTCTTTTACTTGACTGCGTGCTCTGGCTAGGACTTCCAATACTATGTTGAATGAAGTGGTGAGAGTGGACATGTTGGTTTTATTCCTGAACTTAGAGGGAAAGCTCTCAGTTTTTCACCATTGAGAATGATGTTAGCTGTGGGTTTTTCATACATGGCCTTTCTTATGTTGATGCACATTCCCTCTAAACCTACTTTGCTGAGGGTTTTTATCACAAGTGGATGTTGTACTTTGTCAATTTTTTTTTTCTGCATCTATGCAAGGATCACATGGCTCTCGTCCTTTCTCTTGTTGATGTGATGTATCATGTTGATTGATTTGCAAATTTTGAACCACACCTGCATCCTGGGAATAAATTCCACTTGATCATAAAAAAAATGACTTTTTTAATATATTGCTGCATTTGGTTTGCTAATATTTTGTTGAGGATTTTTGCATCTATGGTCATCAGAGATGTTGGCCCATAGTTTTGTGGTGTCTTTATCTGGTATCAGGGTCAAGCTGACTTCATAGAAAGAATTAGGAAGCTTTCCTTCTACTTTTTGGAATAGTTTGAGAACAATAAGTATTTTTTTTTAATTTTTTTAATGTTTATTTATTTTTGAGACAGACAGAGACAGAATGTGAGTGGGTTAGGGGCAGAGAGAGAGGGAGACACAGAATCCGAAGCAGGCTCCAGGCTCCAACCTGTCAGCACAGAGCCCGATGTGGGGCTCAAACTCACGAGCTGTGAGATCATGACCTGAGCCAAAGTCGGTGGCTCAACCAACTGAGCCACCCAGGTGCACCTAGTTTGAGAACAGTAAGTGTTAACTCTTCTTTAACTGTATGGTAGAATTCAACTGTAAAGCTATCTGGTCCTCAACTTTTGTTTGCTGGGAGTTTTTAGATTACTGACTCAATTTCATTGCTGGTAATGAATCTGTTCAAATTTTTTTTCTTCCTGATTCAATTTTGGGAGATTATATATCTAGGAAGTTACCTATTTCTTCTAAGTTGTCCAATTTGTTGATATATAATTCTTCATAACATTCTCCTGTAATTCTTTGTAGTCTGTGGGCTTGGGTTGTTATTTGTATTTCATTTCTGATTTTGTTTATTTGAGTCCTCTCTTCCTCTCTCTCTCTCTCTCTCTCTCTCTCTGTTTTATGAGTCTGGATAGAGGTTTATCAATTTTGCTTATGTTTTCAAAGAACCACCTCCTGGTTTCACTGACCTGTTCCACTGTTTTTTTAGTTTCTATTTCACTTATTTCTGCTCTAACCTTTATTATTTTCTTCTGCAGGCTTGGGGGTTTTATTTGTTCTTCTTTTTCTAGCTTTATTAAGTGTAAGGTTAGGTTGTTCACTTGAGATTTTTCTTGCTTCCTGGGGTAGACCTGTATTGCTATAAAATTCCCTCTCATAACAGCTTTTGTTGCAACTCCGAGGTTTTGAACTATAGTGTTTTGATTTTCATTTATTTCCATGTTCATTTTTATTTCTTATTTTATTTCCTAGTTTGCCCATTTATTGCTTACTAGTATGTTATTTAACTTCCACGTATTTGTAGTCTTTCCAGATTTTTTCTTGAGATTTATTTCTAATTTCATAGCATTATGGTCAGAAAAGATGCATGGAATGACTTTGATCTCTTTTGAATTTGTTGAGACTTGTTTTGTGGTCTAATATGTGATAGATTCTGGAGAATTTTCCATTTGCACTTGAAAAGAATGTGTATTTTGCTGATTCGGCTGTTTTGGGATAGAATGTCCTGAATATATCTGTTAAATTCATCTGTCCAGTGTGTCACTTAAAGTCACTCTTTCCTTATTTTTTGTTTAGATGATATGTCCAATGATGTAAGTGGGTGTTAAAGTCCCCTACTATTATTGTATCATTGTAAATTAATTTATTTATGCTTGTTTTTAACTGCTTTAAATATCCGCGTGCCTCTATGTTGGTGCATAAATATTTACAATTGTTAAATTATCTTGTTGATTGTCCCTTTAATGATTATATAGTGTCAATATTTGTCTCTTGCTACAGTCTTTGTTTTTAAGTCTATTATGTCAAATATGAGTATTCCTAACATGGTTTTCTTTTCACATCCATTTCCATAATAAACACTTGTCCATCCCTTCACTTTCAATCTGCATGTGTCTTTAGGTCTGAAATGAGTCCTTTATACGTGCCATATAGATGAATTTTTTTTGTTAACCATTCCATCACACTATGTCTTTTGAATGAAGCATTTTGCCTAATTACATTCAAAGTAATAACTTATTTCTACTTATTACTACTTTGTTCTTGTTTTATGGCTGTTTTGAAGTTTTTCTCCATTTCTTTCTTCTTTTGTTTATTCTTTCATGATTAATTGGCTTTCTTTGGTGATATACTTGGAATCCTTTCTCTTCATTTTTTGCATGTCCAATATTGGTTTTTGATCTGTGACTATTATTAGGTCTGTACATAATATCTTCTGCATATAGCAGTCTATAGTAAATTGATGGTCACTTAAATTTGAACCCATTCTTTACTTCTCTCTCTGCCATGTTTTAGGTATATGGTGTCATACTTCACATCCTTTTATTTTGTGAGTACTTAGGCTGATTTTTACAGATATGCTTATTTTTACTGTTTTCCTGGTTCCTAATTTCCTTACTCTTGCTCATGGTCTTTGCTTTCCACCCAAAGACTCACCTTTCACATTCTTGTAGGTCTGTTTGGTTGTGATGAATTCCTTTAACTCTTGTTTGTCTGGGGAACTCCTTATCTCTCCTATTCTGATTGATAGCCTGGCTGGATGGAGTATTTTTGGTTGCAAGCTGTTGGGTTTTTTTCCTTTCTTTTCACACTTTGAATATGTCATGCCACTCACTTATGGCTTGCAAAGTTTTTGATGAAAAATAAGCTGATAGACTTATGGGGTTTCTCTTGTATGTAATTATTTTCTCTTGCTCCTTTTATAATTCTCTTTTTACCACTACTTTTTGCCATGTTAATTACTATGTGTTTTGGGTTGATTTTGTTGGGGGCTCTCTGTGCCTCCTGGATTGGAATTTCTGTTTCCTCCTCCAGATTGGGGAAGTTTTCACCCATTTCTTCAAATAAATTTTCTGTCCCCTTTTATTTATCCCCTCCATCTGGGATCCCTTAATGCAAATGTTATAACACCTGATAGTGACATTGAGTTCCCTAAGTCTATTCTCATTTTGTATATTTTTTTCCCTTGCACCTGTTCAGCTTGATTACTTTCCATTACTTTGTCCTCCAGGTCACTGATTCATTCTTCTTCTTATAGTCTGATTGTTTGTTTGTTTGTTTGTTTGTTTTAATCTCATTGTTAATGGTCTCACTGATGTCCTCCACTCTTTTCTCAAGTCTAATGACTATCTTTTATGATCATTACTTTAAATTCCCTATTAGGCATATTACTTATTTCCATTTTGCTTAGGTTTCTTGCTGTGATTCTGTTTTGTTCTTTCATTTGGGACATATACCTCTGTCTTCTCATTTTGTCTAACTCTCTGCATCTGTTTCTTTGTGTTAGGAAAGACAGCTTCATCTCTGTGCTTGAAAGTAATGACTTTATGAAGAAGAGGTCCTATAGTGCCCTACTGGGCACTGTCCCCTGTTCTTCAGAACATGACACTTCAGGGGTGTCTCTTATGTGTAATGTGTGAGACCTACTGTTGTGGTTGAGAAGGTTTTTCCTTCAGTTCAATTGTCTACAATGGCTCTCTTTGCCGGTCATGTGCAGTATTTGAACACTATGGTGTTATTGGGCCAGTCTTTGGATGATTTGGGTTTGAGTTGAGTCAGACCAGGTATTTGCCAAAAATGAAGTAATACCAAATTATAGGTAACTTTACCTATGTTGTCCCTAAGAAGCTTTAGTTCTTCTAAAGAGTCTCCGTCTGACTGGGGTATATGTGATTACCTTTTCCTCTCTCTAGGGAAGGAGTGGTGCTGGCCATTGCAGGGCTGCTTGCATGCTACGGGGCCTATGGCACCTCCCTGTAGGAGCTCTGGCCAAGAGTGAATTGGAGAGGGCCGATCTCCCAAAGCACAGCTCAAGGGGGCTAGAGCAATGCTTCACTGATGCTAGTAAGCTTTGTGAGCTGACATTCCTCTGTGGGACAGACTTGTTAGCTCAGGGACTGAGACGGGCTGTCTAGATGGGTTGATTAGCATAAGCACAGTGTGGGATAATGGGGAGGGGGTGGCAGTGCTAGCAAGTTATGTACAGAGTCCTACAGGTGGCTCCATGTTTATGCTCAGAGTAGGGAAGGGAAATGGTGCCTGCCAGGTATTTTGTTCCTGGAGGAGTTCTCCAGCAACTTGTATCCCTCAGAGATGCACTGTGAAGTTAGTGAATAATTCTTCCTCCCATATGCCCCAGGTGCCTATCAAACTGCTGCTTCTATGCTGTATCTCCGTGGACTGTTTGTTTTACTGTCTCTTTAAGGGAGAGGACTGTGTTTTTCTCACCCACCAGCTCTCCTAGAATCAAGCCCTCTGATTTTTTTTTTTTTTAATTCCAGGTTTTAAGTCCCACTGGTGGTAGGAAATCACAAAATTTGGCTCCTCTGGTGTTCAAACCCAAATGTTATAGAGATTTGTCTTTCCTATGTGGGCACGCCCCCCCAGAGGTGTGGGGGTCTGTTACTCTCCCCTTTCCATACATTTGGCATCCCTCCTTCCCCAAGGACAGTCCCACAAGGCCATTTAGTTTCCAAACACATCTCTGCCCTTCCTAACCTCTTTGATGCCGTTTTTTCTCTACCTTTAGTTGTGGAGTTTGTTCTGTTGGTCTTCGGGTCATTTTCTGGGTTATTTACACTGATGTGAGTGTTATCTAGTTGTATCAATTGGGAAGGTGAGCCTAGGGTCCTCACACTCCACCATCTTCCCCGGAAGTCTGAGCTCTTCATTTCACTTGTCTTTTTCATTTCTAATATTTCCATTTGATTCTTCTTATTTATATCTTCTTTTTCAATGTTAAGACTTTCTATTTCTTTATTTAGGCTATTTTTTCATTTGTTTCCCGTGTTTTTAATTGCTCCTTGATGCATTTTTATCATGCATACTTTAAAATCTTTGTCAGATGGGCACCTGGGTGGCTCAGTCAGTTAGGTGTCTGACTCTTGATTTTGGCTCAGGTCATGATCTCACAGTTTGTGAGATTGAGCCCCGTGTCGGTGGAGCCTGCTTGGGATCCTCTCTCTCTCCCTCTCTCTCTCTGGTCCTCCCCAACTTGCACTCACTCACTCTTTCAAAATAAAAGAATATTAAAAAAAAAAAAAAGTAAAACCTTTGTCAGATAATTCTAACATCTTTATCTTCTCAATGTTGATATCTATTGATAATCTTTTTTTCATCCAGTTTGAGATATTCCTGGTTCTTGCTGTAAGACCTATACATTTAAATTAAGACCTATACATTTGAGTGTTATGAGACTCTGTCTCTTATTTAAAACTTTTAAAAACAATTTTCTTGTATAGTACTCTCACAAGGAAAGTCAGGGAGGCATCTGACTAGTGCTAGGTAGATACTGTAGTCCAATTTTCTTACTCACCTTCATTAACACTCGAAGGAACAATGTTCCTATTTACTGCTTTAAAAAAAAAAAAAACAGTGAGATTTTCAGCCTTCTAAGTCATCTCTGTTGACACCATGGTGGTGATGGCCCTGGTAGCACTGGGTGAGAGTATAAGTTTAACTCATTATTGAATGTCCTTTGACCCCACCTGAGTGGGGTCCCTTCCATAGTGCTAGGTTTTGTGGATATCAAGGTTCGCCATCTGCACTCTCCACTGATATTACTGGGGAGCCTCATTACTGATCATCAAGAATGAATATGCCATCTCCCTTCTTGATCTTTACCGACACCACCCTGGTGGGCTGTTGGGTGCTTCTTTAAAAGTTCATGAGACTATAAGACTAGGCTCCCACTTAGCCTTTGTCAGCACGGGATTAAGCGGGATGAGTCCATAGTTTTTCTGTGAGTTTGGCTGAAGTAGAGCAGATATTATCTAAAACATTCTGTCTTTATAGGCTGTCCCTTTCATGAGTCTTTGGCTAGAAGAACATGCTTTTGTTGGGGCACTTTCTTTGTCTGTTTGCATTCACTGGCATTTCCAATTTGTGAACTCCTTCTGTTCCAGGTCTGGGAATATATGAGGCAAAAGAAAACAGAGAACTCATCCTGGATGTTAAGCTCCCTGGCCAGTCTTCCTTCTTCTCACCACCTTTCAATGTCTCACAGTTTTTGTTTTGTTTTTGTTGTGTTTTGTTCATGTTTTTAGTTGTACTTAGAGGGGTAATAGGAAGAATTGTGTCTATTTTGTCTTCCCACAGCATAATTATTTTATATTTGTCTATATACTTTTTTATGTTCTAAGTTCTATTTAAGAACTCTTCAGTTGTTTTGTCTTTTACTTATCCTCTTTTGTTGGCTAATAAGAAGATAGCTGGTGACAATAACTATTAACAATAAATAGCAATTCCCAATAAATTTCAGTACCAACTATGTCCTATAATCTGAGAATATCTTATAATCAAAATATTTACTAAAGCTTATATTGGCCTGGTGTCACAGTTGATTTTATTTAGGTAAACTTTAAAATCTGGATCTACACTGAGTTTCTGGAGTGATACTGAAATTCCTTTATGTTTTAACAAATCAATATTCTATTACATTGTACATATGAAGGTTCATTTCACTATTCTCTCTATATTTGTGTGATAGAAAATTTCCATAATAAAAAGAAAAAATTCTGTCAACAGAAAATGAACAGAGATGTTCCTTTGACAAATAACCCTGTAAATCCAATACCAGAGAGGCTTAATGTCTAGAAAAAAATTTCAGCAAACTCTCACAACATCAGGCAACCACCCAACTTTTTGTTGTTATAATTTCTCTTCATTGCCTCTCATATTTTATGTATTTAAAATGTATTCTACTCGTGTTTTTGTCTTAATGTGTTTGCTATTGGAAAATAGGATAAAAAAAACAGAAAATGTCCCACTTAAAATAAAATGATATAAACCTCTCTACAACATATTTTAACTGAGGGTGTATTAGAGTAGTTTATCCCTCCTATTTCTCTATCAAATTCTTTTCCATTCATTCAAGATATTGTTGAAACTTTTTCCAGACAGAACAGAGAACATTGACTTAAAAGTACATATAGCTGCCATTTTTTAAGGTTTTATCCTGTATTACTCTTGCTAATATATGTTATACTCTTGCTTATATATATACATATATACACATGTAAATGACTTTGAGCCTAAAAGATTAGCAAGAGTAATACATGTATGTATGCATACATATGTATGTATGCGTGTGTGCATGCACACACACACATATATAAATCGCATTTAATCTTCAAAATATTTGTTCAAAAATAAGGGAATAGTTTTAAAGAAGTTACATAACTTGTCTGACATGAGAAAGGTAATCAGTGAACAAGCTGGGAATATGTCAGGCAGTTTCCATACAAACACTCAGCAAAAATAATTTGAATAAATGAATAAATGAATTGAGCCTGCTAACTAAAAGTTAAATGCTGCCCTTCAAACCTCTGTGAGAGCTGAGTTGCAAGGTATGTTGATAGCATCAAAGAAGCCGTAACACAATGAATAGAATCTGTAAACAGACAATGAAATACACAAATTCCTAGACTGGATATTTTACCTAGTACTCTCCATTCACTCCAATTCTTACACCAAGAAATATCTGCATATATGTCTTCCCCTCTTCCAACTTGTTCAAAGAAAATGAGATTTTCCTTAAAGCATTGCCAGAAATGAATGGCAGAAAGACATTTTAGAATCATATTGTCCATCTCTAACAGATCAGTTCAGTGTCACTAAACACATGTTCTCTAATAGAATTTTAAGTGTGACCTTAAAAATTATCTTTAACCCAATCTTTTTTTTTTTTTTAAGTTACAAAGGTGAGGCCTAAAGAAATTTGGTTATCTAGAGCTTAAGGTTAGTATGTAGCCAAAACCATGGCAACAAACTTTTCAATCTCAAGGAGGTGATCTTTGCATAACACCTTAACACCATTACAAATAAAACAATCTGAGAAAGTGAATTTATACAGGTAAAAAATTCTATACATGCAAGTTTTCCTTGACTTTGATGTCTGACTAAGATAAGCAAAGTTTGCACTTATATAATCATCATTTTTTCTCTTTAATATAGATACCATTCAGCTTAGGGCTAGATGACTTGAATAATAATAGTTAACATACACTGAGAACTCTGATTCAGGGAGTGAGTTAAGAGTTTTATACATATTCTCAGGAAATATGAAGATCCAGAAAACAGTTTAAACAAAAGAATTTATTTAAAAATAAATTGTAGGGGCACCTGGGTGGCTCAGTTGGTTAAGCGTCAGACTTCGGCTCGGGTCATGATCTCACGGTCTGTGGGTTTGAGCCCTGCGTCAGACCTATGCTGATAGCTCAGAGCCTGGAGCCTGCTTCAGATTCTGCCTCCCTGTCTCTCTGCCCCTCCCCTACTCACGCTCTCTCTCTCTCTCTCTCTCTCTCTCAAAAATAAACATTAAAAAAAAATTTTTAAGCAGTAAAATTTAAAAACAAATACATAAATTGTATAATCTCATTATTACTATTTAGAATCCAAAGCTTTAAGTAGTTGGGAAATTAAATGTGTACTGCCTTTCATTTTGCACTAGCGCACATAAAAAATACCATATAACTTCAAGGAAATTGCTAATGCTAGAAGAAACCTGAATGAAGTTAAGAAAGGCTGTCTGATTTAGGACCTTTTGGGTGACACTTAATCTGGCATAGATCACACTAAAGGTTCCCAGAAAGATATCCCTGCTCCAATTGATGAAGTTTAAACTATGTGATTTCACATGGAGAGGAAGCAGAAGAAATAACAATTATATGTATTTTATTAGTCATAATAGGATTGCAACATTCTCCATCAAACTGCTGAATCCAGGTCAAGATTTATTATAATAAGGCATATTTAACTTACAGTTGGTATATGATGTTTTAATTTTATTTATATGAAATGACTCATCAGGCAACACTACCCCTTAAAATAAAAAGTGATTTAGACATATCAGTACTGAAATAAAATATAAAATTTCAATATATAATTTAAGAGTAAATATGTATTTTAAAGTATGACCTTATCAGAGAAAATAAAGAATTTTAATTAATAATTTCTCTGTGGCCTAATTATTCCTAACTTACAAATTTTAAGGAATTATATTCTAAATAATCATAACAAAATAAAAAAACTTGTATACATTTGGCAATATGATGCACTCTTCTGAACTTTAAATGTAGCACACTCCAATTAATATGTGTGTGTAAATTCCACTGCACTTGCTTCTCTGATCAAAGAAGCATAGTAAGAAATTCTGTCCTTCAGAATCATAGTATCTCATTGAAGAGTTACATTAACAATACAAAATAATTAAAATATGTGCTTCAGAGTCCTAGTGCAAAAGGGATTCAAAGGAGGAGGAAACACTAAGAAAACCAGAAGGGGCAGGGATGCCTTCTGAGAGGAGGAAGCCTTGAAAAGTGCTTTTGGGGGATGTGATGACATGGCCAGCTGAGAGAACAGGCTTCTGCCCTGGGTCTAGACACAACTACAGTTTTCAGAGGTGTTAAGAGAGGCAACCTGACTATAGAACAATATTTACTATTGTACAGTAGGTATATATGAGCATAGAGAAGTAGAATTCTGGCTATTAGGGTATTTAGGTTTAATTTTATAAAAATGAAACAAAACCATAGGCCATCTAATAAATATGTAAAATAGTATGTGAAAAGCACAAATACAGATAGTATGAGAGGTAAAATAGAATGAGGCACATTCACATGTATATATTCATGTTTGCGAACAGAACTAAGTGATACATATCTATGGAAGCTGTCTCTTAGTTTATAAAACCTGTCCATAAATGAAGAAGAACATGAATTTAATTATGGAAGACACTTATTAAAAATAGAATAAGAAAACTGCCACTTCTGTCTGGAGGGCTTGAAAAAAGTTATACTAAACTATTTCTAAGCCAAAGGACAATTAATACAGAATATTCCTTCATGAGAATTCAAATATCCAGTGGGAAATTACCAGGAGAAAGCTTTTCATTTCTATTCTCAGTTCCAGGAGAATAAGACGCAAGAAGTCTGGTTAGACAACCCCCCACATAATTACCTTTGAGCTATGAATTAAACAGGTAAACTAAATAAAATAAACATATTTATGTTAAAAAAATCCTGACCATTTTAAAAGGGAATCTTAAAGTTTATATTTAATCCTCTACAATATTAAAAACAGAGAGTGGAAAAACTTACATTTCAAATCCCCAGCTTTTTTAGACAAAGAAAATGAGAAGTATATATATACTCTGTAAACAAAACTTAGAACCTCAGTTTCCCCAGGTGTTTTTGAAAACTTGAATGACAATGGAGCAGCCTTTGAGCATGAAGTATTTTTTTTGTTTAAATTAAAAATGTGTGTTTAGGGGCACCTGGGTGGCTCAGTCGGTTGAGCATCTGACTTCAGCTCAGGTCATGATCTCACGGCCTGTGAGTTCAAGCCCCGCATCTGCATCAGGCTCTGTGAAGACAGCTCAGAGCCTGGAGCCTGCTTCATTCAGATTCTGTGTCTCCCTCTCTTTCTGCCCCTCCCCCACTTGCTCTGTCTCTGCCTCTGTGTCTGTCTCTCAAAAATAAATACACATTAAAAAATTTTTTTAATGTGTGTTTATTTTTATTTAATAGGGGCAGTTACTAATTATAGAAATGTCCCTTTAATTGTAATCTTGAGATTTTGGTGTTCTAAAATTGAAGCAAATATTAACCTATGAAATCTCCCTCAAAATAATTTTGTTAGTTAAGTACTTGACCTTTCAAAGAACTCAAAATTAGGAGGTAGGGAGGGGTAAATAGATAACAGAGAAAGTAAGAAAAGAGGTGGGAGTATGAGGGAGGAGTGAGAGAGGGAGTGACAAAGGGAGAGAGGGATGGAGGGAGAGGGAGAGAGAAGGAAGGAAGAGAATTGTTTTCTTATGAATAAATATTCCGAAACTGTTCACTTCGTACAGAATAAAACAACTGTTAGAGAACCACAATTTTATTTCTGAAAGCATGCCAAATATACCACTCCTCAAACACGGGTGACAGTAAATCAGCAAGAACAAAACTGTTCAATATTATACCTGG
The DNA here is from genome assembly GCF_018350175.1 of Felis catus. Taxonomy (NCBI): domain Eukaryota; kingdom Metazoa; phylum Chordata; class Mammalia; order Carnivora; family Felidae; genus Felis; species Felis catus. The sequence goes on along the minus strand of NC_058373.1, from coordinate 76,884,697 downwards.
TATTTTGCATCAGGAAGGAAACTAGTTACATCAAGTATCCAGCAGTCTTGTTACAAACAGCCACACACCTCAGTAAGATAGAGCAGCCAACTAATTCATAGTAAAAATGAATGCTTGCTAGCACAGCTGTCTTTCTGAGGTAGACTTATGAAGTAGAGAATATGTTGAGATATTCTTGATTGGTCAAGAAGAAACATTTAACTATACACAGAATGCCCCAATAAAATCTATGCAGAGTGTGAGTTTCACCAATCTTTGCAGAGTTGTGTTACAAATTACAGTATGGGAGGAGAGTGTGTGTGGGTATGTATGGAGAGAATGTGTATATATTTGTGTATGTGTGTGTGTCTGTATTTGACCATGAGAGAACATGTATAGTCAGGTCATTCAAGCTTATTATCTCTATTTTCAGGCAGACCTCTATGTGTGATTGTCTGCTGAGCTTCAGGAATGAATATCATAGATAAGTTCAATAGTACAATACCAGGGCTGGAAAGGATAGCAGAAAACCTTTTAATTTACCCTCCTATTTGTAGGCAGGTTTGCTCTTAAATTAACAAAAGAAGAGAGTTCTGCTGCTATTTTCTAAAAGTTCTCGGAGACATACATTCTTTGGCTATTTTTTACCATTTTAAATTAAATTAAAACATATTTGGGCATCCATTCACTATGTGATAACTTACCAAGGTAGTTAAGAAGAGGCCACATGTGCATATTTTGTCGATCCAGTACCTGGAAGTCAAGTAAGTGCTAAACATTTCCAGTATAATTTGCTAGTAATTATAGTGGGAGTTAAGGAAAATTAGTTTAGTTTCACTTATTTCCTATGAAAAGGTAATCTTTTTTTTTAATTTATTTATTTCTTCTGAGAGAGAGAAAGCACATGCATGCATGCAGGGGAGGGGCAGAGAGAGGGAGAGAAAGAGAATCCCAAACAGGCTCTCCACTGTCCAGCACAGAGCCCGATGCGGGGTTCAAACTCATGAACCTGGAGTTCATGATGTGAGCTGAAATCAGGAGTTGGATGCTTAATTGACTGAGCCACACAGGTGCCCCGGAAAGGTAATCTTCTAACCTAAATGAATAATATTGTTTATCTTACATAGTAAAAACTTGAGAAATGTTTTTAAATAAAGAGAGAAATTAATGAGTGATAAAATACATAGCAGTAAACGTCAGAAAATATGAATCTATCAGCTTTATTTGACTTACCTTATTTCTTTGTAAACTCACTACTTCATTTGTTAGGTTCCTAAGTTTTTTTTTTTTTTTCTCCTTTCTTTTTTTAATAAAATGCAAAGATTTGTGAAAGTAATTCCAGGTATTAAAAAGTTGGAAAGACTTCAAGGACTCTAAGAACAGATTAATTGTCATAATTGCTAGTCCTGTGATAAGATGATATATTTTATTATTTTGGAATTCCTGAAACCGGGTTCAAATTCCAGAGCAGCAATATTCAGGCATGAGTCAACAGACAACACTCTTTGATAATCAACTTGCCCAGATATAATATGGGTACTAAGTCTAATGTATAAATTATTGTTAGTATAAAATAGTGTTTTATTATTATTATTATTATTATTATTATTATTATTATTATTATACCATAACCTATATTTCATATTTGAGGTATTCTGATCCATACTGTATATGCTGTATACTCATCAACATCTCCACACATCAACAAGATGCCTAATTGAGTACCTAACAGGTAGTGGACCTTATAGTAATGATAGCAGTTATTGATAGCAATAGGTGTTGGCTTACAAAGAGAGTTTGATTACACAATGGATGACTTAGAAAGGGAGTCATCTTTCTTTTTTTTTTTTTTTTAATTTTTTTTTTCAACGTTTATTTATTTTTGGGACAGAGAGAGACAGAGCATGAATGGGGGAGGGGCAGAGAGAGAGGGAGACACAGAATCGGAAACAGGCTCCAGGCTCTGAGCCATCAGCCCAGAGCCTGACGCAGGGCTCGAACTCACGGACCGCGAGATCGTGACCTGGCTGAAGTCGGACGCTTAACCGACTGCGCCACCCAGGCGCCCCGGGAGTCATCTTTCTAAGACGACTTTGGGAAGGGGTGCCTGGGTAGCTCAGTCAGTTAAGCGTCCACTCTGGATTTCAGCTCATGTCATGATCTCACAGTTTGTGAATTCAAGCTCTGCATTAGGCTCTGTCCACACTGACAGCACGGAGCCTGCCTTGAGATTCTCTCTCCCTCTCTCTTTGGCCCTCCCTGGCTCACCCTCTCTGTCTCTCTCTCAAAATAAATAAATAAACTTAAAAAAAAGAAAAATACTTCAGGAAAAGATAACCATAGTATATAAGTAAAAAGCAGATATGAAGTAACTGAAAGGAAGGTAATTTACAAAGACTGCTCTCATTGTCTAATTGTTCTTTAATATGTTTTTAAAAAGAATTATAAATATACATATTGGATCTACTTATGATTCATGGTAATCATCTGTAGCATATAGGGTAACCATGAAGAGAATAAGAATGATAAAAAGGCCTAGAAAGCAGCTCTGTAAAAAGATTCAAAAGAGCTTTGTTTTGTTTGTAGCAGGGTACAACTCTTCTTGAAGATGACAGTGTACATGGTAGGGTGTCTGGGTGGCTAAGACAGTTAAGCATCCAACTTTGGCTCAGGTCATGATCTCATGGTTCATGTGTTCGAGTTCCATGTCGGGCTCTGTGCTGACAGCTCAGAGCCTGGGGCCTGCTTCAGATTCTGTATTTCCCTCTCTCTCTGCCCCACCCCACCTCGTGCTCTGACTCTGTCTCTCAAAAATAAACAAGCATTAAAATTTTTTTTTTAATAGATGACAATGCACATGGTAAGAGAGACCATAATTTCTTTGAAAGCAGGAGAGGTCTTAGTGGTCTTTATATAATGGTGCCCAGTGTACAATTAAATGTTTAGAAATATTTATGGGCAAGAAAAGAAAGAGAAAGGGAGAGTGAGAGCTAGGGAGGGGAATGGTATCGTCCAATCCTGACTAGACTAGTGGCTTCCTCAAGAGAATTGCCTGAAGTGCTTCTTTAAGACCTGCAGAAATAAGAGTCTGAGTGATTTTTGAAAAGAAAGATTCACAAGTGTTCTGGTAGTCAGTCAGGATTGTCAGTGATTAGAGTGGACAATGAAATCAGAACTCCAAATTCCATTTAGTAGAATCGAGATTGGCCCTTGGCTCAGATCTTTGGTCATGGCATGGAAGCATGAGGGCAGGGCATTGACAGAGGCAGGAACTAGGGCACTCCTATAAAATAATTCTGTTAAACTAGAATTCAGACAACTTCAAAATGCTTATGAAGGAACCATGTTCAGTAATATGTAAATGCTGAATGGCCTCATACTATTGTTATTAGTGAAAGAAGAAAATTATAAGCAGCAACAATGAGGCTTTCCTTCTCTATTTCCCAGACTCACATCATTACGGTAATTAAACAAGGCCATTAGACTGGGGTGGCTCTCATGCCTTGGTAGCCTATGGAAGCAAACAGAAAACTAAGCCAGAGTCAATACACTTGTATACAAGAAAATGAAACTCAAGAAACCAATCAGTCAACTAGATTTTCCTAAAAAAGATGATCACTTAAGCTATGGCCAATCAAATAATTTCTTTGCTTTGCTTCCATCTGCTCTATGAAAACCTCTTCCCAGCTCCTGTCTAGGAGTACTCCTAGCCACTTTTGGTTTGCTGCTACCCGATTTGAATTGATGATTGCTCAAATAAGCCCTTAAAATTTTAATGTGCCTTAGTTTATCTTTTAACAACACTGAGCCTTTTATTTGGAACTTGACAGAATTTACAATTCCAGAGGTACCTTTACTTTGCAAGGAGAACAACAACTCATTTAAAACTTTTCAGTACATTCCACGTGTTGGGAAACAACCTCTTGTTACTCTATAGCCATGTGAGGCTATTTCTGTATCATCAAATGTAAATATGCATTAGAGTCATGCTAATTTGCTAAAGCAGGATATGCATTAGCAATTTCAATCTGGTATCTGATGATATATATATATGTCAAGTAAGACCAGACAGTTGGATTATACCCCAAGATGCTCCTAGAAATGGAGAATGTTGCATTGCATAGTGAGAAAGTGAAAAAAGCAGGGTTGCCAGCTTTAACCAACATGTGATTAGTGAGACTTCTGCAGAAACTTGTCGGGAGTATAAAGTACCCTTGAACTAGCAGGTAGGACTGCCTCTTAACACTTTTCTCTCTCCAATAAATAGAAAGCTTAGATTAGTGAAGGTGCAGGCTTCTTAGATAAAATCCCTTCTGTACTTAGGCCTATAGCATTTATAATCCTGAATTTGACCTGTTGTCTAAATTTATTCAAAGAAGATGGACTTTAGAGTAAATTAATGTCATTCACTTTGTAAACAAGCACAACACTAACCAATCTTTTTCCATGCTTAGTCTGGTTGATTTCAGCAAACTGAAAGTAAGTTGAAACTAGTACACTCTGTTACAGTTTGGTTTTTTCTAAAATATTTAACACCACCATCACCACTACCACCAACACCACCACTATTTTAATTCCCCAAGCCAGTTTTATCCCAGAAGAGCCAGGAAAAGAGAACCACCCTCCTAGATTGATGGTATACATATGGTATATATATATATACATATATGTGTATATATATATATATATATGTATATATATATACATATATATATATATACACACACACACATTCTGTATGCTTCTCCCAAGAGCATGAATAAAATGAAATTTAAATTGACTACAGATACCAATTTATGAAATATCAAATTTCCACATATATGTAGTATTTTATTCGTTTATAATGCATACACTCTTCTCAAGTCTGTAAGAGCCCAATGACTGTGAGACCTTAAATTTAGACTCTGCTACTTACTTATGCAAGTGTCTTGGAAAAGCTCCTTTAATCTCTCTGAACTTCAGTTTGTTGCTGTATGAAAAGTCAGTAACATCACTGCACATCATGAGATTGTTTTCAAAAGCAAATAAAATAAGGTTTATGAAATGAACTCAAACAATACCTTGCACATAGTGCTCAATACATTTTCCTTACTTCGATTTATATCTCAATAACTAATGAACATACTCCACAAAGAGTACCTGAGTGTGTGTGTCCTCTTCCCTCTCTGAACATGTTTGACTGAATCTCAGGTTCCAAAGTGATACAAAGTCCAGGAGTTCTTAAGATAAAATTGATGTAGCTGTCTTTTCATCATTTAACAATGCCAAATTGGTGTAACAACTCTCAACTATCAGAATCCTAAAATGACATTCATGGAAGAGAAGCTTAAAGAATGCCTACCAGAGTCAAGGAGAGCACTTGCAAAGCAGATTACTGGCTTGACAGGCAACCACAGAAGAACACTGAAGATGATAGAAAAATGGAGATGGGTAATATAGTTACCACTTCCAAAAATAGGTAGATTCTGCTTGAAATATATTCTGTAAAATACTACAGAGAACTTAATAAAAGAAATACTTAGATGAAGGGAAATAAAGGGTGAGTCCTAGTTTCATGGAGAACAAATACTAACAGTCTACCTTTATTTGTCAGTCTTTATTGTAGATTGAAAATCTCTTAAAATAACCATATGAAAAATATGGATAAAAATGATCTGGATGCTAGAAGCAGCTATGCTCTTAACAACTGAAAAATTATGTCCAGATATTTTACTAATTGATCCCACACCAATCTGAGAAATATATAGATATATAATAAGAAGGGCTTGACCTTGCTTCACTCCTTATAAACATTGTGCCCCTCATTGTGAATATAGGATAGGAAGTAATAATAGCAATAATAATGGCATTTATTAAATAGTAGATGCAAAACACTTTGCAAAGCATCCTTTTTATATCATCCCCTGCACTCCCGAAAGCCACTCTATGAAGCAGTACTATCATCGTATCCTTTTCTTATAGATACAAAACTTAGGCTCTCCAAACAAAAGCCAAAAAAACAAAAAAACAAAAACCTCAGTAATAATAACAAAGGGAATGGTAGGAAACTTTGGAAGGCGATGGATATGTCTATGACCTTGATGGTAATGATGTTTCACAGGTATATATTCATCCCCAAACTCATCAAGTTGTATACATTAAACATGTACAGCTTTTTACATGTCAATCATACCTTAATAAAGTGATTTTAAGAAGATGATACTTGACTCTGATGGTGTAACAATTACATTTGGAAAGTAATTCAAAACTTATCCTGTGTTTCTTTTTGTTAAAAAATTTAAAGGTTATACTAAGTTTGGAGGAAATAAATAGAACTTCTCCCATAAAATAAGAAACTTAGACTCACAGTCTGGACAGCGGGTTATGCAGTGGTGCCAGGCTTAGAACCCAGACTCATCTCACCCACAACACCACTTAAGTACTAGTCTACACTGCATGTCAATAAAACGCACCAATCACACTTGCTGATGTCAAATCAGGGGAGAGAATAAATAAATAAATCTTGCATATCAGATTAAGATAAAAAAATATCTTGATAGGCTGGTATGGGAAGCTGGAGCTGGATTTAGCAAGAATCAGTAAGTGTTCCATTTTACATCTATCCTCCAGATTCCCATCGTACAATGCAAGGAAAGAAGAGAGGTGATTTAGTGGCAAGGGCACAGTGTGTGTGTGTGTGTGTGTGTGTGTGTGTGTGTGTGTGTGTGTCTGTGTGTCTGTGTGTGTGTGCGTGCGTGGATGCCCTATTTAACAAAATTATCCAAAGACAAAAGTGTCTGCTTTTGAAGAAAATGAGTCTCTTGGTTCCGAAAGCATTCAAATCTAGGCTAGATGACATTTAGAAAGGTACTATGGTTATGAATGAAGACCAGATGGATGTATAGACTAAACGTCTAAGTATCTTTCCAACCCTGATATTCTGCCCTTATGGTAGGACCAGATGTTCAAATAAAAAGAAGCTAATGCATGAGGTGCCTGGGTGGCTCAGTGGGTTATGTATCCAGCTTCAGCTCAGGGTATGATCTCGAGGTCTGTGAGTTCTAGTCCTGCATTGGGCTCTATGCTGACAGCTTGGAGCCTGGAGCCTGCTTGGATTCTGTGTCTCCCTCTCTCTCTGCCCCTCCCCCTCTCCCTTGCGCGTGCGCGTGCACGCACGCGCTCTCTCAGAATAAATAAACGTTAAAAATTTTTTAAATAAAAATAATCTAATGTGGTTAGGAGAGACAGAGGGTCATATATATTTCAGTCTCTTTAGCTTGTAGTAAATATTTGAAAAATCCATCAAAAGAGCAAAATTATATCTCAACTGACAAGCCTTACGCAGTGCACACCCCAGGCAATGCTCTTATGTCACTGAGAAACAAACTGGTCCACCCAGAAGAGAGCCTCACTAATCTTGATACCTAAAAGCTGGAAGCTTCACTGGAGAAGTGAGCAGTCAAATGGGGCTTGTCACTGCTGATTAGTTGAATGTTGAACTACACTGCTCTTCATACAAACGGAAAAAAAAAAAAAAAAGAGGAAAAGCAAAGAAGGAAGTTACTTCTCTGCCAAGATGAATAAGGTCCACAGCCGAGCTCTCTAGCTGGAGGGTTGAGGAAAGGTGCTATCAGTGGCCATGGTCACTCTGAACTGGAGTTTGAATACAGTCTGTAGCATAAAAGCATGCACAGGACGCACCTTTCTTTTCCCTAAAGGGACTGCCAACTGAAGGAATACTGTCAGCCGCCTTCCGGGGTCCCTCCCCTCAACATATGTGGACTCTGATCACAAGCAGCCAACCTGGGCTTCTCTCCAGTCAGGGGCATATGGTGAGGTCACAGTGGCTGAAAGGGCTGAGGCAGAAGATTTGATTTCAGAGCCAGCAAGAGAAAGCCCATCAAATGCAAGCGCACAGAGATTAGGAGATCAGAACAGCTCCTGGCATTTTTGCTGCTTTTATACTGTTTTCCCACTCCCTTGCTCAATGACTTGTCAGCACACCTAAAATTGGGGGTTTGATAAGAGAAGAGCAGCAAAGACTGAAATATGTCCAAATCAAAACTATGAATTTTGCCGAATGTAAGAATCATTTTACACAGAACAGTTTATGATTAGTGAGACACCAAGCAAAAGCACTGCCAAGAACTGACCATGCAGTGGGGCTTATCCGTCAGTAACCGTGAGAACCCCGCATTCTCCCAGCAAACCTGCCTTGCGTAGGGTGGTCCTGGGTAGGGTGTGCCTGGGGCTGGCAGGAATGAGATGATGCAGGTCTGTGAAAGCAGGACTACATAATTTACACACACTTCCCCAACCAGTCAGGAATTATAGTTCAGATGAAGGCTGCAGCTTTCTTGTGGTACAGAATTCAGGATATAAAACACATTTTATACCAGGAAGTCATATGCTGCAACTTTGACCCAATTCATCACCTACCGAAGTCCATTAGGAAACAAATGAAATTGTCTAAATAAAGAGAATCGACTAATTGAGGTTAGGATTTCCAGAACAGACAGAGAGAGCTGAGACTCCAATTAAAGGAGCCTCCCAACCCCACACGTAGAGCAAAGGAACCGAAATAGAGAGGACATGAATTCCTTCTGCTTTGCACCACAAAAGCACCATCTGACAAATCAAACAGCTGTCCAAATGAACAAACATATGCACAGCCCAAAACATAAACATTTAATTTAGAGGTATTTGAAGTACTATGCAAACATAAGAGAGAGAGAGACCCAAAGAAATTGGAAGAAAGGGGAAACCGGGGTCCTGCCTTTGGGACTGACCTTGAATGTCAAACAAAACACTCTTGGCTTTTTTGGATTCCTGAAATTTACATATATACTTATAAACATATAATTTATAGATATTTATATAACATATATATAATCTATATATGTACATTTATGTATATAAAAATATATATAAATATATATATATATAAGTTTTGAAAACTTACAGACATGAAAAGCGTTCTCTGAAATACTTATCAGGAGACGTGGCCTCAATGTTTTTGTCCCCACAGTCTAGTGTTCAAAAAGCAGTACTGGCTGCTTTTTTATTTGTTTACTTTGCAATCCAATGTATTCATTCAAACCCTAGGAGAATCTACCTTTTCCCTTCTGTTTCAATGGTTAAACAGCTAAATAAAACAAGTGTTCTCTGTTCCTAAATTAAAAATTATAGTAAGGAACAAATGCCAAGGTAACATAGTTAATGAAAACCCACCAATGTTTTAAGTCATTAGATGGCACAGAACCTCTGGTTTATTAGGAAATGTCACCTGCCAGCAGCTAACATTTGGACCAAGTCTTATATCACTGTCCTGGCCAAACTATGACAAAGCGGAGAAATTGCTTAAGCAAAAACAAGGACAATAAAAACAAAGGTTTTCTAAATTACTGTTGCCCGTGTCATTAAATTTCATATTGTGCATGGAATATAAATACATCACTTTGTTCTGCATGACAAGCAGAAGTGAGCATTCATACATTACTCAGCCACTTAATTAAGTGCCTGGGATATTTGCAGTTAGCAGAAACTAATAAGGGAATCACATTTAAATTCAAATCACTCCTCAGGGTAGCTGTCTGCAACATAAGCAAAGCTTACTGGGTAGATGTTCCACTAAATGCTCAGCTAAAAGCTTAGATTCACTGTATTTGTGAATAAAGAATAATTCTACTTGTGATTAAAGGTGAGAGTAAAATAAACAATTCTGTTAGGGATTTTTGAGTGATGTTTTATTTCCCCTGTTTTAAATACCCATTTTGTCACTTACTTTGTCTACTAGAACAAGGGTATGATTTAGGGCTTTGCCGGCGTAGAAAGGAGGTTCCATAAAAAACAAATGACTACACTGACCCTTTCCATGGCAGCCTTTCAACAGACCTGACAGTAACAGTCCCTGCACCACAGACAGTAAACAACAAAATTATAAAGTCCCCATTCAGAAAAAGCAAGCAGGAAACAAAGTGATGGAGGGTCACAGGAGGCCAAGAAAGGGGAGGAGAGGGGTGGAGAAAATTCGCATTTTTGTGACAAGAAGCCAAGAACCCAGTATTCCAAACTCTGAGGGATGGCTCCTCCCCTAGCCACTGCCCAAGAGTGGGTTTATTTTTAGTCATTCCTCTTTATAAATTTTAACTTTTCTAGACTAAAACAGTCCCATATGGTTTCAAATCTGCCCTTGATTCCAAACAGCCTCCACACCGAGCTTCTTCAAAATTTCAAAGCCATCTGGACGCCAGTGGTACAAATGACCTCTCACAATTCCTCTTCACACAAAGGGTGGTTTGCAGCTTTAGAAACTGGACTCTCAGTCCCCTAAACAAGCTCCTACTGAGGGCAGAGGTAAAGATACACAAAAGACCCTGTCACTTGAAGAGAAATAATCTCTAACCCAAGGCACTTACAGGAAAGTGAGTGGAATAGCTTAGATTCAGATTGTACACCCTCGTTCTTCTACTCACAGAAATTACATAATTTCACCTGCAATCATGCATCATTTTGCTACAGAAAACACACATTCCTTAAATTCCAGATTGCATTCCCAAGCAGAAATAAATCAAAGTAAATTTGAATATTTTAACATTGCATTGGGAATGAACATAATATTTTTGGTTAGATGGAAATTTGGCATCTTCTGCAAGTCATAAAATCTTTGAAGCATAAATTCTGATCATCACAATAGGTACTGTCACACAGCATCACCTCAGATATTGTCAAGGTACCATCTGGCATTAGTTATACAGCAGTGGATAAAAAAAGGTGTAGGTTTTAACGCTTAATTCTTGAAAGTATAGAGATCAATATTCATACCAGCATTAAGAATTACCACAAGACATATGTAGGGTATACATGCAGAAAAACATTTTGAGGATTTACATAGGAAATCATTAACTTGGTTATGTCTAAGAAGAAGACATGGAGCCCTAGCTTTTAACTGTATATCCTTTTACACAATTTGAATTGTTTTGCCATGTATATGTAATAATTTTGGTGGGGGGAGAGTAATTAGATTAAGGAACAAAATTTATGCTTGCAGCTTTTCAAGTTTTTCCCCAACCACTTCTGTCATATTTAAGCTATTACTCAGTGTGAAAGCACCTTTAAATATGCATATGCATCCACTGAAATCCATCCTACCCCTATAAATAATAGCTTTCTAAGTCTGTAACCACTCTCTCCCCTCAATTCACCAAATGATGCAGCTCCAGAGTCATGTCCTATTAGATCCCCCACATTCTTGACAGAATTGTTGAGAACGGTCTCTTATCTCTTATTTTAAGAATCATGAAGTTATTTTAGACACCTGAATATTTAGAATAGATGTTAATAAGTTGCAGAGTCAAATATGATAGACTACTATTACATATAATGCCAAAAATATGAGAAGATTCACACAATAAGTTTATTTATCCCTAATGTCATATCCCTAATGTGAGGCTATTTAGAGAGTCCATTATATAAAATGAAGGTCCAGTTTCCTTCCATTGTATAACTCAGACATATTATTCTAGGGCCTTGGTCTCCCCTACATTCGGCCAGCAGACAAGTAAAGAGAGAGCATGGAGAATAGCATGCAGAACAGACATATTTTATATGAGCCAAGCATGTGAGTGGCATTCCTCACTTCTAACCACATTGCACTGGCATCATTCAGATACTTGGGACCACCTATCTGCAAGGAAAATGCAATGTGATTGTTTGCTTAGGGAAAAAAGTTTGGAGAACACCATAGTACATTGATTGGATCATTCTTCTCACATTTTCACTCTCTCCATGTATCTATCTACTCTTTTTGTCATATGATTTTGCAGTACATCTCAGGGGAGTGACCACTATATATTTTCCCATTCCGTTAATACTGGCTTTGGTCAGAGGAAAAATTAGCAGAAGCGATAAAAGCAAAAAATTAAATGTGGTGAGGGATTTTTAGTTAGCCCTTGTATTTCTTCCTTAACCTTGAGAAGAACATGCCCCAAGGAGGATGAGAGACATGTGAAATAGACCAGAACCTGAGCAGATAGGAGTCTGGAAGCAAGCCAGCCAACCCACAGCCTGAATCAGAGCAACTCATTTTAGCCCAGCCTAGATCAGCCTGCAAACCTGTTAAGTGTGAGAATAAGCTTGTTCTTACAAGCTACTGAGATGGGGGAGGTAGGGCTGTGGAGCTGTTTGTTATATATCATTATTATAGCAGTAGCTAACTGATACAGATACATAGCAGTCTTTGCAACAGTTGGTGTCTGTGAGCAATGATAATTTTAAAATACCTCACTGAACCTCATTCTCAGGGGTATTTGCCTGAATTGTTACATTAGACATTGCTTTACTTTGCTAAATATTAAGAGAATTATGAAATCTAGTAACATTTAGTGAAAAAAAGAATACACTAAGAATAATAAACTGGAAACATACTTCACTGTATTTTTCAAAGAATCTCTTGAGTCATTATTTACTGAGTTGGTTTTTTTTGTTTTTTTGGTTTTTTTTTTTAGTTTTACTGGGATAGAATGTATATACAAAATCTGCACATATTAAATGTACACAATTTGATGAGTTTGGATACATACATAAATCCTAAATGCCATAGAATATTCCTTTGAAAACTGAATATGTTTATAAGAGGTTAGTAATTCTCTCAAAGTCATTTACAAAAGAGTAAGAAAGATAGTATCTATCTCAACTGCTATAACTGCAGATGATCATCCAGAGACTATTTTGTTTTAGGTTTTTTGTTTTTTTGTTTGTTTGTTTGTTTGTTTTTGTTTTTTTGTTTTTTTGTTTTTTTTTGTCTATGAATTGTCTAGGTTTCTTCTCTTTGTGCCTGCTTTAGAACATTTATTTCACAGCTGGCTAGAACTTTCAACAAAAGATGGTCAGAAGCAGAAAATATTTTTTTATATCAACCATGAATTAAATAATGGCAAGCATTTAAAATATATTGCCTCGGGCGCCTGGGTGACGCAGTCAGTTAAGCGCCCGACTTCAGCTCAGGTCACGATCTCGCGGTCCGTGAGTTCGAGCCCCGCGTTGGGCTCTGAGTTGACAGCTCAGAGCCTGGAGCCTGCTTCTGATTCTGTGTCTCCCTCTCTCTCTGCCCCTCCCCCGTTCATGCTCTGTCTCTGTCTCAAAAATAAATAAACGTTAAAATAAATAAATAAAAATAAAATATATTGCCTCATTAAACCCTCAAAATGTTCCTATGCGGTATTTATCTTTTTTCCCCATTTATAGATGAAAAATATGAACCTTTTAGGCTTTTATTAATTTCTCCAATGTTCTATCCTACTAATTTATGAAAGCGGTGGAGAGCTAGACTCAAAACTAAGAAAGTCTAAGTATTTCCTCTATGAGACCAGGCTGTCTTCACAATTAATGTAAATTCAGCACCTTTAGTGAGCTCAAATTAAGTTTGGGGACGAGCAGGAAAAATGAATTACCTACATACACAGATATTTGTGACTTAGCTTTATTTTCTTAATCATACAATAAAATTTCATAATGCTTAACCTACATAAGATAAAATCATTTATTAGCATATAAGTCTAACTAAACAAAAAGGAGATTAATTTATAGAATAAGAATCAATGTATTTCAAACCCTGAATTCACCACGGCTTGTTTTAAATAAATGTAAGAAGATGCTGAAGGACTTTCCTCATACCTTCTCCTAAAACTGGACATAGGAGAAACTAACTTCATATGTGGTATAATTATGAAGAAAATGGTTTCAACTCTTAGAAGCTCTTAAGCCTCATAAGTGGAAGTTGTATGTTTAGCCAATGTAACAAAGAAGGACATTTCAAGAGACTTTCTGTACCTGACATTTGGTCAAAAAGTATCACCATTTCTCTAACCTCGGATTCATTTATCTGCAAAATCAGGCCAGGAAGAAATAAAACAACTGAAAATGAGTGTTGTCTAAATTCTTGCACAAGTCAACTAAATATCTGGGCCAACAAAGAAGGGTGAGTTCCCACTGGGACTGAAGAATAAGAGCACAGTAGTGCCTGCAGTGGCAACAACACTCAACACTTCATGAGCTCACTGGAACTCATGACACCTGCTCCACCTATTGAGTCAGCCTGTGGTGGGTGGGTATTGGAAAGAGAAAAGTGGGTGACAAATGCAATTTCCAAGGACCAAAATAGGTTCTAGCACATCCAGCTCATAAGATTTCTTCTATTCAACTCTTCTGAGGAAATTGTGGAATAAAAAATATTTACCATGCAAAGTTTTTATGAAAGGGTACTTTTACAAGAGGATGCAATCTTTGTTTCTATAGCAATATAATTTTAAAATATGAAGGTATTCTGATTTCTCAATCTAATTTCAATTTTAAACAGTACCTACGATTAACTTTAAGGTGAGCTTCCTACTTTTTAGTAATTAACCAACTCAACTTTAAATAGCCCTTAAATCAGCCCAGAATTGGAGGTAAACTCTTCCTTGCCCAAAGTTCAGACATGTGTTATTTCCTACCTAATTTTTCTTTTTGAAATTGTAACAGAAGGGCAAATTCTTAGCATCCTTCCTCATTCACTTAGAAATCTGTGAATGAGAATTATTAAAAGAATAAAATCTTGTCACTTGTAACAATAAGGATGGACCTAGAGGGTATGACGCTAAAGTGAAATTAAGTCAGTCAGAGAAAGACAAATACCTTACGATTTCACTTGTATGTGGAATTAAGGAAACAAGACAAGCAAATAAACAAAGACAAAAAGAGACAGACAAAAAATCAGACTCTTAAATACAAAGAACAAATTGGTGGTTGCCAGAGAGGAGGGGAGGTGAGTGAGATAATGAGCGAAATAGATAAAGGGAATTAAGAGTACACTTACTTTCATAAGCACTGAGGCATGTACAGAAATGTGGAAGAATTACAGTGTACACCTGGAACTAATACAAAACTATGTTAATTATACTTACATTTTTAAAAATATTAAAATAACAATATCAGATATGCTCATTCCCAAAATGTTCATTCCTGTATTTGTGCACTTTTCTGAAGGAAAACTCAAAACAAAATGAAACCCAATTTTGGTCTTGCTTTGAACATTTTTTTTCAATGCAATTTCTTGGACTCTTTAAGATAATGTTGCATGCATGCATTTACATTACAGTACAATTTTAAGGGTCATCTTAACTATTTCTCTCAATTTGCATTATATTACTTTCAATTCCCATTTTGTATTAAGTTGAATATATCATAAATACACAACTAAGCCTTTCTTTAATAAGTGTTGCTCCCATTATATATTAAAAACGTAACGGACTTAAATTAAATAATTCAAGGGGTGCCTGGGTGGCTCAGTCAGTTAAGCATCCAACTCTGATTTCAGCTCAGGTCGTAATCTCACAATTTGTGAGTTCAAGCCCCACATTCAGCTCTGCACTGACAGCAAGAAGCCTGCTTGGAATTCTCTCTCTCTCCCCCTCTCTCTCTGTTTCTCTCTAAATAAACAAAAATTTTTTTAATTAAATAATTAAAAAATAATCAGATTTAATTTATCTCTTTAGTTTCATCACTAAAAATACTCTATGGAAGTACTGACCCATGTCAGGGTGCCTGGATGGCTCAGTCTGCTGGGCATCTGACTTCGGCTCAGGTCATGATCACACGTTTCATGAGTTTGAGCCCTGTGTCGGGCTCTGTGCTGACAGCTTAGAGCCTGGAGCCTGCGTCATATTCTGTCTCCGTCTCTCTCTCTCTGCCCTTCCCCTTGCTTGTGCTCTCTCTCTCTCTCTCTCTCTCTCTCTCTCTCTCAAATATAAATAAACATTAAAAAAAAAAGCAGTATTGACCCATGTCATTGTATGTATATAAAATTAGTTTAAATTTTATGACCTAATAAAATAAATTACTATTGTTTTATAATTATATAATTGATAGTCATTTTTAAAATGTATAAAATAAAAACAAATGAAAAATCTATAATAATCTGCCAACCAACACCTAAATATAATATCTTTCAATGGAATAAATTAATGTTTTTGAATAATTTATATTTACATATGTATAAAATGTGTCTGTAAAATTGGGATTAGCTATTGCAATCTGTTTTATAACCTTCTCAATGTGTGTTCTCATTACTTTTTTTCCCAATGATTTGAAAGATATGTTTTTACTGTAATCTGTTTGCTTGTATTTAGTTCACCTTACTTTGTCTAGTTATCAGTGATAATAAAAAAACAATCTATTAACCCACCAAGCATAGCGCCCAATATTAGTATGCCAATCCTTATAAACTTTTTCCAGTGACCACCATTCTTTTCTCATGTTTAAAAAAAATGTGAAATGTCAGTATCTTGTAATTACTTTTATGGAATCATCTTTTGTCAGCTCGGAAATTTTCTTTGAAAACTGCATTAATTTATAAGACAGATCTTTATTTAATTGGCTCCAATCCCTCAGTAGGAGCATTACTCTTTCATCCAGTCATGATTTTTATGCCTTTATTTGAATGTATTCTTTAGGAAGAGAATGTGAGAAATCTGAGAATACTTTTCTGTTGTCTTCACATAGAGAATTCTCAGATTTGAGGAAACTCTCTGGATGCTAATCCAAATCTTTTATGAGAAATATGAAATCAGTGTGATTATCCTTTTTCTTTTGTCTGAACCTGTTTTATATTCCTAACTGAATGCTTGCAGTCTCTAAATTTTTTTTAATGTAAAACAAATATCTAGCATAAATATGTATTTTTAAAAATACATATATAAATATAAATTTCTTAAGTAAATTTTGATTTACATACAGTATTCCTTTACAATTCAAAGATTCAAGTTTTTCCAAGTTAGGATAGTATAGTGTAATTATTTTTTAAATTATGACATCTCCATAAGTTATTATTTTTCAATCTGGAACCTATATCATTTATGTGTTGGGTCTGTCCTCCACATCATATCTTTTCTCCAATTTTTTAACTTCTTCATTGGTTTAATTTTTCTGCATTATCATGACTTATTCATTGCACTCATTATTTCAACTAATAATTTTGATTCAGTTTCATGCACTCTGTACTTTTTCTAATTTTATATAGTTACCTACTTTTTTTTTTATTAAAGTATAATTAACACACAATTTTCTGTTCCTTTCAGGTAAACATTATGGCAATTCAATGTTTTTATATATTACAAGATACTCCCCACCATAAGTTCAGTTACCATCTGTCACCATATAAAGTTATTACAATATTATTCGTTACATTCCCTATGTTGTATATTACATCTCTATGATTTGTTTTTAACTGGAAGTTTGTAGCTCTTAAGCCCATTCAACTATTTTGCCTGCCCTCCAAACCACTCCCCCTTCTCATAACCAAGTTTGTTTTCTTTAATTACAAGTCTGTTTCTGTTTTGTTTAGTTTGTTCATTTGTTTTGGTTTATAGTTGCCACATATAAGTAAAATCATATGGTATTTGTCTTTCTCTGTCTGACTTATTCCACTTAGTATAATTAAGAACACAACTTTTTTTTTTTAATGTTTATTATTTGAGAGAGACAGAGCGTGAGCATGGGAGGGGCACAGAGAGAGGGAGACACAGAACCTGAAGCAGGCTTCAGGCTGTGAGCTGTCAGCACAGAGCCCAATATTGGGCTCAAACCCATGAACTGCGAGATCAGGACCTGAACCAGAGTCGGACACTTAACCAACTGAGCCACCCAGTCGCCCAAGAACACAACTTTTTAAAAAATTTCTAATTGTTTATTCTGTTTCCTTAGTCTTTTTTACTGGGGAAAAAAATTGTTTCCAGTGGGAAACTGAGAATGCAGAAAGTTAAAATGGGTGTTCACATGCCCACAGACCTCAAAGGCCCAGAGGGGATTGTATTATTAAGTCTGACCACGGTCTCAATCAATGTGCTATTAACCCATCTTTCCTTGGGATAAACTTTTCCATTATTTGTCTGTCTCATTCGAGATTATATAAACTCCGGTTTCAGACATATAGATGTGGATCTAGGAACAGAGATAGATAGATAGATAGATAGATAGATAGATAGATAGATAGATAGCCTGTTACATTAGAAGCTCTCAATAAATATTAATGATTATGATGACGATGATGTGCAGCACAAATTATGATTTCAGAACACTATTAAACAACACTCAATCCAGAAAAGAAATTTACAAAGAGTAAATGATACTGATATTGCTACTGTTGCATATGTTCACTTTACTTGAAGCGACAACTAACAATTTTCAAACGTCCAGTAAAAGAAAATAATTGAATTCATTTGATAGCTGCTATACAACACAAAATAATGAAAAAATACAAGCTATAATAGTGAATCTGAACTTTCAGGAGATAAGAATTATTTGACCCACTTACAGAATAGAATATACAGTGTGTATTTATAAAATTAATTTATAAAAGTGATTTCAAAATGTGTTCATAGATCGTAAGTGTCCCTTCAATTAATCAGAATACTCATAAGAAAAAGTCTCTGGCAGAAAAACTTGTAATAATTCTTTCTGAATGGAGATTTAATTATTTGTAAAAGCAATGCTTAGATAACCATTGCTTTAGGAAATAAATGCCACCAACACAAGCCTTCCATGTAATTTGCATTGTATTAACAGTCCTCTTTTTTTTTTTAATCATCAGCAACTTTTTACTAAAAACTCATTGTGAACATGAAACCAGCCATACTCTGGTTATGACAGATGTTATAAACTGTATTTTCTCAGGAGCAGGTGGGAGTTGGTAGGTGCACTAAGGGCAAGACTGAGCAAAAAGTGAGTCTTCTGGCATCGCTGGGTTTCATTTAGAGCAGCTGGTGATATTGGAATTACATCTGCAATGTTATTTGTTGGAAACTACTGATTTGTCCCACCTTCTACTTAGAGAAAATTACATACATTTCCCCAGAATCATGAGGATCTATGAGAGTTCTAGTATAGAAACAGACATTGCCCTGTCTAGATATGTCTACTATCTGTCTCTCGTAGCTCTTGTCTCTTGTAGCAGTCAATACTGCCTAAATCTTAGGAAATAAAAACACTAAACTTAGAAATCCGAACTTTATGTATTTATTTTACTTACAGTGTTCTGATCTAAATCTATCTTAATGACTTATCTCTCATGCTTTACAAGTACCCATTGTCACTGTATTTGTGAAATTTGGTGTTGGGTTTGAAATGCAGAAATCTTGTGAAATTCAAACACACGCTTCCATAATGAGATTACAACCAAACTCTGGTCTATTCCTGCTATGCACTTTTTGATATGTCTCACTGTGGTGGTTAATTATTTTTTTTTAACTCCAGTGCTATACCGTACAGTTAATGTTAATCCCCCTTAATTTACCTTTGGCTATCAAATAGCACATAGGTAAGTTATTAATAAATATTTTTGAAACTCAGTTTAAATAAGATGGTTCAATGTAAAAGCTGAATAAGACACTATTATGCTGCAACTGAAATAGTTTTTAATCCTAGTCCTCGTTGATGAAATGACAGCTTAAACTGAGAGGCAAGAAATAACCACAGCATAATGTATGTGTGAATAAATGGGGAGAACCATTAGAGCTATTGAATGCCTGAAAATCTCTTAGAACTCTCCTGCTTCAGTTGACAGCTCCAGCATTGAGTTAGTTTTTTCAGAAGGTTCTTTTAGTAAGCATTAATCTATCTGCAGATAAAGAGAGACCATCCTCCAGACTTCAAAAATCATTTGCATTGTGTATGTTTATGGAATGGTAAAACAGCATTAGGTAAACCTAGAACTGTATTAGTAGCCTTGATGAAATCTGAGTTGGTGAGGCAGAAATGCCATAAAGGTGAAACTTAAAGGTGTAAGGCTTTCTCCAAGGAATAGCTGAGCATTTATATTGAGGAGAGACAATTCATATCTGAGGTTAATGGAAGAGGAAACTGGATCTCAAAACACTAATGTCCCATCTACACCTTTCCAGAAATGTCAGCAATATACCGGTGCTGAGAGCTCAGTAGTTCACACTAGAATAACCAATATAGACTATTTCAAATGAGGTACTCAGCTGTTTCCACCCCATTCTTTGTTACAACCTTTTTAAGTATTCTTAAATTGGATTCTGTTGCCTATATGCTAAAACTGGCCTCTTTGGGGGAATTCTTATTCTAAATGAAATTAGTGATCAGTAGAGACCCTACATCACCAAACCAACACAGATTTTGGGCATAAACCTTCCTGATTCTGTCTGGGGTCTTAGTGGCACAAAGGCTATTCTTACTGAATGATGAAGAGTTTAAAAGTCTATGTAGAGTATCCCCTGGGAATTGTTCCAAGACCTAGATCTAGAATACTATATACCAAAATAAATTGAGTATTATTAGATTACAAATGACCTAATTTTTTCTATCTTCATTTCTCAATGGAATTTAATGAAATCATTGTAAGCAACCAAGAGACCAGGAAACCATATATCCTGTCCACTTCTTTCTGTTCCTTTTATTTCTTTTTCTGAATCCCTTTGCTTTACATTTTTCAAGTTCCATGATTCATCATTGCCAAATTCCTGTTAATATCAAATATAAAATTTACTTTTGTTTGCATCCATTGATAGGTCTAACAGTAAAACAACCCCCTTTTGTCGCTTCCCCCACCAGAAAATCAATGCACAAATCATTCTTGACTTTCTCCCTCCCCATCACTTGGACTCTTCATACCTCCATTTCTGAGTTTAGCATGCTTACACATCTGAAAGATAAAGGGACCCTAAGACATAGTATGTAGTTTTACCAAAACAATTTACAATGGTCAATGATCTCCACTTTGTTCAACAGGTAAAAACTACCAATAATCTGAAAGGCACGAGGTGCAATAAGTTAATGCTCTCCTATATAAGATATACTTGCATATGCTAGTACCCGTCTCTCAAAAATTTACTATGCAACATTTAGCTAACCTAAAAGCTTCTGTATATTTTTAATGCACCATTAACAAAATGCGATCAGCAATAGGAACAAGAGTTTCTACAGAACAACTAATGAAAATTCCTCCAAAGTAATACTTGCATTTTGTAAACAAAAAGATCAATCTAAAAAAATAGGTTGGCTATTGAGATAATAGTGCAATTATCTGAGTTATCTTTGCTCAGAGTATAACACTTCTAAAGTAAAAAGAATTTTGCTTGAAAAGGAACACCTTCTTTTATGTAAAACCTATATTTTATGCCACATATTTTAATCATGTTATTATAAATAATTGCATTCAACCAAAATGGATGTTCTCAATTCATTTGTGAAAAATGTAAGGCAACACATTATTATATCTCACATTAATAAAGGAATCTACATTACAGAATCTTTTAAATTTTGGTCATTAACAAATTAGTAGGTAGATCATGTATGTTATGTAATATGTCCCACAGTAACTCAAGTGCTATATTTTCTGGGGAAGTCTGGGTAGAAAACATCAACTCTACACCAAAATTCACTTAACAAGAAAACTTTGATTAAGAATCTAATATTATGAGAAAAAAAATAAAAGCAAATACAAGTAAAACACCTGAAACTATACAGAAGCCCTCCACTATGTTACCCGGACACCAATTACAGAAATTCAAAATAGTTTAAATCCCGCCTCTGGCAATGTTATATATAACATGTGTAAAATGTATTCTCAAGCCTTGAAGTCAAAATTTGCTTCTCTTAGCTCTTCTCATGGGCTGAGAATACAAGAACTACAGAAAGAAAAAAAAAAGTATGATTTGGACAATAAACATAGATTCTTTGGTATTTCTGTCCCTCCATTTTATACTCTGAGGCTCCCTTCTAACCTGTGTTTCCAAAGAGAATTGAATTTTCCCAAAGCAATGCTGGTAGTTAAAGGCAAAATTAAACAAATAAAGAAGTTCATTTGAATTAGGAGGGAGCTATTTCCAGTTGGCAGTTCACTCAGTTCTATAGTTGTACTTGCACCCAGTTCAGCTATCAACTATCACACTTCTGTTCCCTAAAGATACAACACAGAGAGCTCTCTGTTTCTGAGCAGAGACTTTCCAGAAAGCTGACAGAGGTCTCTCAGAGAGGCTTCTTCAATAAGGGTTGAGTAAGGAAATATAGTTAAGTACAGACCAAGACAAGAACAGCACGAGAGACTATGTGTCCCTAGCATAGTGCTGGACTTTTAGTAGCTATCCCAAAAAATGCTGAATTAAGTAATAAAAATCATTCCCATGTCTTATATACTCTATAAGCAGAGTCACTGGTTTAAGAGTTTATCATCTCTCTTTGTCCTTACCAATCCTCAAGACTTGCAGAATAAATCACATGGACATGTTATGCCCAGAATTCGTGATCCCCAAAGACCACCAGGGAGCCGAGTCCCATGCAAAAGCAAAAGAGCCTTTTATTCGAGCTAGCTCGAGCTCAATCCCCTACCTGCACCGACGCAGCGGTGAGATACCTGAGAGAGAGAGCGGGTTTCAAAAGCACAAAGGTTTTATAGGGATCATAGCCTCAGCCGATTGGCTGGGGAAGGAGAGAACAATGCCTGCCAAGGTGTGGTCCCAGATCAGCAACTATCAGTGTCACCTGGATCTTGTTAAAGATGCAAATGTTGGGCCTGGTGGTTACAGACCCACTGAATCAGAAACTCTGGGGTTGGGGCTCAGCAATCTGTGTTTGAACAAGTCTTCCAGGAGATTCTGGTGCACCTGAAGTTTAAGAACCACTGTGTCTGAGGATCTCTAACATGTTTGGCCTCAGTGTATACAGAACATTTCTCACTGGTCACCTATTAACCATTGGCTGTCAGCCTTGCTGTGCTATATAAATACCTAGCACCAAACACCATCCCCAGAGACTCTGATTAATTGGTTTCGGGAGGGGTAAAATGCTCCCAGGTCATTCTAACCCTGGACAGGGTTGAGGGCTCCTGCCTCTGGCCCCTACCTGAGAGAAGCCCTCCCTCTTCTACTCACACTTTCCACGCCTCTCACACTTCCTTTCTTCCCACCTCAGACTTCAGAAGAATGCATAAATCGGTAGCCTGCTTTCTTAGAAAACATAAGTTACTCAAGAGGAGGAGGCGTGGTCTGAGGTTTGAGCGGGAACCTCTTTCTGCGACCATGTCAGGGACATAGTCACTAGTCAGCCGGCCTAGGTCTGCTCTTTCAGACACACCTACAGCCATTGATATAGAAATCTGCACTTGAGTTCATTAGAATTTTGGGAATGGTAATAATATTACTTAGAACTATCAGTTTCAACTTATAGTATAACTAATACTGCAAAGTGCTTTCACACAGGTGATATGCACAATCACAAATATTCTTTTTTTTTTTTTTGAAATGTGTTTTGAAAATCATGTTGGTAGTTCCCTTTCCCTTATACTCCACAAACCACTGAAAATTCCTCAGGCACGTCCCTGGAAGACAACAAAGGCACAAAACATTACCCTCCTAGAACAGAGTCCTACACTAGGGGAATAAAACTTTTATGGAAAGAAGTGCAGAAGATAAAACTCCTTGCAATTTCTCCTTTAATTACCCCAATCAGCTGTGGCAAAAGAAAAGAAAGTCTGAAACTGCATATTCCTTCCTTTGCAATTTATCTTGGGCTGAATGAACCCAAAGAAATAAAAAGGATACATTTTACTGAGTATCTACTATGGACAGAGCTCACTTCATGGCCTATCTATTATAAATGTAGTCGTTATGTTAGTCCTGTGAGGTAGATGGAATTAACCCCATTTTACCAATGATGTGACTGTTGCTCAGATAGGTAGGTTAGCCTGTTCAGGATGACACCATCAGTAAAAAGGAGGGCTGACTCAGTGGCAGCTCTTACCAGTAAAGTACCCTGGCTCAGAAGCAAGAAGCAGCTGCTTGAGCTTATTCTGGCTTCTAGAAGTTATGGAAAGAAAGGCGAGGTTCCTCTTCATATCTCTAAGTAAAACTCTGAAGATGTTTTTTTTCTCATCTAATGCAAACTATCAA
Organism: Felis catus; assembly: GCF_018350175.1. NCBI lineage: Eukaryota > Metazoa > Chordata > Mammalia > Carnivora > Felidae > Felis > Felis catus. The sequence continues at coordinate 76,860,797 of NC_058373.1, read as the reverse complement.
CTAAGTAGAGAGAACAAAGTGAGGACTTTTCTTGAAAGGAAGAAGCCAGAAAAAGGGAAAAAACAGGGAGTCCCTAACCATCAGGATATCTGCCTTGGAAGGAACGAAGGAAGGAAGAAAGAGAGAAAGAAAAGAAAGAAAGAGAGAAAGGAAGAGGGAGAGAAAGAAAGGAAGGAAGAAATAGAAAGAGAAAGAAAAAGAAAGGGAAAAAAGAGAGAGAGCATGAAGACTCCTTTCCTTTCTGAAGAACTACATCAATCAAAACGAAACTGTGCTCCAAAGCTCTATGGTCTCAAAAAGAATTCAAGATGAGACAATTTCCCCACTGTTCATATTCATCAACTGATTGATATTTTAGTGATTAAAATATCTAAAACACTAAAATAAGAATTATTTACATGACTTTATAAATCAAAGCTATTAGGCTGAACTATGGTGAAACTGCCATTTTTATAGATCAAAACTGGTTGAATGTCAATTTCGTATGGTTAAGTTTAATACATTGTTAGACTGTTAATGCCAATTCAAACATAGAAGAAGACCCAAACAAGAAGTATTCAAACATACTAATAACCCTGGATCATTTTAAAATACAGCTTTGGGCCCCCGAAATCTCTCTGATAAGCCAATTTGCAGGTGGATCACTCCAAAAGGGCAGTAGCCCAGACCTCTGAAATATTATTCAGGAAACAGTCCTTTGCCATGACAGCAATTTGATACACTGAAAAGCAAAACACATGTGACCAAAGTTCTACTTCCTCCATGCCACAGGCAGTTTTTCAGGCTAAGCTAGCTGATTTGTGCTTAACTATTCTCACAGCTGTGGTAAAGCTTTAGTTAGGACCTTAGTATAATTTATATTCTGCCAATAATTGTGTGAAAGAACAGATTTAATTTTTAAAGGGCAGGCCTTCGAGGTTTTAGCATAACTAAGCCTGAATTAACATGTTTGCAATAAGGGCTGAAGCAAGCTGCTCACTACACTGGCCAATTCCAGTATACAAGCAACCCCCTTAGGTTTTCCACCACATGCTTGAGAGGCCTGTTCTCCATGGCAAAGACAGAATATATCCTGTAGGCTCCCTATGCAGCAAGAGGCTGAAAGAGCATTTAAACTTGATCCTTGCAGCCAAGGGGGAAATTCAAAGCTTTCCAATTTCAGGAGGAGAGTTGGAATGAAATTCGGCTGATATCACTGTCACGCTTAGAAGAACGAAGAGGCAGACAAGCCCAAGAGGAGACAGGCACAACAAACAAGAACTCTGGATCTCTAAAGTGGAAATCTACTGCCAAGTCCTCATCGTCTAATGGTATAATGTGTACTCCTGGGAAAATCCAGGTTCTCCACAGATGGGCACTGATAGAATGTTTTCCCTTCAGAATACACTGACAATGAAGACTTCCTTTTTTTGCTTTCCTTCTTTCTCTAAAATTTAAAGCACACACATAGTGTGCTAGACACTATCCTGGATATTAGGTCCAGATCCCAGATATTAGAAAACTAAACAGAGAAGAAACCTAAGAAATATTTAAGAAGGGCCATGTCACTATGGGAATGCAAGCAGATGTTGGGTGGACAATATGCTCAACAAAGAAAAATTCCAAGAGTAACAGACCTCAAGTATACAGAGTCCAGACAATTAAGACATCATCCAAGCAAATTTAAAAAGGGTGCTTTTGAGACTTTTTGCTTTCTTCTTGAAGAGATAAGTACTTTGATGCTTTCCTACATCTTACTTCCTCCTCCTGAACTCTTAAATTCATTCCCTTGACCTTACCTAAGGGCAGAACCCTTGAAAATACTTCACTTTAGGGGTATGTCTTCACATATTACCTTAAATGCAATCTGTCATCTTTTCACCTGTAGTTTCTTTATAATGGCCCTGTGTTTTTTACGTCTACCATTATGAGTCAGGAAACTAAAGCACAGTGGAGGATTGGTGAATAAAGTCAGTGGGAAGAGACTTCAGGATTGTACCTCAGAGCTCCCCAAAATACATAACATTTCTTTCCTCCATTATGATTGAAATCATGTACATATTAATCTGATTTATTAGACATAAATGTTTTCAAAGGAAAGAAGTGTATTTGGGTAAAACAAGGGAGAAAGTATCATGATGGTCTCTAGATTCAGCCCTATCTGTGACCTTTGAAAATTATTTTACCAGATTTCTTACCAAGAGACTAAACTGGAGCCTGATTAGGTTACAAAATTAAATTATGCATGATTTAAAAGAAATAAACTTTTCCTTTTCTAAAATATAGTTAATAAAAATTAGTTTTCCAAGTTTCTCTTCTTGCATAAGTTATTCACTTCTTTATGCAGTATACTTTTTAAAAGTTTTTTTTTTCAACGTTTTTTATTTATTTTTGGGACAGAGAGAGACAGAGCATGAACAGGGGAGGGGCAGAGAGAGAGGGAGAGACACAGAATCGGAAACAGGCTCCAGGCTCCGAGCCATCAGCCCAGAGCCTGACGCGGGGCTCGAACTCACGGACCGCGAGATCGTGACCTGGCTGAAGTCGGACGCTTAACCGACTGCCCCACCCAGGCGCCCCATATGCAGTATACTTTTTGAGTGACATCTTAGACATTGTGGTTTACATACGAAATTTTTCCCAGTCTCATATCTTTTTGCCAATCTTTTGCTAAAGCACCCAAATTACCCTTTAGACAGCAGGAGTAGATTGTATTTTTGTTCTCAATATCCCTCCCCCAGCCCCAACTTGTATTCTTATCCTTGGCAGTTCTTTCAATAGTGAGTTCCCACCTCACTGATGCAAGATTGGCTAGGTTACTTGCCTTGGTCAGCAGAATGTTAGAAGATATGACACATTGGCTTCAAATACACTTATATCAGTGTCCTCTGTCTCCTTCAGCCATTGCCATGAAAAACAGATGTCCCTATGCCATGCACAAGTCCCAGAAAAATAAGAAAAATGTGGAGCAGAGCTAAAACATCCATCCTAGAGCCAAGTACAGATAAGCCCAGCCAACATCAGCCAAACCACAGCCAACCCACTGAGACATGAATAGAAATAATTGTTTATTGTTATATGACAATGAGATTCTGTGGTTGTTTGTTATGTGGAGGCATGCTACTGTATCTAATAGGTACAAAAACCAAGCTTTCCCTTTGTGAGTCCTTGTGAGACTTTCCATAAAGATTCTCTGTTTCTACTAGATAAGAGATGGGCACAAGACCAAAGCTGGGTCAATCTGATTTCCTTTCCAAAGAATTTCAATCAACCTGAGTGACACAGATTGAAAAGAGTTGGAGCTGTTTCATCCTGGGAGTTCTGAAGAAAGTATACAATAGTTCCTAAAACCTAAATGCCTAAAACTGCCATAGTTCTTGATTTTACCAAGCCTGCTTCTTCAGGTTTTTCCTTTATTCTAGTAAATCAGTAACTGTTTATTAAATTCATACATTTATAATTAAGTTAGCAATTCTCAATTGCTGATAACTGAAAAACATTAACTCTTACAAAGACTCCATTTTTTAAGTTAATGATTAAATAGTAAATCTAGCATTGTTTGTATTTTCCAGGACTAACAGGAATTCACGAGGAGGAGGGAGTTGCCTATTATAATGGGAACTTCTCCAGAAGAGTTAAGAAAGAAAGAAAGAAAGAAAGAAAGAAAGAAAGAAAGAAAGAAAGAAAAGAAATGTCTCAACATCAGATAACTTACATATATTCTTGATTTGACATAAGAGAATAAGGCCTGGCAATGACCTTTTTTTAAAAAAATTTTTTTAGCGTTTATTCATTTTTGAGAGAGAGAGAGAGAGAGAGAGAGTGGGGGAGGGCAGAGATAGAGGGAGACACAGAATCTGAAGCAGGCTTCAGACTCTGAGCTGTCAGCACAGAGCCCAAAGTGAGGCTGGAACCCAGGAACCATGAGAACATGACCCAGCTGAAGTCAGATGATTAACAGACCGAGACAGCCAGGCACCCCCTAGCAATGACGGTTTTGTCCTAGAACACTGACCAAACTATTTCTACCCAAAAAATATACCATAGATGTTATTCTCTTCATTTCATTATTGTAGCTATACCCTGTTAAATCAAGGAATTCTCTTGAAGTGGCAAGTGACATATGCATTCAGTCAAGATTATGAGAAAGTTATTTCAAGGAACTTGCAAAAATGCTATTTATTTTAATGGAGTGACTCCTGTTTCCAGCAATATGATGATCTAAGTAATTTGAAAATCCACCTGACCCCAAACAGCTAGAAATGTAGGATAACATTTTAAAGCACACTTTTAACCACCTGGAAAATATTTAATTATACTTATAAGAAATTTTCAGGAACCAAAATTGGAAAAGGAAGCTAAAAGTAAGGGAAGAGATATATGAGCTGATAATTTGGCTGGGCTGTGGAGAATACTTCATTCCTTTCCTTAACGACAAAGGATCTTGGATTTTAATGCTCAGGTGAAGATAATGCTTTGTGTCTGAGCCAGATAAGGAATTATCACCAAGACTCCCTCATAAAGCTGAGAGTGTGCCCTCAGTAAAAGATTGGAGATACATATATAAATACACATACATATAGGTAATGAGAGACCACAAGTAAACTTATGGACTTTGGATGAATAAAGAGCCGTTTCTGAGAATTCAAAATAGGCCTGAGCCTAACATGAATCTGAAGTTCTAAATCAAACTATCAAACTGTATGGCCCCACAAATCTTTAGCTGTAAAGTTAATATAAAAGCACCAGTTTGACTAACGTACCACTGGCACAAGGCAAAAGCCAATGCAAACACCCACAAACATAATATTAACAATAAGTAGCAAACAGAGCTTTAATTATAGAAGAGATTAAAAATAGTAAAGGAAAACTAAGAACAAAGTTAGCCAATGAATATGAACATTTAATAAAAAGGGTTACATTTCTAGAAAAATTCATTTCTGGCAAACATGGCTCAGCAAAAGACTTACAACCCTTAAAGTAACCAGTTAGTCTATACCAGTGTTTCTCATCCTTAGTACTATTGATGTAATTATTCATTGCCAGAGGCTGCCTGTACATTGCAGGATATTTAGCAGCATAGTTGGTCTCTATCCACTAGATGCCTGCAGCACCCTCAGAGTTGTGACAATTATGTCTCCAGACATTGCCTTAATGTTCTCTTGGGGGAAAATGGCTCCCCAATTAAAAATCACTGGAATCACCAGTCTACACTGATCACACACACACACACACACACACACACACACACACACACGCACGCACACTCAAAATGTTACTGTCTGAGACAATTTATATAAGCTCTCTAAAACCACAAATTAACAAGTAATCTCTCCCTTAAAAAGTATGTCCTTGAGACTCAAATAAGAGAGCATTCACTTTAGGTAATGGACATTACATTAATATGAAAGTCACTTAAGGACAAAATGAGAAAGAATATAGGAAGAGATTATTTCTTAAGAAAAATTAAAGGATTCTTAAAATTAGAAAGCTTATTCTTTCCATGTATAAAAAAGTTCATCACAACTGAATTAAGAGTATCCTAGGAATTCAGAGATAGGTGTTATGAAAAATATGATTTTAATTTACCACATAGATACAACCACCGATACATAAAACAACATGTAGGCATAATATTGACTAAAAGAAGTCATAAATCAATAAATATGGCGTCATGCCACTTATATGCATTCACCAAATAGCCAAACCAGCCTACAGTGTTAGAAGTGAGAATATCAGTTATTCTTGGCAGGTGTGGGTAGTGGGTAGTGAAAGAAAAAGGGCATGAGTTGAGGAGCTCCTCAAGCCGTGATAGTGTTAAGCGTCTTGATTTGGGGGTTGATTCCATAGATGTTTTAACTATGTAGAAGTTATAGGCTGTATAGCTATGATTTATGTGCTTTTTTCTATGTATCTTACAGTGCAATAAAAATGATTTAAAAATTTAACATATCACCCACATTTTAAAAATTGGTAACAAATTGGAATGAATCTGATAGGAGCCATCTATAATTAACCTGCAAGTGACATCAAATATAATCTGAAATTTAACTTAAAGGGTGACCAGATTGATCAAATAGGAACTTTTCACGTTGTGCGTAAAGTCCTTGCATTATTACTGATTGTTACATAGTGTTCTAGTGTGTAACTGCAGCAGCATATACTTGTCAGTCTCCTGTTAATGAACACTTATTACAGATTTTTTCACAGATTTTTTTAAAATCATTATTGATGATGATATAAACACTACAGGGCACAATTTAAGGTAATTACCTATTTGCATGTCTTCATACATTCCTCTGTATCCCAAGGAGGAATAGCTGAACCATAACGTATGGACACACTGAACTTTAGCAGATACAGCCAAGCAGTTTTTTAAAGCAATGCTCTAATGTACATTTTCATTAGCAAAGTATGAGAGTTCCCATTGCCCAGTTCTTCTCCAATACTTGATAGTTTTTAACAATTTGCCCCATGGTTATAGGTAGGAGTTTTATGTTGCATTCCCTGGATAAATACTGAAGTCGCAAAATTAATCTTCATGTGGATATTCTCATTTATATAATATCTCTTCAAGCCTTTTCCCCATTTTTCAAGTGGGGCTTTTTGTCTTTTTATTACTGTAGTTTTAAATTTAAAAAATTTTAAATTTTAAAAATACATTTTGGAGACATACGTCATACTATGGATACTATGGCCAATAAATTCTCCCACTATGTGGGTTGCTTTGGAACTCTCCTAATGGTATTTTTTAGTCAATAGCAGTTCTTAATTATTACATTTTACAGTTTATCGATTTTTTTAATAGTTAATGCTTTTTGTGTCTTTCTGAAAAAAAAAATTTGCTTACAGTAAGACCACAAAAGAGTTCTATATTTTCCTCTAAATGTGTCAGTGTTTTACTGATTGCATTTATATCAGCAATATGTTGATAATTAGTTTTTTGTGTCTGGTGTGAGGATTGCATTTATATCAGCAATATATTGATAACTAATTTTTGTGTCTGGGGTGAGGCAAAGATATACCAAGATGGATTTTTTCCTATATAGGTACTGACTGACATAGCGTCACTTATTAAAAAGACTATCATATAACCAATAAGCCTAAAAATTAATATTGTCATAAATCAGGTGATTGTATATGAACAGGCCTGATTCTAGGAATTCTACTATTTCATAAGATACTTTTCCTAATATTTTGCCTATAACATACTTTTAAAATTAAAGCTTTAAAATGTATTTATATAAAAAAATAAAATACGTTTTTATATATCCTAGTGTAAGTCCTACAATTTTATTATTCCTTTTGAAGTTTTCAGCGGTTACTTTTTCTATTTGTGTTTGCATGTAAATTTTATTATGTTTGTCAGTTTCTTCAAAAATAGGGATTGTACTGAATCTAGATGAATTTATGGTAGAATTAAAACTCTTTACAATAATGAGTCTTCCAATTATGTGAACATGGTATATCCTTTATTTACTTAGGCATTAAATTTTTTTCTCAATTAACATTTCATGATTTTCAATGTAAAATTCTTGCTTATTGTTATTATATAAATTTTTAGGTATGTAGAAGTTTTTATGTCATAGTAATTACTACAATTTTGAATTTTTATTTTCTATTTGTTGCTGGAATATAGAAAGAAAAACAGTTGTTTTTTATATTGACATATTGAAAAAATTTGATAAATTCACTTACTGTTTATAATAGTTTGACTATGGAGTATTTAGGAATTTCACTATACACAATCACGTCTTCTTCAAATAAGTCTAGGTGCCTATATTTATGAGAGGTGACGGTCCAAAAATTTTCATCTCACAATCTGTCACACTTTAAGTCAAGTTATTATGGTCTCAGTCTTGTTCTACTCTGAATTTGTACAGAATGGGTGTTATTTCTTTCTTTAAATAGATAAAAGAAAGTCATTTAGTCCTGAAAATGTGAGACTTTTAATAACAGGTACTATTCTTTCATAGTTTTCAGACTACACAGACATGTTTTTATTTCTACTTTTAGAAATTTATAATGGTCAAATTTATTGGTGTACAGTTATTCATAATATTTTATTGTCTTTCTTATGTCAGTAAGAATTGGGGTATATCCCTTTAATTCTTCATGTTGGTAATTTATGTTTTACACTTTTTTTCATAATTAGTCTTGATAGGCTTAGATCAATTTTACTAACTTTTTCAAAGATTAGCTTTTGTCTATATTTTCTTTACTGCACATTTGTTTTTTCTTTTATTGTCCTCAGCTCTTATATTTATTACTTCTTTCATTTTACTTTCTTTAATTTTGAGGTGCTAATGCTTTCCTACCTATAAGGTAGTAAATTTGCCTCTGATCTCTGTTTTATCTACATTTCATAAGATTTAATACACTGCATCATCATTCATATTGAACACTGCATCATCATTCATATTCAGCTTAAAATAACTTATAATTTTGGACTTGAGTTCTTCTTTGACTCATGCATTACTTACAAATATATGTTATTCTGTCCAGGGAATTTTTCTACTTATATTTTTGTCATTTGTTCTAGTTTAATAACATCATGATCATAGAATATAATCTGTATTACCTCAATCTTTTCAGTTGTGTTGAACAACTTCGTGCCAGCAAATGGACAATTTAGGTAAATGTATAAGATTAGAAAACAATTGTGAATTCTGTCATCATGTGTGTGCATGTGTGTGTGTGTGTGTGTGTGTGTGTGTGTGTGTGTGTGTGAGTGTGTCCCAATTAGGACATATTGTTAACTATAAGCTCTAATCTCATATATGCTTAAATATTTTGGTATGTGTATTAGTCATTGACAGAGGTGTATTAACATCTTCCACTATAATAGAGGATTTGTTTCTTTTTATTTTTAGTTTTGCAAATTTCTACTTTGTATGTTTTCAAGCTATGTTTTTGGTCGTATGCAGATTTAAAATTATGATATATTATATTGGATTAGCCCCTTAATTATTATGAAGTATCTCTTCTTACTTTTAATATTTCTTGCCTTAAAGTTTATTCTAACATCAGTATAGCTAAACAAGCTTACTTTTGTTTAGAATTTGTATAATACAATATATTTATTTTCATTAATTGATTTTTAACCTCTCTATGTCCTTATATTTGAAGTGTTTATCTCATAAGAAAAATATAGGTTTTTTTTAATCCAAACAAAATGATCTTTACTTACAATATTTATTCATTTACATAAAATACAAGTACAGTTTGGTTTAGATCTACGCTATCACTATTTTTTTTCTATTTAGTCCATCTGCTTCATGTACTTTTTCTTTCTTAACCTCTGGATAAAAGAAAACAAATTATTAGTTCTTTTGTGTTTTGAAATAACATATATTTATTCTTTTACTATTCTTGTAGTGGTTTTGGTAGATATTAGAACAAGTATCACAGAGTTATTACAAACTAACAAAATATTTATTCTTACTACTTTCCTGATACCATCTGGAAGCATAGAACTTCAAAAGACAGTTATCTCTCTTGCCTCTTATGTTATTTTGGTCAAACTTTAGTTCTACATACAAGCTTTGTCTCAAAATGTATTTTACTCTAATTTTTTAAAGAACATATTTTTGGATATAGAAATCTTAGCTGACAGTTATTTTCTAGAAATATCATCTAATTTTTTTCTGGCTTTCATTATTTCTTCTAAAAGTCAACTATCATTCTGATATTCCTTTGAAAGCAATGTGTTCTTTTTTACTTTTTATTTTTTGAATGCTTCTCCTTTTTTTTTGCCTTTTATTCTTAACAGTTTTACTATGATGTGTTTAGTGTATTTTTTTATATTTGTCCTGCCTGAGACTTGGTAATCTTTTTGAATGGCTGAATTTGTATCTTGTTCAAATCTTGAAAATTGTCAATTATTTGCTCTCTGAATTTTGCCTCTGATACATGTTTTCCCATCTCTTTCTGGGATTCCAATTATAATTATATTAAGACTTTTTAGTATCCCCATGTGTTTCATAATGTTTTATTTTTTAATTTTACTTTTTATTTTTTCTCTCTGCATATAGTATTTTCTACTGACCTATTTTTGAACTATCTCATCCTGCATTCTGCTTTGTACAATCTGTTATTATATTCATCTTCTGAATTCTTTAGTTCTGTGTAATATTTTCCAGCTATGGACTTTCCATTTTATTATTTGTATAGATTTCTATTTTACTAAAGTTATATATTTTTATTGATTTTTTCCTCATATATTTCTCAATTTTTGATATTTCAGTCACAATTCTTGTCTGCCAGCTCCAATATCTGGATCATATATAGGTCTGCTTCTAGTGTGTGTTTTGTTTTTATTATCAATATGTCTTCTTTCCTCCTTGAATGCCTAGTAATATTCTATTATTTTCCAGAAATGACCCACAAAAGAATTATAAGGGCAGTAGATAATATTATCTTCCATCAGGAAGAGTTCCTTGTTTTTGTAAGGTGGTATCAGGAGTTGATTATAGCAATGTAATCAAGAAACTGAGCTGGTACAAGCTCAGTGATTGAAGATTTAATGATAATGAGTCTACTTCTGATTCATCCCATTCTTCTGGTGTGACCTTCTCATGTTTTGACAGAGATTGTTGGGTGTTTCTTTCATCATAAAACAATACAGATGATTGAGCTCTCTCACAGTTTACAAAATGCATGTTCCCCACAAAGTTTCAAAATCTGGTAGATGTAATGAGCATGAATCCATCAATGTACTTGAGTCCACTCACTTTCCTAACAGGTCATGTTGCTCAATAGCTAATGCAAAAGATTTCACTCCACCTTTTGGCTTGATTCCTCTATTCCCTGTACATCCTAAAAATCCAGAAAACATACATTTGTTAAAACTTGTTGTGTAACTAAGGCCCCTTAAATTTCCAATTGTTGTTCCAGCCGTATTTGATATCTAATAGCTTTCCTGATTTTTTCCTGATTTTTCTTCCCTCTAGTAGAGGCTCCCTGACCAGTCTAAGTACAAACCTCATTCACTTTCAATATTCCCAAATTGACATAGAGAAAACAATGGCTAGTGATCATCATTTCACCCTGGAAAGGTGCTCTACTCTCTATAATTTCACTTTATCTTAACTGTTTTCAAATCCCAATAATACCTTACAAATAGGATTCTTTCAATTTCTCCAATTTTTTTCTAGTTGTGGAGACCATTGGCCTGCCATTATAATTTGCTATATCCTTCCCAGAAGTTGAAGTCCTTGGAGACTTCTCAAAAGTTAAAAGAAACATTACTAGTAAGTACCCAGTAATAATAACTACTCTTGAAAAGCAAAGATATATAATCATTCTAAATGTTATAAGCATTCTTTTTAAAATCAGAAATAAGGGGGCACCTGGGTAGCTCAGTTCATAAACATCCGACTCTTGATTTCAGCTTAGGTCATGATCTCACAGTTCATGAGATCTAGCCCCGCATAGGGCTCCTTGCTGACAGTGAGGAGCCTGCTTGGGATTCTGTCTCTCTCCCTCACTCTCTAACCCTCCCCTTCTTGACCTTTCTCTCCACTCCCCCTCTCTCTCCAAATAAATAAATAAACTTAAGAAAATAATGTTTAAAATCAGAAATAAGTTGGAAAAGAAGCCCAGTATAGTATCATCTATTCAACATTGAAAGAGATGTCCTAGCAAAATTGTAAGAAAGAAAAATAAATTTCAAGCAAAAGGACTATAAATGAACCAGAACACTGCCATCATTTACAGAAAAAAAAATTGGTTACATAAGAAAACACAAAAGGATATAAAGGCAAAATATTAGAACTAATGAGAAAGCTCTTCATTTTTCCTACAAATCATTAACTCATGAAAATTTTCATATATTGAATTCCCATAAACTAGTAACAAGCAATCAGAAACCATAACCTTAAAAGAGATGCTATTTGACATTGAATTTTGGTCCTTATACACTAGATATTATTAGAATAGATCTCCCACCAAACTTGTAAAAGCTATATGATACGTAAGATATTGCTTTTCAAAAGAATCCCTTAAACCTTAAAAGAGATGCTATTTGACATTGAATTTTGGTCCTTATACACTAGATATTATTAGAATAGATCTCCACCAAACTTGTAAAAGCTATATGATATGTAAGATATTGCTTTTCAAAAGAATCCCTATGAGCAAGAAATGGAGAGGTCATTATCATGAACCGAAGATAGGCATGACAGGAGGTCAACATTTATTCTAGATTTTTTCCCGAAGATATACTCCAATTCACTTGGTAGAAAACACCTTATCAGAAAGCAGTGATCTCTAAGGGAGAAGGAAAATAGGTTGGAGTTTGAGACAACCAAACTGACTGCAACTTGAGGAGCAAATTCCCAGAGAAGGAACCACAGAAAAGTGAGCTCCAAAATCTGATCTCAAATTCTTCTGGGCTCACTGGCTGCCATCCAAACAATGCATACATATGCTGAGGGACATCACAAAAAAAAAAAAAAAACAGCAAAAAACAGCAGGTCATAAGGAGAAAAAAGACCCACTATCTCCACATCTAACATTTATTTATTTCACATGACAGCCAATGTAAATGTTATTGATGTTACGATTTGACAAACTTCATGTTAAGTTTTTTATCGCATTATTCTTTATACTTTTGAAATTGCTGGAAAATATTTACAACATTTGGATTTAGGAGTTCTGTTAAAGTTGTAAAGCCATCACTGCTCTTACCACAACAAGGACTCAAATGCCAAGCCTACTGATGTTGGTCAATAGCATATGTTCCTATATAAGTGAAAGATAACTCTTGTCACTAAAGATTCTCAAGTTTAAGAATTGTTGGGTCTTCCTTTGTATAATAAAACCTATCCACAATTCATCACATTGAAGAGTGTAGCTTTCATGCAGTTCAAGGAAGGCACATCTGACAAAGATGAACAAAAACACATTCAGTAAAATTTGAGGACAATTGTTGTGACTCAGAGCTTTGACACAAATGATATATGTGTAAAAGGACAAAATTGCCAGAATACAAATACATATTTTTGGCATTTTGATTATATTTCCTAAATGCTTTACTTGATTATTTTAAAAAATAGTAGTAGGCTCAAATTTACCCACAACAAGTATTTGGCACAGGATGACACCAATTAACTTTGAAGCAAGTCTAACATGTATATAATCTGTCCACACAGAATAATGTCTAAAACATCTGGTTCCAGACAGAATGTAGTTAAAGACCATAAACTTTGTGTGCAAGACTGTCTGTAAGAGGATCTGGTGTATAGCAATTAAAAATCACATGATACCTTGAAATGGATGGAAAATTAAAATATGGAGTCATAAATGACAACTGGAAAAGGAAGTAATATCTGCACACTAATCACATGCCTATAGATCTCATTTTCAATAATATCTTTTGAAATTCAGGACTGATACATAAATGTTCATATACAGATACATGTAATAGACACAAAGTTGACGTTCAGTTCTGTAGTAACAGAGCAATAATAAAGAAATCCTACACCCTCAGATGATTCAATTTCATTAATATACTAATGCGTTTTGGATGTGCTTTTTGTAGTCAGTATACATTTTAATGGTATTTTAGCAACCATATTCCATGACAACAAACCCATTAATTAATCATGTCATTCATCTACTGAAAACTCTTCAATAATCCAACTTCAACTTTCTAGTAAATGAATTTCAAAGTTTGTAGCACATCATTCAAGACTAACCTAACTTTTAAATATGATCTCCCATTGTCCTCTGGATGTTCTTTTTGCTACAGCAAACAAGCTACTCAAGTCAAAATTGTTCCTGAGCCCCCTATACTTTGCTAACACTTCTCCTAACACTCCTCCTAACACTAGCCAGTGTTATTCCCTTTCCTCCCATGACCACCTAGGCTTATGCCTTTTAACTATCCTCCATGTCTCAGTCTCTCCAATTCCAAATTATTGTACAACCCTACTGGCAAATTCAATTGACATTGTAAAATTCAATCATATCACTCTCATTCGAAAATCTGAAAATGGCCATCTCAGACTTAGAAAAATTTCTATCTTTTTTTTTTTTTTTTTAGATTCCACAGAAAAGTAAGATCGTATAGTATTTATCTTCATCTTTTATAATGGATCCAATGACATCTGGTCCAAGACGCCTTTCTGTTCTGTAATTAGACTTGTTTTTCTACCTCGGAAATTCACACAACTCAAGTACAGTACCTGAAAATGATATTTAGTATAGTTTATGAAATGAATTAATTTTAAGTAAAGCCCTACAGAGATGAATTTGTAGCTCTTATCAGCTCTGTCTTAAAATTAGAATTAAGCATAATTTCATTCCTCTCTTTCCACTCAATGGAAAATGGAAAAGCAAAATCTCTATATTTATGTTACCTTGAAAAATTAAAAGTTAACTTTAATCCAATTACTAATTTTCTAATTTCTTCCATCCCTCTGGAAATTAATTTGTTAATACATCACGAATCAATAATATATTAGTAAGAGGGGTGCCTGGGTGGGTTGGTCAGTAGAGCGTCCTACTTTGGCTCAGGTAATGATTTTGTGGTTCACGAGTTTGAGTCTTGCATAGGGCTCTGGGCTGATAGCTGAGGGTGGAGCTGCTTCAGATTCTGTGTCTCCCTCTATCTCTGCCCCTGCCCCACTAGCATGTGCGCTCTCTCTCCCTCTCTCTCTCAAAAATAAACATTAAAAAATTTTTTTAATAATATGTTAGTAAAAGACCATGTGTTTTATAATCTTTGGAACATAATTATAGAGAATCTTATCTCTTGGAGAGAATCCTGTTGAATTTTAGGACTGTCTTATGTTTTTGGTTGACCTTGACTTTTTAAAAATACTTTGAAAAGCATATCTATCTAAATTGTTCCTACTGAAATCCATAGGAAGCAGTAATAGATTTCAGAAAATGGGTAAAATTTAAAGGTCTCATCATGTACATCATCAGGCAGCATTGTTGCTACATACACTGTACCCTTTTTGTTCAAATTTGCTTTTGTTCAAGGAAAGGAAAAAAAGAGAAACCCCATGCACCTTGTTGCTCTGTGAATTCTCCAGCTTGCAAGTGTCTGAGAAGCTGCCAGAACCTTTGATTTGTTTTGTAATCTTTAAGCTCTTTAAAAGGACCTTGACATTCTGCTTACCTTCTTCATTTCAGGTACCTATTAAACATCAGACTTTAATGATTTTCTAACTATAACTGCAAAATTACTTTGCTCATTTTTCTGATGTCACAGCCTTTATCACACAATTCTTCCCTTTCCTTATTTGCTCTAGGGTGACATTGAGGGCACGGACATCAAAATCCTTTTTTGTTTTCTATCCGATTCCCTGGACACACAATGCTCCTTCCAGCATCCTTATGTTCCCTCAAATTCACAAAGCTTCCCCCCTGACTGTAAGTCATCACCAAAGTGAAAAAAAAAAAAAGCATTTGGTGAACTGATTTTCTCTCTTACACACAGTGCATACAAAGCACCTCATTATATCTTGGTGTGGCCTAGTAAACTGCAGAGACGTGATGGTCACTGAGGAGCTTCTACACTATGCAATTCTGATTCCTTCACCCTTTTACTTGCACTCTAAGGAAAATAATCTCTAGGATGAAGGAATCTTATAAGCATCTCAAATTGAACTCCCTCTTTCCCCTGCCATTCCCACCACTACAACCTACCTTGTCAGTGTCACCCGATGCTCATCTAACAACCCTTCTCTGAAATCACTTTCACACAAATCTCTTACTCATCCATCGGACCTTTAAAAGAAACCGTTTGAATTTAGTAAGCTCTTTTCATATATTTCTCATCCTCTCTGGGAAAGGATTTTATTGATCCATGAATGTCATGACATTTCCAAGATGATGGCAGTTATAGAATTTTTAACATGGGCAAGACTTGGTTTGGGACAAGACAGATGACAAATGGGGAACTGGTGATGATACACATTATATACTACAAAATATTAGGGTAGAAGAGAGCACATGTGTATATGCCAGGAAGGTTCAGTAATAGATCAGCCCTTGAAATAAAACTTAGTTAAGAATGAAGCAGTGAGGAAAACAAGAGTATCTATTCTTAAGAGAAAAATAAAACACCCATTAAAATTGCAAGTGAAACTTCTGATTTGGACCATATATTTTATTTATGTCAGCGAGCAATAATTATGGTGGAATGTGTTTCCACACTATATATAATTAATTTGCACATAGGTAATTATTTTGTACACTCTATTTCTATATAGTAAGAAAACAGGGGATTTGTAAATAAGGACAGTGAAATAATACATTCAATTATGGTAAAGACATATTTATTTTAGGATACTTTGATGCCTAAGATAAATAGAAAAAAAGAGGAAAAAGAAGTGAGATGAGAGATTGGAAGTTTACTCAAGACACTAGAAAGGGGCTGAAAAATTGGGGGTTGTTAAACATAGGAGGGAAAGCTTACATTTATAAAGAGTTTTTTTCCCCCAGGAAAAAACGAAAATAAAATTATTCCTGACTATTGTTTATTCAAAGGTTTATTGAACTTAACTTTACAGCATTTGGATAAAGAGTTTTTAAATGCCTATCGTCCATGAGCCTAAGAAGCAAAAACTTCTTTTCCTAGGATAATAAGTCAGGTGTCTGCTATTGACAAAGACTGGCCGCTAGATATCCTTGCAATGCAGTTTAGTTAGGTCATTCTGAAAATTATCTGTCCTTCTCATGTCTATCAGTAAGGCATTCTCAAACAAGAGGTCAAAGAGTTAGTAATTTTCAGTGAATAAGCGGTTCCAGCAACGAAGCAAAAAAGAAAAAGTGGGGAGTAGGGAGCAAAAGGAAAGAATAGCACTCTAATAAATGCAACCCTGTAGCTCAATGAGACTCCTACCTAAATAAGAGTTAATCAGCATTTTCTAAATGCACAATATAGAAAAATTTCTTATCAATTTTTTTTTCAACGTTTATTTATTTTTTTGGGACAGAGAGAGACAGAGCATGAACGGGGGAGGGGCAGAGAGAGAGGGAGACACAGAATCGGAAACAGGCTCCAGGCTCTGAGCCATCAGCCCAGAGCCCAACGCGGGGCTCGAACTCACTGACCGCGAGATCGTGACCTGGCTGAAGTCGGACGCTTAACCGACTGCGCCACCCAGGTGCCCCATCAATTTTTGATCGCAGTACAGATATCAAAGCAATGTCTCGGTTACTGACTGGTTTTAGACGGTGAGTATGTTCCATCATAATCTAGTGACCATTTACCTATTTCTATTTTCAACTTTGAAATAAAGTAGCATATGCTATGTGATATCAAGGCCCAGGGTTAAAATTTTAATTTATTAATTAAGGTAAATTTTAAGGCAAACTGCCTAAATAAACAAAAAAATATATACTTTTTAATAGGTTTCTCAATTTGTTTTAGAACCTTATTACACTAATGAAAACTTCATGAAGTGACCAAGAGATAGCTTGGGAGAGAAAGACACTCTTGAGTTAGGTTTTGAGAGAAGGCTTCAAAATTTCATTCAAATAGTGACTAGCTGTCAGAGAACTATTAACGTAGTCTGACAAAAATCCACTGAATATATACTATGTTTGGAGAATGTAGTAGTGTTTTATAACATACAAAGATGACTAAACCTGGTTCCTAGACTTCAAGATGATAAGATAGTAGGCTTTTGTCATGGGATCAATCAAATTGCCTTGCCTTTTTTCTGATGTTTATAGAGCATTTATCTAGCAAATTATAAGAGACAGGAGCAGGTACTTCCCATTGCAAGTGTTAAGAAAAAATCCATACTGTAAGCATTGAAGTATTAATATGAACTAGAAAGCAGTTATATTGCAAAACTACAAGTGTATTATTTCTAGGGAATCAACAAATCCTACACAAAGGATATTTATTGTCTAAGCAATGGCCCCTTTGTAAACTCTACATATTTAAATTCTTAAGAGTTATTATTAATCCAAGTCTAGCTTTCCTGTCAATTCCCAAACTGAACAATTTATCCGGTGGGGATGGGGGGAAAGGTGGCCAGCTTGACAGGGCAGAATTCTATCCAGTAAAAATGTCTTTTTCAAGCATTTAGTCAACTAGAAGCTCTGTACCTCTGTGAAAAGTGCCAGAGCAAGTCCAGTTTGTCCAGGATGGGCAAGGTAAAATTTATGCTCTCATCTGATAGAATGGAAAAGGCAGAGATGATCAACTTAACCAGGCGAATCTAGCAATTTTTTTTTAATTTTTCATATTTTTTTTTAAGAGAGAGTGAGTGAGAGCCAGGGGAGGGGCAGAGGGAGAGGGGAGAGAGAAAATCTTAAGTAGGCTGCACTTCCAGCATGGAGCCCAAGCTCTATCTCACAACCCTGAGATTAGACCTGAGCCAAAATCAAGACTCAGATGCTTAACCGACTGAGCCACCCAGGTGCCCCAAATCTATCAATTTCTGAAGCAAGATATCCACCACTGAATTTCTGTGTTTCTATATCCAAAAGACCCTCATCATTCAGATTGTCTTTGTGTGTGGTGATGGGGCTTGAGGGACAGTTGTTTTCCAGCTGCATGGCTCACTTAAATATGTGTTGACCAGTCATCCGTACAGACAGAATCATTGTTATACCCAAAACCCAAATGTTAGCACTTCCAATCAATGCGATTGAGTAGAATCAGGGATGCAGCTTATTCTCCCCTAATTTTTCTCTATTTATAGACTCACTCAGTGACAGGTCTGATGCACAGGAGTGGGCTCTTACTCAACACATCTGCTCCCCATGTGTTGCTGAGTCACACATACTTTTTCGTTACCAAAAGTAACAAATATTTATTTTCTCCTTGACAGTCTCACAGAGTTGTTTGCAGCAGGGGGAAAAACAAGTGAGATTCCTTTCAGCTTTGCTCATAAAAAGATCACTAGTGTTGTCTGTCTCCACTACTAAGAGAGTTGTGGAAACCTTGGAATGTGTCCAGAATAGAGCAATGGAAATGCTTTGTCAAGAAGGTCTATGAGATCTAAAAGAATTGATATTGGCCTAGAAATAAAATTGTGTGCAATTACAGATTAAATCTTGCAGGTAAATAATATATATATTAGATTCGTCTACATCCGAGTTTTGTCTAAAACAAATATTTACAAACCCAGGAGAGGCTTCAGGGAACAGTTGAAATCCTCCCTCAAACATAATATCCGTGTTGATCATTAATTCTTGTATGAGCCTGGGACGGAATCAGGCACTATTTTCTAAAGGTAATGACAAAAAAGTACATTTTTCCTGAGACAGTGTCAGAGGGAAGAAGTGCAAACCTAGAATTTTCTGGATTTTTTTTATTTGCAATTTTCTATGTAATTCTTTCAATGGAAAATTACAACTTTGGACTTACACATAAAACCATGTCTGACCTAGAAGACAAGGAGTAAAAAGAACAGACAAGACTATATAATTTCTCTAAATCAGGTTTATAACTGAACTACAATTTTAGCCATATCTTTAGTCTTCTCAAAAGTCTTATAAATGAATGTCATCCAGATTTGATTGACTGATCTTTGTTTCACACCCTTCATAAAGTAGCCTGAAATAGCTTCTGGAAAACACTGCAAACTTGCTGAGTTTTAGCAGTCATCAACTTTATATTGTCATAATTTACTGTGGCTGAGTTATAATTAGGTTTCCTTATTAACTATAAAAGCTCCAGAAATAAAATTTCACAAATCATGTTGTTGCCATCTTATCTTGCCACAACCTCCTCTTAAAAAAAGACAACATCTCAGGGCACCTGGCTGGCTCAGTGAGTTGGGCGTCCCACTTCGGATCAGGTCATGATCTCATGGTCTGTGGGTTTGAGCCCCACTTCGGGTTCTGTGCTGACAGCTCAGAGCCTGGAGCCTGCTTCGGATTCTGTGTCTCCCTCTCTCTCTGCCCCTCCCCTACGCATGTTCTATCTCTCTGTCTCTCAAAACCAAATAAACGTTGAAAAATAATTTTTTTCAAAAGGACAACACCTCTAATTCACCATCATTAAGGATCCTCACTTAGACATTTTATACACTAAGAAGACCGACTTCATAGTGCAACAGTGAATCTGCCTTTTCTTTAAACTGGCTTATTTGCTATCTTAATTGCACATGGGTAAAATCACAAATATTCACAGGATAGGCTCTACAAAGACATATTTGCTGGTATAATGATCACTTTCCTTATATAATCTTGTAATGCGCTTAGCATGGTTACATATATTTAGGAAAAAAAATCCTTCTATCAAGGTGGCCTAAATCAAAAAAAAAAAAAAAAAAAATGTTAGCTGACTTGAACATCAGCGGCTGCTTCATGACCTTGATTGCGTTTAGATCACCTATATTCCCCTTGCTTCAGAAGAACCCACATTATGCTAATAACCCTACTTCCCAAAATATCTAACCGTCTCACATCTAGTTAAGCTAGTGCTGTACCAAAAGCATAGATCACCCAAGTGCTCAGGTGCTTATGGGAAATGCACCCTTCCCAATAAGTCATTTTGGCTTGCCACTGCAAGTGTTCATGCATAAAACATACAAACTAGTTCAAGAATTTCTATGAAAATATGTGCCTCAGAATATTTTCCATGATTTTAAAGCCATATATTTTAAATTGTACACCCAATGTAATTAGAAGACAGAGACCATTTTGAAATATATTTAAAACTTTAAGGAATTAGTTTTCTACTTATGGTTTTCCTAATGCAATCTCTGTTATTTATCTTTCAAAACAATTAAGTGAAATTTTTAAATTCCTTTTACTTTTTTAATACATAAAATTGACTTTCTGCTTAAATGTAAATTCCCTGTGGGACAGGAAATTCAGTCTCAAAATCTAATCTGTTTTCTAGTCTTAAAAATCATCTGACAGCTCTCCAAATGCAAAGTACACATACATTTTGAAAGTTAACCTTCTGGGAACATAAATAGAACAGGTAGAAGCACCTTGCTGTCTCATTGTATGTGTGGGAATGGCATAAATTGATTCAAAATCTATTAAGATTAATCTTTCAAAACTAATACTTTGTGGTTCGAAGGTTACTGAGATAGGTCCCCCTGACATGTTTTATCATATCTCAAAAGTGCCTTAAGGACTCACATATTATCTGATGTTTATCTAGGTTATTGGCTCATTCTATTCATAGCCAATCCAAGCTATTTCTTGTCAGTCAGAAACCGATAAAACTTCAAATACCATTCAAGAATATTTCTCCAGTAATGTAAATATCCCAGTGGCCATGCAGTAGTAAATTTTTGAAAACAGGTAGTCCATTGTATTTAAAAGTGTCTATTTTCATAGAAAGACTTTCAGGTGAATGACTAAATTCATGGTACCATATCTCTGCAAGCTAACTATTAAGAAACGTTTAATACTAGGTAAAATATAGTGTCTTTAAATATATGTCAATTCAAGAAATATGACATGGATAGAAAAGTAAATGTGGAATGAATGTGAAAATAAAGGCAGCCAATATGGATAACCCAGGTCCCAAACATTTTTCTCAAGAACAGAATTTTGGCAGAATTCCAGATTATAATTTCATTTTGCATTCATAAAGAAATTTTTTTTAATTTTTTTAAACGTTTATTTATTTTTGAGACAGGGAGAGACAGAGCATGAATGGGGGAGGGTCAGAGAGAGAGAGGGAGACACAGAATCTGAAACAGGCTCCAGGCTCTGAGCTGTCAACACAGAGCCCGACACGGGGCTCAAACTCACGGACCGCGAGATCATGACCTGAGCCGAAGCCGGATGCCTAACCGACTGAGCCACCCAGGCACCCCCATAAAGAAATTTTTAAAAATGATAACAGATTCCCTTTTTTTTCCTAATAAAACATCCATATAATTATTTGTGCCTCAAATGAGATTCTGGTAATTGGTGAAGACCTTAAAAAGCATGTGGAAGGAAAATTTGATTCTTTATCATTGTTACATCTCACAAAATTAAATTAATAATAAGCCCATAACAATCTATGTTTTCACAAAGGTAGAGAAGGACATTTATTGGCAGGGCAATTATCACTAGGAAGTGGCTATGTTACTAATATTTCCTGAATGTCATAGAAACTTAGAAACAAACAGAAAAATACTAAGATCTCTCTTCTGGAGATTTTGCTTTGTTTTGTTTTCATTCATTAAAGTAATCCAGATCTCATCATGATTTCATTATTTTATCCTTAAACATTATCCATTCCTTCTTCCAGGGAATGATGAATGCTCCTCAGAGGTGAGTTCCCGAAACCTTGTGTCAACATGGATAGAAGAGTGTGTCTAGCTGACCCACTGAGTAGGGACACTGCACTCAGCCATGACATAGACTGTAGAGATCAATTTCTTATCTTAAAACAAAACAAAACAAAACAAAACAAAACAAAACAAAACAAAACAAAACAAAACATACTCCTGATGTTCACTGCAGGTACCAGAAGCAAATTTCAGGGAGAGTGAGACTTAAACCATCTTCTACGGAATAATGAGGTTTTGGTTAGTAGCCATCTGAGATTAG
The DNA here is from genome assembly GCF_018350175.1 of Felis catus. Taxonomy (NCBI): domain Eukaryota; kingdom Metazoa; phylum Chordata; class Mammalia; order Carnivora; family Felidae; genus Felis; species Felis catus. The sequence goes on along the minus strand of NC_058373.1, from coordinate 76,838,336 downwards.
AAAGTGGTATTCACAGGAAAAACACCATCTGGTTAAAATAATGAAACAATTTTAGAAATAAAGAATGTCAAGGAAGATCTTTTATCTGGCTATTGTAAGTATTCTAAAAAATATTTAATGTCTAGATTACTAAGCAATGGCATATACCTCTGGAGTAAAAGTATTTCACACCAATTACATTCTATCAGGTCTGTAGTTAATGTATTTACATATTCTGTGCCTATCCAGTTAATCATTTCTAACTTATCTTATGTGGTATTCTTTTGAAATACATTCAGGAATCAAAATAAAATATTTTCAAAAGAAAGATCTAATAAGCAAATGAGTAAACTCCAACAGCAGGAGCTCTATTTGAGTTTGTTTCCCTTTAGTCAGGGAAAACTTGTAAAAATGTTTAAGTAAATAAAACATTTAGCAAACATAGTAAAAAATCACTGACTTATTGGTAAGCCCTTATTTAGGAGTATAAGACTTTTAAAAAGGAACAGGAAAGGAAGAGGAAGTAGAAGATGGAGGACAAAGAGATTTTTATAGCAATAATCAGAGCTAGTAAATTACATTCCAAACTTGTACTCTAAGGGAAAAGTGAATCTCACAATATTTTTATTAATTCTGTGTTCAAACATCTGATCAAAGTTAAACCTTGGGGTGGGTAGATGAAAAAAGGATGTGAAAAAACAAGAAGAAAATCCAAACAGTAAGCTATTGTTGATATAATTCATCTAAAATCTCAGTCATGTTAAGACCTCAATTCAGTAAGAAATGTTATCTCTGTTTGGTTAAGAGTAGATTGGCCCAGTCTAGTATCACAGATAAGGAAATCGAGGCTCACCAAAGATCTTAAGTAAATAAATGACAGAATTGGATTTTATTATACAGTATTAGGATTGGAAATCAACCAAGCTCCCCTGATAGAAGTCAAATCTTCCTACGAATCTTATAACTTAGTACAGAAAACTGTGAATCATTACATGTTGATTGTCTTCCTATGATTCTTATTGCTTAGTATAGAAAACTGTCAATCATTAAATGTTGATTGACAAAAATACCTAGAATCCCCAGAGACACCATTTGAACTTCAAGGAAATTAAATGATTTATCCCACAATATTTAACTAGACCTCCTCCCTAACTCATACAACCTAAGATCTCATTTTTTTTTTCATTACATAAGATACCCCTCTCAAGGCAGTTAAAAAACAACAATAACAACAACAACAACAACAAAAATGAACCTTTCAGATTCCTGGCCCTAACCATGTATTATGCTCTCTGCCCTTGTTAGCCATACTTCTTTTTAGCCATACTACTTTTCTCTCTGCTTGCCCCTCTGCACTGCATCTAGAATTTATCTAGAAGCATTCACAGGGTATCCAATGAGGAACTCAATTTTTAAAGCAAGGAAGAGGCACATCTGTTCCTTGGTAGCTTTATGATTAGTTGACTTAAAAAAGGGAATTTCCTTTTTTGTTAAAGTTCTAACCATTTTAAAAAGTAAAAACAAGGGTGCATGGGTGGCTCAATCAGTTGAGCATCCGACTCTTGATTTTGGTTTAGGTCATGATCTCAGGGTTGTGGGCTCGAGCCCTGAATCAGGCTCCATGCTCAGATTCTCTCTCTCTCTCTCTCTCCCTCTGCCCCTCTCCCCTGCTCGTACGCGTACGCTCTCTCTCTCTCAAATAAAAATAAATAAATAAAGTAAAAATATATACCTTATAATAATTGTGTAACAGTGGGATGGGGAAGAAAAAATGTAGGAAAATATAGTGGCATTCTCTATTTTTATTTGCTAAATGTGGCAACCCAATTCACAAAAATGTAAACTCTTCACTCAATGTAACAGGGAGTATTCAAGGTAATTTGGATTTTATATTAGATACCACAGATGCTAAGTACATGCCCACTAGGTAATAATCTATTTAGGGAATAAACACCTTCAGTCTTTTTTAAATATTTATATGTTTTATTTTATGACTAAATATTATCATTGAACTAAAATAATTTATACAGCTACAAACATGAAAACATTACCCGTGGATGTAATTCAAGCAAGTGTAAGTATCACCTGTCAGTTGGCTGCTACGAAAACAACTTATAATTAAAACAAACTTAGATTAATTCAATTTCTTTAAAATTCTTTGCAAATACAGTACAGCTATTTGAGAAATGGAAACTAATTTGACTTCCATTACTCATAATTAGCATTTGTTAATAAGGCAAGAACTTTTATAAAAGCTGTAGCATTTCTGCTTCCAACAGTGGAAGATGTGGCTATTATTAAATTAAAACATAATTGTTTAGCTTAGATAACTTGCCTAAAATGACTCAGAATTATGAAATTTTGAAAATAGCCCCTCTGGGTTGGATTCTTCCTGAAAATAAAACTTGCTTTATATTCTCAAATATCCCATCCCAAAGACTGCCAAAATATTAATGGATATTTCATGATAGTTTGAACGCCTTTTTCTCTTTTTATGTAAAAATCAACGTGTAATAGACGGGGAAAGGATAGTCTGCTCCTCCGGTCTTACATGTCCATAAAAATGTTTTGTACAACTTCACAGAATAACTAAATAGAAAAAGAGTCATTTTATGCCTAATATCTGGCTAGAATTTAATTTCCATTTTACATTTATTTTCGACAAAGGAAACTTTACTTAACCACCCGGTGTGACTGCACTGAATTGTCACGACTTCCTTGGCCTTTCCAATTGTTCCACTCAAGAACATTCAGGAAACCCTGCTCATCACTGCTGTTGCTCAGTCCTGTCATTTTTCCTCTATCTTCTTGTTCTAAGGCTTTTAAAATTCCCTTCCTTAACAAAGACCCTCATGACTAAGAAATGCAAAAGAAAGAATGCTAATCTTTCCACCCCTAATTTTTTTTTTCTCCCTGGCACATTTCAACCCTACAGTGAAACAACCCCGGATTAACGCTTGTTTCACTTTCCTATCGGTGCTTGCATGGAGTGAGCTACACATGCTTCATGCAAAATAGATGGTGAATTTTAGGTGCTACATAACTATGTTTTTTTGTATGTTAACCCATGAAGGTTCTCTACATTTCAGAATTTTTGAAATCAGGGACATTATCATTTTGAAATAATTTTGTAGATCCTGTAGATGTTCATGTGACATAAAAATAGCATGATATAAAATTTGGTTTAAATTTGCTCAGCACTGGCCTAAACTAAGTGGATGTCCCATTGTTGTTAATGCATAGTGTTTCAAAAAAGCTATGAAAATATACCTATAAAGGTCTACGTCAGCAAATTAAAAATGTAGGGGTTGAAAAGGAAGTCAAATATATTGATTCTCACAATGACCAAAAAATAAATTTAAGTCATTTTACTGTGAGGGGAAAAAAAAAAAAAAAGATGAGAATTTTAGGTCTTCCAGGTGATCCTACAATATCCTGTTGTATTTTAAACAAAGGATGTAATTAATTGTCCTGACATTCATTTACAAAGGTGTATTTCATCAATATATTCTTAGAAGTTTAGGCTGATCGTTGTCCCCAAATACCAAGATATTAAAAGATCCATTTGCTCAGCTAATATACACAAAGCAGTGAAGTATCCAGAGTCTGGGTTTTTAGTCACTATGCTTAATCTGAATCTAAATAGAAAACAAAACAAAAACAAAACAAAAATAAAAACGCAACAAAATCTTTGATAGAAATCTTGTCTAAAATGATGGGTACTAGAAGGGACACCTGGGTGGCTCAGTTGGTTAAGCATCTGACTCTTGGTTTCAGCTCAGGTCCTGATCTCCTAGATTCATGGGTTTGAGCTCCACATGGGGCTCTGTGCTGGCAGCATGGAGAGATTCTCTTTCTCTGCCCCTCACCCCACCCCCCCCTCAAATAAACTTAAAAAAAATTTTAAATAAAGACAATAAAATGGATACTAGAAGTTGATCAGTTAATCAAAAAAGTCAGTTAAAGTAAGAAATTATCTTAAGCAATTTATTACATAAACAGACAGATATGGAAAAAGACTGAGATATGCACAGAGGTGACCATATTTCCATATACGACCAAACATCTTCTCTCAGTAGATATATTAGTGTTCAACAGGCACTGAGCTAAATATTAAGTGTAGGTGGTTTATTTGAAAAAATTATCCCCAGAAAACACAACTAAGAATGCAGTTAAAGCGATTCAGAGAAGGGAGGAAAATCAACAATGTGTAGTTTTAGCTATGGCTACTGAAATCCGACCATACTGAAGACCCTCTAAGAAACTATGTGGTACATCTAAGAAGAAACAGGCTCTGGCTGTATTTTTATTCCCTGATTCTCAAGCTTCACTGAATCAGGGTTGCACCTGGGGTATTAAATCCCTAGCCCTTTGGGTGGCCTTATCCTTGGACTGAGCGAGATTCTGTAGCCCTAAGGAAATTGCTTAGGCAGAAAGTCAGAGAAATGTAAATACTTAGTCTGAAATTCTGTAAAGGTGTTGGGTACTCTGTGTTGAAACCTAGGGAAAGTGATGTGAATGGAGCATCAAGCATCCCCAGAGTCTGCTATTATTATGGATGGGGGAGGGTGGGTGGGTGGGGTCCCTGGTTGGAATTTCTCATTGTTTTTCTTGATTTCACCAAAACCATCCTCTATTTTCTATAATATCCCAGTCCTAGAGTTGGAAATTATATTTCTAGAGTGAGAAATTAAAGATACTTGGAAAGTAATCAAAGTGTAGATTCTTTCCGACGATTTAGTTTTCATAATATTATGTTTTCTTCAAACCTGTATAGTCATTTTACCCTCAACTAATTCTGTCATGTTCTTTTTAACAGTATTGAACAGTATTATTTTAACAATATTTAACAGTATGCAAAATAATGTTATAATAGATAATTAGCATTAAAAATACTCTAGGCATAAACATGTTTGGGAACACATGCTGAATCTTGATAAATGTACAACTTACCTGGTAGAAGAGTGAAGGCAGTGGGGTCGGATTTCTGCTTTCCTCAGACACCAGGTGGAAATGTTTAGCAATGAAGGTGCAACTATGGGTTGGTTGATCTTATGGATTTGTTAGGTGGAACTGCTTTCAAAAAGTTGCTGGTTTTTACTGCTGCCATGGATCTTACTCTTAGTCCTAGAAAAGTCTCATTTTGATTATTTACATTTTAATTTTTTTTTGATGTTTATTTATTTGTGTGAGACAGAGAACACAAGCAGGGAAGAGGCAGAGAGAGAGAGGGAGACACAGAATCGGAAGCAGTCTTCAGGCTCTGAGCTATCCCTGCAGAGCCTGATGCAGACCTGGAACCCATGAACCCTGAAATCATGACCTGAGCAAAAGGTGGATGCTTAACCGACTAAGCGACCCAGGCGCCCCTGATTTTTAAAACAAAAGTGCATTTTTAAAAACAGAAGTGCAAAGGAAAAAAAAATGATTCATTGTGTGGCCTAGAATGGTCACACTATAGCCATGCACACTTACACCCAGATAACCAAAAGGGAAAGTCACTCCCATGACTAACTGATAAGGCAAGACCTCCATTCACCCAAAAATGAGGCAGTGAGATAAAAAAAAAATGAGTGAATTAAACAAATCCTTTAAGATAATAATGTGTCATAAACTCAGGCAATCACATATTTAAAATAATGATTCAAATATATTACCTTTGTAAGAATCAATCACATAAGACAAATTCTAAACAAAAATATAAAGTGAGTAAGTCTTTGGCCTTACTTTGTTCTCCTGTCTTGAAACTTCTCTTACTTACAGGCACTTTGGCCCTTCATGACAGTCTATCTTCCAAATTCTCCTTCTTCAATTTCTAGCATAGCATCATTGCTAAAAAAAAAAACAGATTGTCATCCCAGAACTTCGTTTCCAGACCCCTCCTTTATCTAAATGGGGCCAGTTCTAAATGATAGAAAATGGATGGAAGCAATGTGTATTACTTCTTGGCCTAGATATTTGAAAAACAGGTATGCCTTCTCCTCATTTCCATTTCAATCTATTGGCTGGATATAAAGCTCAGAGTGAACTGGAAGCTGATAAATCTGCTGGCAGCCTGGTCCCTGAATAGCTGAAGGAACGGATCATGACCCTTTCCCAGCTCCTATCCCCTGACTTGGAACCACCTTTGACTACTGAGCTAAAGAGAAAAAAGATTAGATGGAAGCCTAAGTTTGAAGTAATGTTATGTGTTTCCCAAACCACTTCATTTTCTTGGCAATACAGGAAGATATAATACTGAAACTGCCTTCTTCTTAGGATGGGTTTATATCTCTTAGTTCTGGTTGGTGGATTTTGGGTAGAATTGATGTATACCACTTTCAAACACAACCATAAACACCTTGCATGATCCTGCATTCTCCCTATTCTCCCCTGCAGTCTTTTGGAGGTTTATATTGAAGACAGAAGGAGCCTAGGTCCCTAACTGACCAAGTAGAGTACCTTGAACTAACTGTGACATAAGTACTTATTAATAAGCTACTGAATTCAAAGTTGCTTATTTCAGAGCAGAGATCTTCCTCTAAATAATACAGAAACTAAAAACTTGAAGTGGGGTATTGCCATAACAGAAGCATAAAATGTATAGAATTGGTTTAGTGGCCAGATGGTGGATGATGACAAAACACGTATCACAGGCTGAGTGCTAGAGATCCATATTATCTATGGAACACATTTCGTAAATTGTCGCCTACACTCTGTGCCAGCTGAACTTATTCTAGGGAAAGAGGTTAGAAAACAAAACTACTAATAGTATGTGCCAGTTGTTTCTGCTGTGTTTGGTGACAGTTCTAATAAAGAGATGGACTAAGAAAAAGTAGCTAAGTTTGCAAGCAAAAATAAAAGAGAATGAACATTTAGAAAGGTGGGGGGCCTTGCTATATGCTTCCAGACTCCAACTAGTAAGAGGTGGAATTCATAAAATTCTTGAACAGAGTGACTCAGTCTTATGCCCAAATTCAGATTTGTAATCCAACCTTCCTAAGAAGCCTGATAGCCTCAAAAGAGCTGGCATTAGCAGAGTCAGAGGCTTGAAGATGAAGAAGAAAGAAAATTAAACAGATTTGTGAGCTATATCTGTTAGGCAGAAGCTAGATACGTGCAGTGGAAGGAACGCCCTGAGGCAGAGTCCCAAGTCCTTGAATGGGGGAATCGTAGACACAGGAAGAAGTTGGAGGCAAGGATGGTGACAAATAGGTTACACATTAGAAGCCACCAGGGCGTATTATCCTGATCTTGGGGCTTCCAAGACCTTAGGGCTGACAGACCAAGAGCCAGAGGTGCAGAGCATGTGCTCTCCGCTTCTACCTCTACTCCAGGATAAGATCTAGACTCATTCTAATGCATTTACATTGTGGGTATAGCCCTCCCCACCTTGGAGAAAGGCCATGACATTCAGGTACAAACCCTGTATAGTCAAAAATTCCCCCTCCCAATTTGTGGGAGGAGTTCCCCAAAGGATTGGAAGGGGCCTCTAATGGAGACCACCCCACTGTAAGTCACAGCTCTCCTTCCAGCCCAGAGAGACCCAATAATATCCAATCCCCAAACAACCTAGGAGCTGGTCCCATGTTGGAGAACCTGCCTGCCCTCCCACCTTGCAACTGCACTTGCCCTTTAATAAATGGCTTGGCACCTGCTACTTTCCTTCTGGCTGTCCTTATTCAAATGTAGATCCTCACATAAACCTTTTTCTGGGGAATCCAAGAACTGGGAACTCCATTCACACAACACAGACTCATCAGTAACATATCTAAGGAAGATCTTTAGGTGTGAATACTGGCACATGGAAGTGACAAAAACCAAATAGGTCAAAAGACACAAAATGTGTGAAAGAATTCTACCGACAAAAAAGTAAAACATGAGCCTGGTCTAAAACAATGGAGGATTTGTGGGGGAAAGTAAATGACAATCATCAGGCTACACAGGTGGCAAACCTAGTAGTCCTCAAGAAGAACATGCTCCCTAACACTTACTTCAGATGTCTATAAGGAAGACAATAAACAAGAAACAACCTCTCAGAGGGCAGAGCCAGGGAATCTCTATGGAGAAGATAGTTCAGGAGATTCCTCCCAGAGAATGGAATTAAGACCTCATTAAGGAGAGATGGCCTTCATAATGTTCACTAAGCAGGTTTCAGTATTTATTTATTCCAGAGTCTATTCTGTGGAGGCCATTCTTCACCTTTTCATATGAGAATGTTATCATGTCATTGTTGGGTTTTGAAAGATGGGAGCCATATAAACACTTTTTTCAATTTATAGATTCTGGCCCAGTGGAATAGATAGTGCATCACCTGGAGATTCAAGACTTTGAACTGGAGGAAGTGACTGGATTAACTTTGGGTTATCTGCATCATTAGAGAGGTCATTAATGTTTTCTATATTTAGAAGAAACAGTGCAACAGATACTTCATACTTGAAGGACTGACTCTGGAAGAGAAAACACTATGTGCTCACCAAATGCTCCTTCTTCCTTAGCACATGGGAAGGCTACGTTATTCACAAATCCTTTGGGCTTGGGGGCTAGGGGAGGGGATCATATGATTGAAACCTGGCAAAGAAATGTGAGTAGAATTGATGTGTGCCACTTCCACACATGGCAAAAAAAAAAACAAAAAACAAAAAACACTTATGTGATTATATATGCTCTTTCTTCCTTTTTGCAGAGATATTAGGAACTACTTCTTGAGAAGAGCATAGTCACACAATGGGAGGAACATAGGTCTGTGAATGACTGCGTGAAGCAGACTCTCACCTGCCCACACAATACACTGGGAGATGTAAATAAACAATGAGCATGCATTATGCTAAGTCATTAGGTATTGGAATTTAGTATAGCAGTATATTAGTCTCTAAAGATCAGCTTGACAAATTACCACAAATTCGGTAGCTGAAAACAACATAAATTTATTCTCACATAGTTCCAGAGGCCAAAAGTCCCAAATCAAGACATCTGCCGGGTCATAGTCCCTCCTAACACTCTAGACGAGTCCTTGTTCTTCCAGTTTCTGGAGGCTAGTAGCTACTTTTGGCATTTCTTGGCTTTTGGATATCATTCTAACCTCTACCTCCATTTTCACATTGATTTCTCCTTTGCATCTCTGTGTGTCTCAAATGTCCCCTTGTCTTTCCAATGACAGATGTTATTGGATTTAGGGCCCATCATTCCACCTCCTACTAGCATTTAGCCTACTCAACTAATTAAGTGCTCAAGTTATGCTACACATTGTTTTTTGTAAGAAAATATTAGCATTTGCTACCCAGATCACAGGTCAATGTTTCAAAATCTGTAGTAATCTAAATATTTTAAGTGGGTACACATATGAATATTAAGAATTATACTCATCATTTTTAAGGTTCATTCTTAATGATATAAAATGTCTCATTAAAATACATAAATGTCAAATAACTGAAAGAAAAAAAAAACTTCTATTAGTAAGCAGTAGAAAAGCCCCTTGAAAACAAAGGGGCTTTCCTAATATCCTTGAAATTATGGCATCAGGAGGCACTAAAATGACAGCACGTAAGAAGAACAAAGGTGGCCTCTGAGACTAGGAAACAGATCCTTTTGAACAAGACTATTGTAGGTAGTCTCCAAGTTTGGACAAATGGCATCCAACAGTGACTAGCTTTTGAAAAGTTGCTAAGCTTCCACCTATATCCTCATTTTGGAAAGATAAGTCAATCACACTCCTTTTTTTTTCCCACTGTGCCAATACAGGGATAGCTTCTTTAGTTTAACTGTCAGTGATCATATAAACTAAAACACAGAAACAAGTATGTATCAGGAGAAGCCATGCTGAAGAACCACACAGAGCCTGAATGTTGGATCAAAGCAGAGCTTCCCTCTGTCCAACAAACAAAACATTTTATAACAAGAGTCACATATCCCTAATACTGACCCATCAAATGAGAGAACAAAGACAACAGCATAAGTCTGGGTGGCTCAGTCAGTTAAGCATCCGACTCTTGATTTCAGTTCATAGTTTCCTGAGTTTGAGCCCTGTGGTGGGCTCTGTGCTGACAGTGTTGAGCCTACTTGGGATTCTCCCTCTCTGCCCCTTCCCGGTTTGCCCTGTCTCTGTCTCTCTCAAAATAAATAACTTAACTTAATTAATTAAAAGCCATTTCAGGTGGCCTGGGTGGCTCAGTACCTCAAGCACCTGACTTTGGCTCAGGTCACGAATTCACTGTTCCTGAGTTTGAGTTCCACATGGGGTGAGCTCAAGCCCTGCTTCGATAAACACAAGCCCCTCTTCACATAAGCCCTGCTTCTCTCTCTCTGCTCGTCAACTCATTTGTGCTCGCTCTCTCTCTCTCAAAAAAAAAAAAACCAAAAAACAAAAAAGAAAAAATGTTTCAGCAGGGACATGCCAACTGGTCTTATATAAATCCTCACCAAAAGAAAATATTTCAAAGACTTCATCATAATCTCTACAATCTTAAGCACTTGCACCTGAATATTCATTACAGATATTTCAACAAACATGAGCCCTATTATCATTTATGTAAATTCACATCAATCTTAAATTGAACATTATTGGAACAAATATATTTTTGGCTTATTACAAAGATATGTAATTAAGACATCAAAAAGCAGAACTAAGTCACATTCTTATAAATACATTATGGCCCAAATTTTCCTAAAGTCAACAGAAAGGAAAGACAATTAGCACGTTATTGGTATTCGTGTTCATTTTGTTCCAATTTCCAAAGCTATTCATTATATTTATTTTAATGCTTTGGCTAGAGGTTTCAGTCAAATAAAGTAAGTGTATAATATTTCCCTTATTTATATACTTAACACTACTTAAGAAAAAATGTATGTTAACTTGAGGATAGGATTGCAAACTAAAGAATAATAATGGAATTGCAACATTTCCTTCCCTACGTTGACCATTAAACACCCCAACACCAATAACAACAACACTGCTCTGGACATTAACCAGCAGTCAAGCATGTATTACATGATAAGAGAGCTAAATTTTTGCATTTCTTCTCATCTTATTTTCCATATGACCTTAGTAAATAATTCCTTTCCTGACTACTGTGTAAAGAAAATATGAACCTAATAACAGAATTTCAATTTGGAGATTTCTGGACAATAACTTTTAATAACTTTTAGCTTTTAATTATCTTTAATCAAACCTTGAAGCTTTGTTAAAATAAATCTGTTGATTCAATTGGTTTCGGGTAGGGACAGTAATCACACATTTCTAAAAATTTCCTTGGAGATGCCAATGTTGCTGGTTCATGGACCATACTTCGAATAACAAGGCTGTAGTCACATTAGAGTAATATTCAATTTTCGTTTCATTAAATTCATATTGGCTACAATGATGACAGAGCCATATAATACTAACATACAGCAACAACAACATCTAAAAAGAAAAAAATACACAAAAGGAAATATAACAACTTTAGAGTTTTTAAGCCCCCCATTTATATTCTTTGAACATATTTTGCATATCCTAACTGCAACAAACACATAGCTAGCTCAGTAGCCAACACTTCTCAACTACGCTAACAATTCAGAACTACACTAACGCTTTCTCAGGCAGATTTCCTTGCATCTTGCTCATTTATTTATTTTTCATATTTTCAGTGTCCGCAAGTGCTCTTGGCAGCTTAGCAAGAGCTCATCTCTCATTTCACAGCCATATGCTGCTTAAGTAATGACAAAGCCCCTTTGCACAAATGGAAAAATGAACATCCTTAAAAGCATCTCTGAGCTCTCGCCAAAAGGTGCCACTTCTTTGAGATCATTGTTCAAACCCAACTTGAAGGAATATTTGCCTGATTTCCTGCACTATATTCATTCAGATTTGTCACAATGCTACCCATTAGGATCACCTACCCAAAGATCACCACTTGTCGGGGCGCCTGGGTGGCTCAGTCGGTTGAGCGTCCAACTTCAGCTCAGGTCATGATCTCATGGTTCGTGGGTTTGAGCCCCACATTAGGCTCTGTGCTGACAGCTTGGAGCCTGGAGCCTGCTTCGGATTATGTGTCTCCCTCTCTCTCTGTTCATCCCCTGCTCTCACTCTGTCTCTCTCTCTCTCACACACACACACAAAAATAAAGATTTAAAAAAATTTAAAAAAGAAGAAAAAGAACAAAAATAATAACAAGAGACCACCACTTGTCAAAAAGAGAAACTTGCTGGAAATCAGTCTAACAATTCACCTGAAAAATTAGGTTCTTTAGAAAACCTCAAAATTTTGTTCATTGTTACATGCATGTATGTGTACAAACACACGTATATAAATTAAGTTTACAAATATGGAGAACTTAAAAGTAGAGTGAGAAAATTAAACTATTAATAACAGAAATATTTGACAGAAGTATAAACAGCCCTATTTTCTAAATAATGTTTCTTTGTACCTGAAAATAATATGCTTACTTAGAAGTAGCATGGAATAATGGTTAAAGATATGTATACTAGAATCAGAGAGACTTAGTGTAAATCCCAGTTCTGCTTTCCAATAGCCATGTGACACAGGACATTTAACCATTCTAGATCTGTTTTTGTTTTTGTTTTTTTTCCAATAGCTTCTGCTTCAGAAATTTGTACTAGCTTTTGCTACATAGCAAAACCCACAAAATCATGTAGGCATAGAATAACAAACAATATTTTCTTTTTTTTTTTAATTTTTTTTAACGTTTATTCATTTTTGAGACAGAGAGAGACAGAGCATGAATGGGGGAAGGTCAGAGAACGAGGGAGACACAGAATCTGAAACAGGCTCCAGGCTCTGAGCTGTCAGCACAGAGCCTGACGCGGGGCTCGAACTCACGGACCGCGAGATCATGACCTGAGCCGAAGTCGGACGCCCACCCGACTGAGCCACCCAGGCGCCCCAACAAACGATGTTTTCTAACTCAAAGTTTTACATGTTGGCTTGGTGAGTCCATCTGTGGATTAAGTTCAAGCCAGCTCCATTCAGGGACCTGGATTGGATAGACAGGTGCTACAAGGAGGGATGTTTCCTTCATGGTGGAGTTCTAAAGCTTCCAAGGAGTTAGGTAGTAAAATGTGCTGCTTCTTAAGACCCAGGTTCTACACAATGACAATGCCACTTCAGCTTACATTTGATTGGCCAAATTATATGGCATGTCCTTCATCAAGGAGGTGTGGAAAAAAAATCTCTCCCTCCGAGGTACTAAGGAGAGAGGCAAAGACAATTATCTGAACAATCATCTAATATTCCCCCAATTTCTTGTGAGGGTTCTAAAATGCAGTTAAGATGCTTAGAGACTGGTATACAGTAAGTACTCAGCAAATGCTTAGGAAAGAGAGATTTAGAGCAACACTAAGAATCTGGCTGATGGTTCACCAGCCATTTCCCTGTATTTCATTTAGATACACAGGTCAACCACATTTTCCAGTTTCCCTTACATTTCGGTGCAGTCATTTGTCTGAATCCTGACAATGCAAAGTGAGATGAAGTAAAATATGAGACCTCAGCCTGTCTCAAAAAATCTCCCTGACAAACTGCGATGTGGCTTAAAACAGAGGTACCAGAGGAAGAACCAGACAGAGGTTGTAGACAAAGATGTCCACCAGAATTTTTGTGAGATAGAGATGTTTCATAGCTGTACTTCCCAACAGTTACTAGCCAAATGTGGTTACTGAGCACTTGAAAAGTGGCTACTGCTACTGAGGAGTTGAATTTTTCATTTTAATCCATTTTAATCAAATTTTTTAAAATTTTTAACATTTTTTTTTTATTTTTGAGAGAGAGAGAGAGAAACTGTGAGTGGGGAGGGGCAAAGAGAGAGGGACACACAAAATCCAAAGCAGGCTCCAGGCTCTGAGCTGTCACCACAGCAGGACCTGGAACTCAAAAACCTCGAAGATCATGACCTGAGCCGAAGTCAGATGCTTAACCGACCAAGCCACCCAATCCATTTAAATTTAATAGCCACATGATTAATGACTATCACTATTACGGCTCTAGGGAAGGACAAAGACTCTAGATAGCAAGAGCCTGCAAGGTTGCATGCCAATTAGCTGATTTAACTGTGACATAAGCGAAAAAAAATTTTTTACTTTGTTAAAAACTACTGAGATTTGGAGATTACGTGATAGAGCTGTTAACCTACTCTAATAGGAACTATATAAAACAGAGTTAAGCATGAAGGCTTTAGCATTAGACAGGGTGAAGTTTTAATCCTGACTCCATAATTTACTAGCTGCGTAATGTTGGGCAAGTTATTTAACCTGTTCCTGCACTTGTTGAATGAAAATATTACCAAAACCTACCTCATAGGGTGGTTGTATAAGGATTATATATGTCATCTAATGTTTTTACAATGACACCTGAAACACAGTAAAAGCTTAAAAATGGCAGTTATAATAATTGTTGTTGTTAACCAGTGAAATAAGCTGAAAATATAGAATTCATAAGGTCACCCAAAAACCCCTCCTTAGCTTAATGAAGCAAGATAAAATTTTTATGTGAGAATAAAGGGCTGAGGCAAATCCTAACACTAGTAAATTTAGATACGATGGATTATGGAAGTATAAGACCGCATTTTGGTACTATTTCTAGGACTTTAATAAACTGCATAGAAATAAGCAAGTAAAGGAACTCCAAATTTGTTATAAAAATGATTAAGGAAAAGGAGTACCTTAAAGAGACATACTAATGAATAATAATAAAATCTAAAACCCCAGCTGAAAACCCAAAGAAAAATAATGTAACATGAAAACTGAAAAGAGATGTGTTTGGTTTCAGAATAGTTTTCTACTAACCCCACCACCCACCTTAACTATACTTTATGCCTGGGACCCTGAGTATTAGGGAAAATACAAGTGGGTGTAGATGTCCATGAATTTGCTGAGCAGAGTGGATGTGAAGATGGAGTGGGTAGTTTATGACAGGATACTTACCCTAAATCAAAAGCAAATGAAACATATTATTGTGGAAGTGTGAAATTTCCATAATAATTTAACAAATTACCACCAGCATAATTTCATATGCACTTTAAAGGACATTTATCATCAATTTAGAAATGCCTTATTTCATCTAATTAAAGCAAAGCCTAATACAATTTGTGATAGAAATTTATATCAAGGAACAATATAATCTAGCATCATATTTGTTATGTTTTAAAGCTAGTGACCTAGTTGAAGGCAGAGAGCAATCAACTCATTTCAAGTGATAACCTTCTTCAATCTCAACTATATTGTGAAAACTTGAAAAATTATCAGGAGTTTCTGTCTTGTGGTGATGTGTAATTTAAGTAAGGCATTTCACATTTTGTTTCCCTTGCATATACCTCATGAAAAAATACTTTTAAAATGTTGATTTAAAGTATCTACTTGCAAATTTTTGAAATCATACTAAACATTACAGATATCAAACTAACATTACAGAAACAAAAATGAATGCCCTTTTCGTCATAAGTTTCCGAGAACTTAGGTTCATGGGGTTGTTTGTTCTGTTTCATGTTGTCTTGTCTTGTTGAGCCCATTTCTTAATATAAAAACAGCTTAAGATCATTATTTCCCTTAGGTCATCTCACCTAATACCATGGCTGTAAACATAATCAATATGCCAATGACTTCCAAATTTCTATATCCATTCCTGACTCTATCAGGTGACTTTGCTGAGATAACATATATCTGTAATTACCTCAATGGCTTTCAACAACATTTATTTCTTGTGCCCAGTATTCTAGCATTAACAACTCTGATGGGCTTGACTAGGAGCAGCTCAGTGTCATCTCATCTCACCTCAGATTCCAGGTGTGAAGGTGAAAGGATCACTGGAACATGCCACTCTCACTGTAGAGTGGGGGAAAAGGGACCCAACTAAAAATGCTATCACATTTAGAGCTTTTACTCAGATATAGAAACTTTCGAGTCTGTTCATATCATATTGACCAAAGCCATTCCTGTGGCAAAATCCAAAGTAATGGAGTAAGAAGCATGTCCTGCCTAAAGGAAAAGATGGCAAGAAAGAAGAAAAGGACAAATTCCTGTGAACAAATAATTTCATCTACGGTACTATGCTCTCTTGGAACTCATGGTTCATATGTACACTGGAACTATCTGATAACTCCAATTGGATGTCTAATAAATGTCTCACCCTCAGCAGGTCCAAAATGAACTAATTTCCAGTACCCTCTCCAAGCTATGATCCTCTGACTTATCCTTCCCATTTCAGTGATAGTACCATTACCCCGTCTACATTTCCGACCACTACTCTCTCTCAGACTATCCTGTTACCTCTCTTTTAGTGAGGGGTAGTATTTACAGACCTAAATCTGGTCAGTAGATTGCTTATTACACTGAGGGGAAAGTTGTGTTTTTTATATATATTTTAAAAATTTGTATTATGAAAATTTATAAAGTGCAGGTAATAGTGTAATGAATTTCATGTGCATAACTTCAACAATTATCAAACTCATGGCTAATGTTGTTTCATCTGAATCTCATTTGCTCCCAGCCAGATGCTTTTTAAACAAATTTCAGATATATTATTTCATCACTGAGATTATAATACAGAAAGAGTAGTATATTTAAATTATCAAATAAATCACTTTATACTCCTGTGTTAAAACCTACCCTAGGATCTTATCACTATGGGAATAAAATTATTTGCCCGATACCAATAGTATCAGCCTGCATCTACCCCTGTAACTTATTTCCCCTCATGCTGCTATTAGCTTCATCTAATAGGCTTTTGATACTCTGGATTTTCTATTCACATAATTTTCCTTTTGCCTCCCAAACTCTCCCGAACAATCTTCACATAGTTATTTTCTTCTTGTTATTTAGAACTCAGCTTAAATACTAACTTATCAGAAGAATATTTCCCGAAGATAACTGCAAAATAACCAACCAGGCACTCATTAGAAAACCTGTTGTTGGGGTTTCTGGGTGGCTCAGTCAATTAAAGCATCCAACGTCAGCTCAGGTCATGATCTCACAGTTCGTGGGTTCAGTCTCTGCATCAGGCTCTGTACTAACAGCTCAGAGCCTGGAGTCTGCTTCGGATTCTGTGGGTCTCCCTCCCTCTCTCTGCCCCTCCCTGCTCACACACTCTCTCTCTCTCAAAAGTAAACATTAAAAAAGAGAAAGAAAGAAAGAAAGAAAGAAAGAAAGAAAGAAAGAAAGAAAGAAAGAAAGAAAGAAAGAAAGAAAGAAAGAAAGAAAAGAAAAAAAGAAAAGAAAAGAAAACAAAATCCTGTTGTTGTTCTTGTTGTTGCTTTCATAGTACTCACTAATTTGGTAATTTTTTTATTACCCTATTACTTATCATCTGTTCACTCTACTAAGATATTTGGGAGATGAAGAGAAAAACTGGTGTTTTTAATCACTACACCCTTATGTTTAGAACAAGTGCCTTTTTCACTGTATGTGCTAAATAGGTATTTACTAAATGAACAGGCTGGTGAACTTTCTACTACTTGGACCAAAATACTCAATATTTTTACTGAATAATTAAATCAATTTTATTAAGCCATATAGTTTCTATGTTCTACAATATATTTCTGCCTAAGTTTCAGGGTTAGATCAAACAATCGCCACAAAAGTAGGAGAATGCTATCTAGCAATTTTAAGATTAAATACATTGATATGTTCATGTCCTATTTAAGTGAAGAATTAAGTCTGAGAGTTGGATTAGGGAATCTGTAGTATACTGAAGAACAATGAAAGCTAGATCTAGAATGCCTTGTGTGACATAATTTAAGACAGCTTGAAATAAAAATGAGATATCAAAGGTTCCAGTTTTTGTATGTATTTTTGAAGCTTCTAGACATAAACTGAGCTCTAAAATATCCAAGAACTTTCTGGGGACAGTTTTGTTTGGTCAGCCTAAAACCACTGAGGATCATGCTCTCTACCTAATCCTTGACCAAATTTGAAACAGAATATATTAGCAATTAAATAAAATATACAAGCAATAGCAGAAGGCAACACAAAGGAGAGCTAATAATGAAATGTTTTGTCATCTGCAGGAGCCATTGAGTGAGTGATGATGAGTAAGAATTTTTCCATTATCTCTATCCAAATAATGTATGATGTGTCTCTGTAAATGCATCCACTCCCCCATCTTCCAGGCAGATTGCCTCCTTAAGCTCCTTGAGAGAAATTTAGGAGCCACCATTGGTTAAAAAATATTTTACAATAAAAAATAATTACCTAGGAAGGATTTTAATAAAGAACAAAGTTTCTTTCTACCCATCTGTGATAGAGTGAGAACTTTCCTCAAATCATTTTTAAGTGGATAAAAAGGCAGAGAGGAAAATAAACTGCTATTCCTGGCATCCAAACATGACACTAGAAAGAACTGAGACCCCTCCCTTGCAGATAAACTTAGCATATGTCAAAGGAAAAGAAGGAGAAAACTTGTTAAAGATGCCAGTCTCTAGTTTCTTTATCTTTCTGTTTTGTGTTTTATATACATAAAAATGCACTACTATGGTGAATTCTATGTTAGGAAGAGAACTCAATCACTAGAATAGTAAGACTAGGGTAATAAGTACAGTATTTTCAAACTCAATTGTTCAAAACAGTAATTTTCTTTGTTTTCCAGAACTCAACCTAGTTTCAATTTTAAACCCATTCTATCATGGACAAAAAAGAAACATCGTTTTGCCAATTCAAAGCAGACTCAAGGATTCCTCCTACCTTTCCTTTTCTTCCTGATATTGTATATAAACACCAAGGTCATTTTGGTGAGAGATAGAATGGGAGATGTGGCGTCTTGTCATCCATCCATTGCCTATAGTGATATCCAATGAGGTATATTCTCTAATCCAGTTTCTGGAATTAAAAATCCTCATAATGGTATCATCTAAGGTGTCCAGTTCTCATGTGGTCTCATTATATGATCTATGCCACATAAGTTGCTACAAATGTCCCCCAGTTTTTCTGACTCACAAACCTATGACAACATCATTTAGAAAAACTATCTGCCTAGACTGTAAATCTTGATGCATGGAGAGCCCATTTAGCCATTTCATTCTATTCTCTTCTACTGAGAAGGCACAGAGAACCTTGGAAGCACAGATTTTTACCTAACTGCAAATCCCTAAATTTGTTCTACTTTCTCCTCATCAGTTTAGAATCACAAGTGAAGCAGGAAGGAGTAAGAAAGTCATACAGCATCTTGATCACTAAACTTCTTTTTTCAGGTATAAGGATCTTTCTCTAGTCTGGAGAGAGTTCTGGGGTGGGAGTGGAGGACAAACAAACTCCTTCTGTGTGGTCATGTACTTTTCCCCTAATTTTGTTGCCTTACACCTGGATAGTATCCTTTAAAATATAAAAGGCAAGAATGTTAGGTTTTTGCTTTTGTTCTGCTATTCTCTTGAGACTGTGCTCCCCTAAGCAAGGAGTGTTTCTTGTATAGCAGCTGTCTAGAAAAAGGAAAGTTCTTCGGTATACAAAAAGAGATTTTATATTTAATACATTATTTTTTTCATATTTAGTGTTCAACAATAAGTTAGTTTTCTGAACTTAATCAATTAATGACAGCTTAATAAGAAAGTATTAGATTTTATGTTACTTGTCTATAAAATTTCTAATAAGAAAGTATTTTGAGTTTGCTTTATGTAGAGCTTTCTCTCTTTTTTATGGAAAAAATAGCATCACTAGTTTAAAACCCGTCTGTAACAGTACAAGAGTAAATGTGGGCTTATCAGGATTTACTCTTAAATACAAGTGATGAGTTTAATTTAAAGAATGAGAGCTTAAATGAGGAATCTTATTATTTTTCCAAGATACCAGTGGTATTTACTCACTCATTCAAGTATTTTAAGTGAAACTGAGAATTATTCAAGAATAGTGTAGCCAAGCTAATTATCAAAGCTGTTTCATACAAATTACTATTTAGACAAGCTAACACAAGCCATTGTGCTCCTCACCATACAGAATTCACAAATTGAAGACAAAATCATCTTGTGAATTTATAAGAAAAGTAATCTAGTACATAGTAATGAGTAGTTAGGATTTTGTTGATTTATGATTTTTAAGATGGCTTTCAGACTCAAGCTCATTTAACTCTCAAAGTAACTCTGTGAGGTATGCACAGTGGTTTTTTTTTTTTTATTTAAATAAAAAGCAATTAGACTCAGAAGAGGTACATTATTTACTTGGGGTCATAAGTCACAAAAATTCAAAAGGAGAGCTAGAACTACGTTTTGAATGATAATACAATGGTTTTTCTACCTCAGAATTATAGTAGCAAAATCTTAATGAGAGTCTTACTGTACTCAGGGATGGATTGCACATATTAGCAGCACAACTTAATTAAAACACTCTTATTAAAGAGCTATGATGGGGCCCATAGATGTAATCTGCCCCCTAGGAAATTTGATAATTCAATAGATTACCCTATTTCCTGAGTAATGTGTTATGCTACAATATTTTAAAAGAAATATCTGTTCTTAGTAATAACCCTTCCACATCTTATTTACATGACTAAAATTCTTACTAATCTATTCCTCTGATATTTTACAAAATAAACATCTAACTAGTTCTCTTCTGAAAAACCATAAATCCCAAGTTATTCAAATCATGATTGATGAGATTTATTGGATATCAACATGAGTCTTCAATAAATAATGCTTATTCTTTTCAACAAGCCTGCATAATTCAACAATGATGATGATCGGAAAGTGTGATAAAGAGCATACTAACATGATAGAGATGTGAGTAACTGTTTTGTCTTCACAGAGTTTCAAAGAATTGAACAAATACAGAATTCATTACGGCAGTTCTTCAAATAAAACTAAAAAGGAAAAAAAAAGATCAGTTCAATTTCTATAAGCGAGAGATTGGAATTAGTTGAAACAGGCTGTGGTAGCTATTCTCTGGGGAGAAGAGTTGTTAACTCAATAGAATCAAGTCCTGAGATGGAGGGGGAGAAAAACAAACCAATCAAGGCTAATGGTTCCTGATGAACCCAGATTAAACACAGAGATTGGTCTGGTTTAAATATACTCAAGGGAACAGTCCTTCAGACAAGAGTATCAATTTTCACTCTGGGTCAATAGGATGAAGAGTGTGTGGTTAAAAATCAGATATTGCAAATGTATACAGCTTGAGTCAGGATGCGTGTTGGGGAAAAACAAAACAAAACAAAACCTGGCTGTCAGAAGATGCTCTGAGGGTATGTGATGAATTATAATTAATATAGCTAAATAAAAATCATTTAAATTAATTAGAGAATTGAGGAAGATAGTTTAAAAATAAATATGTGCTGGGGGAGGGGAAGAAAAGAAAAAGAGGTTAGAGTGGGAGAGAGCCAAAGCATAAGACACTCTTAAAAACTGAGAAGAAACTGAGGGTGATGGGGGGGGGGGGGGGGGGAGGAAGGGGAGGGTGGGTGATGGGTATTGAGGAGGGCACCTTTTGGGATGAGCACTGGGTGTTGTATGGAAACCAATTTGACAATAAATTTCATATATTGAAAAAAACAGAAAAAAGCAAAATAAATAAATAAATAAATATGTGAAAGTCAGGAACTGTTCTATGTATCTATCTTAAGAAATAGAAAAAAACCATAACATTGAAGATATGAAAACACTTATACATAAACTTTGTCCAAAACATCTAGGATTAAAATGAACAAAAACGCAAAAGTACTAAATAATATAAACACTAGAAAAAAAAAAAAAGAGAGAGAGAGATCACTGCACACGAATACTAAGTTTAAATCCTGTAAAGATTTATATATAGTCTGATTTCTCTTCAAGTCATATGTATCTTTCACCTTTTAAATACTGTAAAAGTTTAATCTTTTTCCACAAAGTAATTTCTATATTTTTTAAGTTTATTTATTTATTTTGAGAGGGAGAGAGAGAGCACGAGCAGGGAGCAGAGAGAGAGAGGAAGAGAGAGAATCCTAACTAGGCTCCACACTGTCAGCGCAGAGCCTGATGAAGGGCTCAGATTCACCAACCTTGAGATCATGACCTGAGCCGAAATCAAGAGTCAGATGCTCAAATGACTGAGCCAGTCAGGTGCCCCAGTAATTTCTAGGTTTAAAACAAACCTAATAAAAATTCTCAATATTATTTTTGTTAATCTTACACAATGCCACTAAAATTTATTAAAGGATATACTGATAAAAGGCAAATAAATTGATGGTATCTCTATAAGGATGTTCAATGCAGCCTTGTTTTAAATAGTGAAAAAATGCAATTATTTAAATATTTAAATTAATGATGCTGCAACTGATGACTATGATTTTTTAGGCATTATTTTTTTTTTTACAATAAACACATTGTCAGGTAAGTTACGAAATGGTATGCATATTATAATGATGATTTTTATTTCAAAAATATTCTGGAGATATGTAATAGTTATGAATAATAATACTTACAAAAAAGACTGAGCCAAACCCTCAGTGCTCCCCGATGGAGGCAGATAAGTCTCTCAGGATGGGAATAGAGAGGACTACTCACTATCTGGTTTGAGGAACAGTCTTTGAGCAATCCCCAAAATTTGTAACTGGCCCTTCCCAGGTATTTTTAAGTTCATGCTTCCTTCTTCAGTCTGATACCATTTAGTTTCTTCAAGGGAATAATCATAGTTTTTATCTACTGCTTACCAGAATGTTTAATTATAGACACATTATATATACACACACACATATATAATATATATGTACACATATATATATATATTATGTATACATTATATATACATATATATAGGTATTACGTATACACACATTTATTTACTTTCATACCCGTTATTACTAACTAAGGTTTCAGGCAGGGAAGGATGGCTGCAGCATATGTTTATTCTATAACTCTGAAACAAAAGTGAAGAAAATATTGAAAATATATTTTGTGAATAGCAGCCAACAGGGTTTTTACCTCTATGTTGCAGTGTTCATTCTTAAGTGGTAGAATCACAAATCATTTTTATTTTCTTCTTTGAGCTAATCCATGCTATCTGAATTTTCTACTCTTGGAATATATTGTTTTTGTAATTATAAAATATACAATTTGTGTTATTATTTTTAATTTCCCTAATTATATCTTCTACAATAAGGAACAACTGAAAACATTTAAAAATATCTTTACTTTTATTATCCCAGATTATTTATAGAAGGAAAATGGGCATTTTCTATTAAGAAATGCATGCAGATCTGTGCAACTACTTATTTCCGAGACTATACTGTGTTAACTGATCACACTATTAGAGTATAACTTTCTTCAGAATAAAAATTGCATCAAATGCATTTTGATACTCTTGATACCCAGCTAGCACAGGGCTTTGCACATAGTACTTAATGAAACTTAAGTAGAATTTAATCCAAGTATTTTAAAGCTAACCTACTATACCCGTATCAGTCTCATTTAATTTTTTTTTTTAATGTTTATTTTTGAGAGAAAGAGAGACATGGGGCGCCTGTGTGGCGCAGTCGGTTAAGCGTCCGACTTCAGCCAGGTCACGATCTCGCGGTCCGTGAGTTCAAGCCCCGCGTCGGGCTCTGGGCTGATGGCTCAGAGCCTGGAGCCTGTTTCCAATTCTGTGTTTCCGATTCTGTGTCTCCCTCTCTCTCTGCCGCTCCCCTGTTCATGCTCTCTCTCTGTCCCAAAAATAAATAAACGTTGAAAAAAAAAAAAAAGAGACAAAGCACAAGTGGGGGAAGGGCAGAGAGAGAGAGAGAGAGAGAGAGAGAGAGAGAGAGAGATCTGAAGCAGGCTCCAGGCTCTGATCTGTCAGCACAGAGCCCCATGCAGGGCTTGAACTCATGAACTGTGAGATCATGACCTGAGCCAAAGTCAGTTGCTTAACTGACAGAGCCACCCAGTTGCCCCTCATTTTATCAATCACCTAATACATCCTAACTTGATACATTTCAGGGGGTATGTTTTAACTCCCTAAAAATACTTTTTAAAAGCGTTTCTATAACAAGTGTATGTCATCATATTGAAGATACGAAATTTGAGGCATATTGTGTACTTTTTCATTATAAACTCTGTTTTATTATCTTAAAAAAACAAAGAGTATTTAGTACCTCAAAGAGAAACTGCCTATGCTCAAAGGAATCATTACATGCTTGAGATCCGACTAATAGTATTATTTCAATTTTTGTATTTAAAAATATTTTCCTATCATTATTTCAGGAACAAAAATAAACTTGAAAACTTACAGCATACAGCTCCATGTAGAACTGACTAGCATGTATTGTTAGTGTACTGAAAAAAACACTGGTTTTTTTTCTCATTGCCCAAAATGTTAAAATTTTGTGGAAGCTGGTTATTGGTCTCAGATTAGAGGCACATCTTCCCAAAGGGCACCCAAACTAGAATGTTTAGAAATATGGGTCACTGGGACAAAATTTATTGTAGAATAATGTACGATATGTAGGATTTCAGGGAACTTCTAGGATTTTTTAGGGTTCTGACAACATGCAATGTGAACAAGTCAGAACCTTGACCTGTTCCTCTATTCACTTTATTGAGCTGGGTTTACTATAAAAGCAAAAATTTCATATGTGCTGAAAATATGAACATCCCACATAGGGTTCCAGCAGCTAAGTATGAGAAAAAATTCTAATTTTACTAGACTGCTGATTGATTTCCTAAAGTCCCATTGCTTTCGATTTCTCAGTGATGACATACTTCCCTGCAGTCAATATGCATCTCTTAATTTGTTTGCAGGAAAATTGGCCTCTTTTGCCTTCTCAAATCACACTTTGTAATCAATGGCTATGTTCTAAATGCAACTCAGAAATGTCTTTAGAAATCAAGGGCAGTTTCAATAAATTATTTTTAGCGTGATGTCCCTCTAGGAACTTATTATTACTACAGCAAAGCAGCAAATTATATTTTACTTCTTCCTCGCATTTACAAACGGACACAGATTCTACTGCTGTAGGCCAAAATTTAGAGAACAGTCACATATTGTGAAGATATTTTGTCCAATAATATATATTCCCAAATCATTTCTTAGAAACATGCCACAGTTATATTATTCTCGTGATACTTCCTATATTTTAAAACATACAAATTGATTCTTTAGTCATTTGGTGAACCTAGTAAAGTAAATCTTCAATACCTGTACATGGAAAGAAGTCTTAATTTTTAGGAAACCCAAGGGCCATACTATCAAAAGACCCAGGGTAAGATACTTAGGCTTGTAATTTAAAGTCAAAATGAGATTACAATAATGAGTAACAAATACTGCCCAGAATGAACTATCTCATCTATATTGGGTGCTTCCATTCCACAAAATAGTTGATCTTTCTCTGAGATTAGTTAATGCATTATACTATTATTTTATTAGCTGTATGGTATAACTGTATCATTTCAGTTACCCACCGCTGAGATAAATCTCACCAGTAGATGGCCTACACAAGCCCCCCTGAGCGAAGATCTCTGGATTTGAGCACAGCACCTTAGCAAGTTATCATCCTTGACTGGTCTGCCCTACAAAATCCATTCCTTATAAGCAACAACAAATGCCACAACCTTAAAATCTTACAATAACGTCGGAAAGAGATCCTACATTAACATCTAGCCACAATGTAATCCCAGTTAATCCCATTGAACAAAAGATGAAAGTGAAGAAGCAATCAAAGCCAAACAGAAAACAAAGATACTGCCAGAACAACTGCCAAAAAGTATAGCTGAAAGCTAGTAGTAGGGTCACTTAAGGTAGGTCATAGAGTTCACCAAGACTGAGGCTCAGCTGTAGAGCCACTGCTGATCACCCACAAGTAAGATTCACTGATTCACTGACATCCAGTGCTAACTGGGCACCAGTGCTGCTCCAGGAACTGATCTAAGAAGGGGGTCCAGGAGTGAACAACCTAAACAAAGTCCCTCCTTTCACAGAGCTTCCACTTTGCATGAAAAAAAAAAAAATACACAAAATATATAAATGTAAAGTAATGCTAAGAGCTCTAGAGAAAAAGCAAAGTACAGAATTCTCAAATGACCATGTTACATACAGCAAATGCCTTGAATATATACTTTAAAATGACTTCAGTATAATGTTATACGAGTTATGAAACAAGAAAACAACTTCTGCAACTTATATTCATACTTATATAAGTAACTTTTCCAAAATTATTAGTAGCAGGATTAGTGCAAGATCCAACATTTTTTAATTCTAGGCTATGCCTAGATATATGTCTTAGTGTTCAGATTTCATTAGCCATAGGCTACATTTAGGTTTAAGGATTATAGTATTACCTTAAGAAGAGCATTAGAATAAAACTCAGTAAATGAGGATTCTAGGATTCAAGAGATCATGAGATCATGAGCAAATCTTAATCTCTTTTTGTTGGTTTCCTCCAACTAGTAAATGCGGATAAGCTCTTTCAAATAAATATAAAGGAGTATCTGAGAAATTTTGTTCAATTTAATTCAACACATCATGTACCAGGTATTGTGATAAGCATAGAGATACACTGAGGAAGACAACAAACACTAAATAATTCATTGAAGATGTTACAAAAGTGGAGATCTACCCTCTTCTAGAAGAAAGATAAGCCACTCTAAAACAAGCACAGACCTAAAGATTGAGGGTATAATAGTGCATCTACTAAGTGATGTAAATTTAAACTCTTCGAGGTTCCAAAGAAAAAAAGCAATGAGTATTTATTTGTATGATAACAGGGGTAGATGTCATATTAGTATAATTTTATATCAGAAAATTTACAATAAACCCCAAACCCTATATAAATGATATACAGGAAAATAAACAAGGTTATGTATGTTAATATCTTCACACTACATTTTTGAGTGAAATATGAACTAACCAATTAAAATTAAAACATGTCTAAATCTTACAGGTGTTTTCACAGAATGTGTTGCTAGCATTTTCTCTATCTTCTCCTTTGTGTCTCATTTTTCACTTACTTTACTCTATCAAACAATCACACTAGTTACTAGACAGCACAGTCAAAATAAAGTGGCACCTGAAATTGTTCATTTTTGTACTAAAATCATTGAAAAGAGAGTGAATAGCTGTAAGCAGTTTTCTCTTTAGAAAGTGTTATAGTTGTTAGAGAAAAGTAAAACATTAATTTCTCTATGAACTTTGTTTAATTATTTTTCATAAATTTTATAAAGCTGATCACACTCTTTAATTTGATTTAAATATCAAATTTTGATGATGAATCTGTATATATCACAGTGATAGAACAAAGAAATAAGATTTCTAAGGCTCACAAAAGCTACATCAATTTTCCATTAAAAGCTTCAGAATTTAGCTGATCTCATTTAATAACCTAATTAGTGAAAGTTAGGAAATAATAACATTCATTAATATATTATCTATTTTATATAAATTATATAATGAAATTCATCTACAGCCATAAAAACATTGGTTATAATATAAATAACTCTGATAATATGTTAACACACTGAGAAACCAAATTTAACCTGTAAGTATGTATTTAGTCACTGAATTTGTACAAAATCTATTCATCAAAACTCCATCTACATTCATTTCTTACATGTAGGAAAAAGGGTGAAGGGCAAGGAGAAAGGAAGGTGAGAGGAAGAGAAGAGAGAGGAAGGAAAGAAAGAATTTCTAATACCATATTCCTGCACCAAATCTCAGGCTTTTCAAATACCTAACACAAAACGGAAACCATTTTGTATGTTGTCATACTAAACATAACCAATAATGGCTCCTGTCCCCAGTTTCAGTTAAATGCTAAGAAATATAATTCTTGCTTTTACCTTTTGTTTTCCTACTATGATCTCCAAAGAGCCATTTCAAAATTATTGTTCTATTACAAGCCTGGCTCAGTTCCTTTTATCTGCCTTATTTGCATTTATGTTTGGGATAAGAATTTCATAATACAATATTCTCAATGTGCCTCTGATGGTCTTTTGAAACCTCCCCAATAATAACTCACCTTATCTCCAAAATATTAAGAAGGCCAGTTCATCAGCCCAAATGCCACAATTATTTCAATTATTTTATCTCCTCAAAACTAACCTTTTTTTTTTTTTTTTTTTTGCACTAAGGTCATAGTACCACCAATCCAATAGGATAAATAGGATAAAACAATCCACACTGCATACTTCCTTAAAGCTTTTACTTCCTATAGAAGTAGAAAGCAGAAGAAGAGGAACAATACAAGCAAGCACTGTGAAATTCTAAGTAGAAGACAGGTGTTTCTTTGATTTGTGCTGTTTTGCTTTATTTGACATTTAACAAGCTCAGAAAAATGAAAGATTTCTCCTTCAGGAGAACATATTAGATGAGTAGCCATAGTGAATCTTTTCCCTGCTGATCCCTAAAAGGAGAACAATTGCCAAGTGTTTGCATATGGGCCAAAAAAAAAAGCCTATCTCAACATTCAAACTGTTTGAAAGATGAATCATTTTAATATCTATGTAAAATTTGCATTCTATTCCTTTAAATCCTATTGTTTTCACTTACTTAAAAAAAATCCCAAACCTTCTAATAATATTGAAGCTGCAGGCTGCCACAACTCTCCTGTGTAGGAGAGTTTAGAGCACTGCTGGCATACAACCACACAATCCCTGGAGGATTTACTGCCAAGTCTGAAATACATTACTAAACAAGGTGATATTTTTGATGAAGCACATTAACTTACAAAAAAAATTATCAAATGCATGGCATATTTAACCTTAAGAGGTTATATAGTCAAACCACAGTTTCTAGGTACTATTACATTTGGCAAAAAACATAGTAATCTACTCTTCTGTTTGAACATTCTCAATAGGGGAAATTACATATCCTACCATGTTAGCAAGCATAGTAGTCAAAAAGTGATTCAAATTCAAAATGCCTTCCCCAGGTACAAGTCATCTATTCCTATCTACCTAGGATGCAATGAAGAAAATCTATTAACTACTATTACATCATCATTATCTCTTTTACGTTACTAATTTTTGTAAAGAAGCAATTAGTTTTACTCTGAATTGTGCAAGGCCTGTGAGATAATAATAGCTGGAAAGATAGCAATAGACTTGAAGCAACATCCTCAATACCTCTGAAACCTCAGGGGAACTGAGAAACCAAGGAATTGTCAATCCAAGGTCATGTAGAATTAAAAAAAAAAAAAGTCAATAGGAAGCCAACCTAGGACTTTCAGTCTTCTGCTCTTACTGTTTAAATAGTCTCACTATCTTTAAAGTTCTTTTCCATTCAGGTAAGACAAAGCCCTATGGGATTCATTCCCCCTTGTGCAGGTTGCTTAGCTGAGCCATACATTTCTATTGGCCCTATTGATTAGGCATCTGCTTCCTCTCTGTGGATGGTTTGCTCTTGTGGAACCGTGTTTAGCAGCTGTTACAGTTCAGATGAGTGTTGACAGGATGAAAATTAAATTAACACCCAATAACATTTTAACACCTGGTCCAACAACTGCAATATCATTGAATTTCACCTTTTCGAAATTGCTTCGGGAGTTAATTCATCCTTACTTTGACTTTGACCTAAGGAGACACTCCTATAATTTTGCTACAAAAGACTTTCCCTTGACTGTTCATTTATAATTTCCGTAAACCTTCCCTCTGATTCATGTTCAATGACTGCATGGGCAGTCTCTGGAAAATACTCAGAAATATTCCACTGGAAGATGTGCTACTCTCTAGATAATATGTAAAGAGTGAGCATGAACAGAAAATGTTAACCAAAAAGGAAGGATGTTTCACTGTAGCATAAGCCAGGCTGATGGGCAAATAATTATCTACTCTGGGAAAATAATGTTGGAAAGAATGCAGGTTTCTTACGCTATGACTTCCTAACTCTCGACTGGCATATGACTAATGTTAAGGATATAGAGCATGATCCTTATGCTAGTAGACTGTCGAGTCAGAAAGCCTCATTTAAAAATTCAACTCTGCTGCTCTCAAACATGTGACTTTGTTTAAAAACTTGAATCCCTAAGTTTTAGTTTCCTCATAAAATCCAACTAATAATAGTACTTGCTTCATAGGGTTGTTTGACAATTACACAATCCAGGTAAAACTCTTAAAGTGACAGTGCCCTACAGAATCTGACACATACTAAGTCTTAAGTAAGTCTTATGTACCATTATTTTGTCATAGACTACCCAAATTGAAAAGGAGTTTTGAGATCATTTAATCCTATCCTCTTATTTTACTGTTAAGTAAACATAAAGAAGTTCAGTAACTTCTTCAAGGATATATATCCACACAGTCAGTGCTGAGAAACAAATCTAGGTTTCCTCATCAGAGCTCATTTTCTTTTCAGAAGACTGTCAACTCCTTAATAGTCTACTTAGAAAAGATTCTGTGAACATACTATGTAACTCATTCACTTAAATTTCTTCTTTCTGTATTCCTCTTCTCTCTGGGAGAAAAAAAAAAGGTGGCATTTGCTATTTGCCAGGGCTATTGAGACCCATAGATAACAAAACTATCATCCTATCATTTGGTGTTGAGAATTCCTATCAGATGCTAGATGTTCTGCCTAAGATAAATATAACACAGTACCAAACATATAGTAAGGCAAGAAAAAAAATGTTACTGCATAACCACTTAACAAATACAGACCAATAAACAATTGTTAGAAAATGATAATCCATTTAGTGGATTTTACAAGATCTTCACTTCTTGTTTCTTTTGCCTTCAATTCTATTGCTAATTATTTTTGTAGGGAAGTGTGACTAGCAGAAGGGAGAATTGCATCTTTTAATATAGTTGGTATTAGTACTTGTTAACAATTTTTGGCAACTGTTTTGTATTTCTACACATTGATACTATAGGCTATGATGAGATTTTTGGATCAATAGTAAATTGTATTCATTCATCTACTTTCCCCACCTGTCTTTTTCCCCACGATTAGACTTGAGAGCTTTTGTTCTTGTTTTTACGATAGGTTAGTTTCCCATAGTATTTTCTTCCATTCTTTTTGTTTCATTTCATTTGTTTCATTTCTCATCCCGAATATATGGGAGTGAGAGTATAGACATGATTTGTAAGACACAATTTGGAGATAATACTTTCAAAAAATTGTACTTTGAAACATTATTTTATGTTAATTCTTTTTAGTAAAACATCTCAAATCCTATATTGTTAAGTTTGCAAAATTCAATGTAAGCATTAATTTTTCAGAAAATATTTTAATAAAAGAACATATAATTCCATGGTGAATAAAAGAGTGATGGGGAAGGGGGTATGAGGTTCTAAGTACTCTAACCTGCTAGTATGAGAAAGCAGTCTTCCAGAAGTAAAAATCAAATAGGGGGAAATACTTAATGTCTTCAAAATGTTGTATAATTGTTTAATTGCCTCATTCCTAAATGGTTCCCTCTGTCCCTTCAGGCAAATAAAGCCTTTGTTACTTTAACTCCAGAAAGAATCTAACCACCCTGGGGAGAATATACACACACACACACACACACACACACACACACACACACACACAATGTGCTTGGCAACACATATATCACTGATTCCTTCTATATTTCCCAGATAAACATATAAATATACTGGGACAGGTGTGTTTTAACTAAAAAAATAATAAGACTAATAAAAGTTTTAAAAAATTATTTCCAGCTACCTGAATATGCACTTACAACAGGAAGAAAGCTTACAAGATTCTCAAATTCTCATAGATATGATAATGGTTTTAATCAATTATTTGCAAGATTAATTATTTAGCTTCTGAAAGCACTCCTAAAACTAACATTTTCATACCATGGTATTAATATGTCAATGTTGCATGAGGAGTCATTTGAAAAAGAAATTTTTATAAACCTGCAAGTTCAACTAAAATATGGTTGAACATTGTTTTTTAAATTTTTTAAAATGTTTATTTACTTTTGAAGGAGAGAGAAACAGAGCATGAGCGAGGGACAGAGAGAGAGGGAGACACAGAATACAAATTGGGCTCCAGGTTCTGAGCTGTCAGCACAGAGCCTCACTTGGGGCTCAAACTCACGAGCCCTAAGATCATTACCTGAGTGGAAGTCTGATCTTTGACTGAGCCACCCGGGTGACCCTGGCTGAACATTCTTAAAAGGGCAAAGCAACAAGTAACACTTTGCTTTCGAATATTTTAATTATTCTGTACTACAAAGAGGTGTCATCATCTAGAAAAGAAATATTGTTTTTCTAGGAAGAAAAAAAGAAGGGAAAAAAGGAGTAAAATCAGGAAAAGTTCTGGGGCACCAGTGTGGCTCAGTCAGTTAAGCAGCTGATTCTTGGTTTTTGGCTCAGGTCATAATCTCCCAATTGTGAGGACAAGCCCCACGTTGTCCTTGGGATTGTATCTCTCCCTCTCTCTCTGTCCCTTTCCTGCTCATTCTCCCTCTCTCTCAAAATAAATAAATAAACTTAAAAAAATACTCTCAAAAAAAATTAGGAAAAGTTCCCATCTATTTTAATACCAAATATGGTGTTCTCAAGTAATATTTCATAAAATCATGTAATTGGAAATGTTCTTAATATTTCATTCTATCCACACCCATGCCTCCTGGAAAGAGAATCAAAAAAAGGAGAAAAACAACTATAGCATCTTAAATTAAAAAAAAAAAAAGGAGTTCATTAGCCTCTGGTTTTATTCAGAAATACTCCAGACATGAGAATATCACATTACTTTAAATGCTTATCATGTTCATAATCCATCTGTCCAATTGCGTACAGTGTGATCATTTGGGCAACCAAAGCACTACTGCCATTCATTAGACATAAAAGAAACCAAAAAACTTCATTCATTAAAAAATCCATAGAATCACAAACCCAGAATGAAGGCAGAGGATCACCTTAGAGGAGCACTTCATTTTATAGATAAAGAGACTATGACTGTAAAAAGTGGCATGTTTTGCACACAATCACACACATGATCAGAAAAAAACCAAGATTCCTATGAAGAGACATTACCTGATGGGCTAACATTCATTTTACTACACCACACTAACTTTACAAATTCCTTTGTGACTTATTACCAACACCTAAATGGCTGCACAAACTAACAGGGATTTGAAAACTCTGGGACATTTCCCCTATTTGCCAAAGAAAAATCAAGATCTTACCCGCTGGGTCATGACTCAGACAGGAGAAGTCATTTGTTCAAATGTTTACCTCCTGCTCTTGCAGTGCCTTAACCAGCTATAATATAAGATTGCTTCCCTGTTTGCTTAACATTTGGTGGTAATGCAATAAATAAAACATCAATCAGCAAGAGTGACTGTATTCAAATCAAGAAAATTTTGGAAGTGAAGGTTTATAATTATGTATTTGGCACCGATATATATTAGCAGAAAAATTATATATATACAGATTGGGTAAGAAAGTTAATCAAGTTTATTTCTGCATGTATAAATAAGGTACTAACTGTTTCAACATAAGACATGCCCACTATTAGAGCTCTCTGAATCTCTACTACGGCTGTTTATATGAAGGATGAGACATATACCTCTGTTTGGATATTGCTTTGCCCTTACTTCCATAGACTTTTTAGATGTTTCCCTGATTACACTTCTAATATAAGTTCCATTAAAAAAATAAACCAACCAACAAATACTATTTCCATGGAAACTAGAATTCGATCACCAAGAAAGCAAAAAAAAAAAGATCCCATTTTCATCAGCATTTAGGCTAGGCATACCAACAATAAATGTCAAGCCCTGGGAAATCTGCAGTGAGAATATTCTTTAAAGCAGCCTTGACAGACTCACCTAATCAAGACGTCATCTTGCTGCAGCACATCATACCCACATCCATATGAAATGCAACCTGTAGAAAGAAAAAGCAGAGAAAGACACAGTCACTCTTTGGCTAATGTTTTATTTATTACATCACCATCAAATGTTAAGTAAACAGTGAAACAGATTTTCTTTTACTTAGAACCATGAAAGAAAAGTCCTTTATCTAGAGATTATGATTTAAGGTTTTATTTTCAAACTGGGAATAATAAATGTAGTCATATTTGCTTTCAGTGAAAAATCAAGTTTAATATATTTATACAAATACAGCCATCCTAAGAAAATAGTTATAGAAGCTGAGGCTCCTAGAAGTTCATAAGACTGAGACTGAAGGAAGACTGCCTCAATTACACACCCACGATGATGTTCAAGATGAACTAAGTGAGTAGAAAAAAATACATATATATGTATGTATATTCATATATACAAAATATTAAATATAATAAAAATATATTGTCATCTAATACAAAATTTTACATATTACAATCTGTTTATTTTAGTGATTGCACTCAAAATATATAATTATTTAAAGTATTTCCCACCTAGCTTACTATTGTTTTTGTGCAAAGAATGAGTTACCAAATATCTTCAAAAACAATCACACATTATGAACAATTTCACAAATTGTAATGTGACTACTGGGGAAAGGTAAGAGCTTAATATGAAATATTGAATGTGAATAGTCGAATTTTTTTTTCTTTGTTCTTGTTACATGTTATGGACACAGTATTCATATCTTTACAGAACTATGCCCACACCCTAAAATGTAGACTTTTGGAAAAAGGGAAAGTGCTTTCCTAAGTAAGCTATAATGTAGGGACAGATCCCAGGGAGGGGAAAGAACTGCCATGGCTCCATACTAAAGAAACGGGTTGATTAATGGTGGGCAATACTGGAGAGTCAGTCAAGATAAGAAGAAGATTTGCTAAAACCAGGGATACAACAACCCTGAAAGGAGCACATTCCAGAATAAGTAACTTTTTCTTAAAGGACTAACAGTAAGCTCAGATAGTTTCTATATTACAATTAGTTTCTATACCATATTTGAAAACCAAAATATGTTTACTTACACTCAATAAATCATGACTAGCAACCTTAAGTATACTGAATCTACCATGTGGCTAACTTGTCCAAAACTAGCGTTAGAGATGGAGAGCTAGTTCAACAGCACAATTTCATGGCTGAAACCAACAGGGTTCCACTACTCAGGGAGAATGTCCATAAATTTAGGCATTATAAATATATAAATATTATAAATACAATAACTCAATATATTTATTGGCTCTCTTCCTAAAGCTCTCTAAAAAGTATATTTCCAACTTGTCATCCAATATTATCCCACCTCAGAATCTCTAAGATTTTGTATTTAAGAATTCTACTTGAAGTACCTTCACTTGTTGGATTTAATCAATTACTTCCACTCCTATTCTCCGTGAAGATGGAAATTCTATGTCTGCCATCTTCAAAACAATTTCTAATTGTAATCTTTAAAGTCATTGTATTTGTTTGGGTCATCTGAGAAGCAAACAGGAGATGGGATCTGTCTCTCAAGAGACTCAGAGAAACATCTGCAAAGAATAAAGGGGAGGAAGCGCAGGCAGGCAAAGAAAACCTTCAGACTGCAATGCAGTCCTAACTGGGAAAGAAGAGCAGCAATAAGGAGGATTGGTTGCAGTGCAGCTCTAAGAAAATCTCAACCAAAAAGACAGGGAATTCCCAACCCAGGCTTGCCCACTAGAAGCATCCAGTTTGCCATCAGAAAAGGCCAACACTAGTATCCCTGCTGTATTTAATCACTGATTGAGAAGATTTTAGAGAAGCACGACCTCATTATGTACATGGTGGTAGATCCTGAGAGGTGGCAGCAGGACACGTGTTTAACTCTGCTCCCCACAACAGGAGATCTGAGGTGCCTTTCCAAGAGCAATAGTTTTTAGACTCCTTCTGAATCTTTGGAAAAAAGGTCTGAATTTTGTCCTAAAATGTTAAGAGAATTATTAACTGTCAAAAAATCTGTAAGAATATGTATAGCAATTTACCCTCCAACTGGAGATAGGGATTCTATCTGTATCACAGTTACAGGGAAATGAAATTGATATCAGGCACACTGCCTACTGACAAACACTGTACTTGAATCAACATATCTCTTCATTCTCATGGGAAATTAAAAGAAAATCAGAGGACCCCACTTCCCCACTTATAAGTGTACATTCCTTTTTCTCTTGATTGATAAAAAATATCTTCAAATGAGTTTTTCTGTTTCTCAGTAAGAGCAGCATGCTTCTTCAGAATATGTAGATCCAAGAAGTTCTGTTACTTTGGCAAATACATACCAACTTCACTGAAAGGAGATAAACGAATGACAGCTTAGTTAGTGCTAACGCTCTACAAGGTGAGGCTCATTTGTCTCTCCTCACATAATTCTTAAAGGACCAAGGTAGAACTACACTATCTCAAGAGTATATAGGGACACAAGGTTCAAGGGTGAAAAGGTCCAAGGCCACTGAAAAACAACTAGAGAAATATTAGCTACATAGAAATGGTAGCGATTACTTAGCCTTGGTTTCCTACACTCCATTTTACCCTCCTGTTGGAGAGATTAGAAGGCAAAAATCATATAACTTCAACTCCCCTGGAATCTAGGTTTCTCAAAGTGAATTAGTTGCATTCACATTGTATTTGGGAGGGAGTGGTGGTTATAGCAAGCAAGCTCTAACAGGAGTATTTTTGCTTCAGACAGGCTGAATGTTCTGTTCCCTTGTCACTAATCATCTGGGTGTATGATGGCTGTGCTAACAGGTAGTAGCAGTGGCAATAGAAGGGTTTCGTTTTGTCTTTATCACAGCTAGAGTGTTGTGATCTTATAACAGAAAGTCCAATTGCAACCTCCTTAAAATACTTCTGTAAATACCTCGTTCCCTATGTGAACATCTAATTCCCTGTGAACACCCAACTCCCTATAAACACCCAATTTTCTGCAGTAAGTCTTTTTCCTTGGTTTCATTTTCCTGAACAAACTTCAATTGATACAATGATTAGAATAGAGATTTACATGTTTGATAGGGAAGTAAATGGACTGAAACCATAAGGCAGGACTACAGAAGGGCCGTATTTGCATCAAGATGGAAAGTTACTGTGAGAGAGTCATAAATTTACTAGGGATCTTCCAAAGAAAGACAACTTTGGTAGTAAATCCTGGGGAAAGGGATTACTGGTAGGGAATACCACAATACTTAAAAACTAGTAAATTTTGATGGAGATAGGAAGCCAAAGGCTACCTAGGACCAGTTTCTAGTACTTAATGATAATTCATCTTTGTGCTGTAGGACGCTTTCAAGATTGCAAAGTGGAACCATCTGAGCATTCCTTAGCTAGTGCCCTCAACAGATTGAGCTAAAAATTATGCTAAACATGAGAAATGTTATTATCTGTTTTGTAGACAAGGAGACTGGGCCACAAAGAGATTTTCGTAACTGACAAGTAGTAGATTCTGGATAAAAACTGTTTTTTGGTTTGTTTCTCAGTATATTTTATCTAGTACAATGCAGCCTCTCCACATAATATCTCTCCTACACAACAGTAAAACTTTTTTAAAAATATGACTTGAACTCATAGATGAATAATTTAGATATTGTATAGAAATTACAAGAAATCTGTAAAAACCTTTATATCCACTCAAATAGATAGCAAAAGAATGCACTTATCACTGATCTTTCAGTGAAGCAAACAAAATTTGCAACAGCAGGTATAACAGCAACCTCACTTTCTATGTCTAATAGCATCCTGAGAGTGCATATATACTTTAATGTTTGCCTCCTAAAGACTCTACATGTCTTATTCTGTTGGAGTATTGTCATTATCCATTTGTTCTTGCTCTAGGTGATTGTACCTGTCCATTCCACATGCATTTAATAGAGATTCAGAGTTACTGAAATTTTATATCACGGAGTATCATACAGTATTACTATGTGAAATGTAAGCACCAGACAGTAACAAGCACATCACAAAAGAAAATGTGTTTTATTAAATACACTAACATGAAAGAGGTAAACTTCAAGATGAGCAACAAAACAAGCAAAAGACACAGATATGTGCAATACATCTTACAGCAGGCTGTAGATGGGACAACCAGACCCAATGCTTTTGATTCTACAATTTTAAGTGACCTGCAATCCACATTTATTCAATCCCAAAACAACTGCAATCTGATAAAATGTAATAAGAATTAAACGTGTATGTCATGATTCTATTAAGGGAAGTGTGCGATGGGAGGATTATTACATTTTGTCTTCTGCATTGCTTATAAAATAGTTTTGCCACCATGTAATGAGCATCAAGGATGTGCCAGGAACAATAGTAGGTGCTCCACATAAATTATCATATTTATGCTTCACAATAATCTTATACAATATTAAAATTCACATTTGTAGATAGAGAAATATCTTAGAAAGTTTAAGAAATCTCCTTAAGAGCACGTAATTAATAAGTGGTAGCATAAAATTTGAAATTGAATAACTCTGTGCATGTATGACTAAGCCAGACAAGCTCTCTAGCCTCACACTAGCAGAAACTGCCATAAACTACATTGAATTAGGTCATCTGGTTCATTTTTAATCTAAAACCCTCAGTAAATACTTTCTGAACTTCTCTTACTTTCAAGCCACCTAGAACAGCTGTGCTTTGAAGGATGAAATTAGAAAATTAAACACAAATTCTAAAATAAAGACGCTGAAGTTGGTAGGCAGGTAAGACCTATACTAACAATGATACAATGAGGAAAGTAAAGGGAGCCCTAGAAACAAACAAATATAATCTGTTGGCAGTCCACAGAAGAAATTTTTATGCTTTGCTAACAAATCAGGAATGACTCAGCAGAAATGATAGTATATGAGCCAGGCCTAAAGGGATGAGTAAAATTTAAAGTCAGATAACAAGTGCTGGTGAGGATATGGAGAAAGTAGAAGTCTTATACACTGCTAATGAACATATGGAATGGTGCAACTGCTTTGGAAAATAGGCAAGTAGCTCCTTGATGGATTAAAGAGAGTTATCATGTAACCCAGAAATTCTACTCCTACATATATACCCGAGAGAAATGAAAGCATATGTCCATACAAAAACTTGTACACGTGTTTATAGAAACACTAGTCATAAGAGCAAAAACATGGAAATAACCCAAATGTCAATCAACAAAGGGAGAAACAAGTATGGCATATCTATACAATAGAATATTACTCTGCTGTAAAAAGGAATAAAGTTCTAATACATGCAGCATGAATGAATCTTGAAAACATTAGGCTATGTGAAAGAATCCAGTCATAAAAATCCACATATTATACAATTTCATGCATACGAAAGTCCATAATAAGAAAATCTATAGTAACAGTGGTTGCTTAGGGCTGGGGACATGAGACATGAGTGGAGTAGGGTATGAGAGCTAAAGAGTATGAGGTTTCTTTTTGAGGAAAGATCTTTCCAGACATAAAAAAAAAACGCATAAGCCCACAAAAATGATTTAGCCAATTTGTTTTTGTCTTCCCCTTTTGCTGCATTTTATAAGATGTTGTTATAGCAAGATACTGATTATGCAGAACAACATTATACATCCACAAACTGACATTTTTTTCTTGCTTGTACTATTAAGACATAACCAAACTGAAAATAAACATAAAATTTTCCCTTATACCTTTCCTTCTGTGCTTATAGTTACTTTCTTATTGTTAATTTATTTTGATTTGTAGTTGTGTGTTCTGGTATATTAATTTTATATTACTGGGTAACAAATTACCACAAATGTAGCAGCTGAAAATAACATCTATTTAAAATCTCACAGTTGTGTATGTCAGAAGTCCAAACAGTCATAGCAGCATTCTCTGGTCAGGGTCTCACAAAGCCATAACCAAGGTATCAGCCAGGCTGGGATTGTACCTGGAGGCTCTAGGGAAGAATCCACTTCTAAGCTGATTCAGGTCATTGGCAGAATTCAGTCCTTTGCTATTGTATGACTGAGGTTCCCATTTGCTTGCCAGCTGTTACTCTCAGCAACTGGAGACCACACTTGGGTCCTTGAAAATTCTGTCGCAACTTTCAGAGCCAGCAATACAATAGTACATCACATCCTTATTGTGCCTTTAATATCTCTCTGTCTTTCCTTCCAACACCATTGAGAGAAAACTCTGTTTTCATGTGATTAGGTTGAAACTCTGTGATTCATGTTATTAGGTTAGGTCCATCCCTGTATCCTCTTTTTTGATTAACTCAAAGTCAGCTGATTAGTGACTTTAATTACATCTGAAAGCCCTTTTTAAGTGTAAAGTAACATAAGCAGGGAATACTATCTCATTATATTCACGATCCCAGGAATTACCACAGGCAATCTTGAGGGTCCATTTTAAAACCCAATCTAGGGGCACCTGGATGGCGCAGTCAGTTAAGCGTCCGACTTCAGCCAGATCACGATCTCCCGGTCCGTGAGTTCGAGCCCCGCCTCAGGCTCTGGGCTGATGGCTCAGAGCCTGGAGCCTGTTTCCGATTCTGTGTCTCCCCTCTCTCTCTGCCCCTCCCCCGTTCATGCTCTGTCTCTCTCTGTCCCAAAAATAAATAAACGTTGAAAAAAAAATTTTTTTAAATAAATAAATAAATAAATAAAAAATAAAACCCAATCTAATATACCTGGTTTAAATGAAAAGATTTCTATGGACAAGTAAACAAGCAGTACTATCTAAGAAATGATAAACAGGTTTCTTTTCTCTGCACAACATCTCCACATGCTTAAGCAATTTACATACATTATGATT
Organism: Felis catus; assembly: GCF_018350175.1. Lineage (NCBI taxonomy): Eukaryota > Metazoa > Chordata > Mammalia > Carnivora > Felidae > Felis > Felis catus. The sequence continues at coordinate 76,797,917 of NC_058373.1, read as the reverse complement.
TGCCAAAAAGGAAATGCTCTGGGGGCGCCTGGGTGACTCAGTTGGTTAAGCATCCAACTTTGGCTCAGGTCATGATCTCAAGGCTTGTGAGTTCGAGCCCCATGTCGGGCTCTGTACTGACAGCTCAGAGCCTGGAGCTGCTTCGGATTCTGTGTCCCTCTCTCACTCTGCCTCCCTCCCACTCATGCTCACTTGCTCTCTCTCTCTTTCAAGAATAAACATTAAAAAAAAATTTAAAGAAGGAAATGTTCTGTTTCAAATTGTATATAATTGGTCAATATATCAAATTAGCTCATCAGGACATGCACCAGTCATAAGAAAATAAAACTAAATAGGGGCGCCTGGGTGGCGCAGTCGGTTAAGCGTCCGACTTCAGCCAGGTCACGATCTCGCGGTCCGTGAGTTCGAGCCCTGCGTCAGGCTCTGGGCTGATGGCTCAGAGCCTGGAGCCTGTTTCCGATTCTGTGTCTCCCTCTCTCTCTGCCCCTCCCCCGTTCATGCTCTGTCTCTCTCTGTCCCAAAAATAAATAAACGTTGAAAAAAAAATTAAAAAAAAAAAAAGAAAAGAAAACTAAATAGAAATACTAGAATCAATCACAAGAAGTTAAATGTATTTTTGTACTTTATTATATATATATACATATATATATATATATATATATATATTGCTTAGTATGTGTCAGACTGTGTTGCAAGAATTTTACCAAAATTAACAAGTCTTAACAATAATTTTTACCAGAAGAAAACAGAGGCACAGAGAGCCCAGCCACAGGTGGGACAGTCAATTAATACTACAGCCAGGATATGAACATAGGCTCTACTTGGGTTTTTAGAATCTAGCTAATAATCAAAGTCAGTGCTTTTAGGTTTTATACTAGTCTCTAATTTTTGCTTACATTTCACTGGTTTTATGTCAAATACATTTGAGAGATAACTCTATGTACTGTTTCAAAAGCATAGATTATATTGAAATGTTTTGTTGAGTCCATTTATCATGTTTATCATCATCAATCTTGATAAACATGGCTTTAGAGATTTTTCTATTTATATATAGCATAAAAATCACAAATCTTACACAAATATTTGACTTCCTTTTCTTTCTTTTTTTTGGGGGGGGGGGTCGTGGAAAGGCTATGAGCAGGGAAGAGGGGCAGAAGGAGAGAGGGAGAGAATTTTAAACAGGCTTCATGCTCATCCCAGAGCTGAACACTGGGCTCTATCCCATGACCCTGGCTGGGATCATGACTTGAGCCCAAATCAGGAGTAGGATGCTCAACCAACTGAGCCACCCAGGTGCCCCTGCAAATACTTGATTTATAAGTAAATTTCAGTAAATTAAAAACTATGTGTAACATCAGGTGTTGCAAAATATTTTAAAAATCTATTTAAATAGTCCCTATTATTTCAATATTTCATGAGAAGAACTCAGATTTAGATAACCTTAAATAATTACTTAGGTTGATAGAACAGACCAGGAATTCACTGAGTTAAAGAAATTCTCTCAGGGGTACTGGGGTGGTTCGGTGGGCTAACCCTCTGAGTCTTGATTTGGGCTCAGGTCATGATCTTATTGTTTGTGAGATAAAACCCCCAAACCCCATGTTGGGCTCTGTGCTGACACTGTGGAGTCTGCTTGGGATTCTCTCTCTCACTCTCTCTCTCTCCCCCACTGGCACCAGCGCACACAGCCTCTCTCTCAAAATAAATAAACTTAAAAAAAAGAAAAAGAAATTCTCAGTTCTCAGATGCAATTATACTCATGAAAGCAAGAATAAAAGTAGTAAATATATACCATAATATATTAAGCACCATGTTGGAGGAATAAACTTAATTACTTAGAGCAATATGGAATAGTTTTAAAACATTTTTCAAGTTAAAGAAGTAGAAATGGTAAAAATCTAAAGCATTTAAGATAAAGGCAGGCAGGAATACAGACAAATAAAAACACCATATATTTTTTTTTCAAAAATGCATATATATCTACAATTAAACGGGTACAGATAAGGTTCAAAATATTTAAAATATTAAAGATACCATCAACTGTATTTTAAAAATTATACCACGACCCCATGCTTGGCCATGGAGCCTTGCCAAGTCCTGCCTCTCTTATGGAAACTTTCTATGTACTGGCCTTCGCTCCTGGGGGAACTCTGGTCGTTTCCTGCTGTCCCCACCTTCTCTCCTCAACCTGCATATCCACAGCCATTAATTATTTAAATCATTAATTAAGTGTAAGATTAGCAATTGCAGCATCCTACTCAAATAATTGTGTGTGCTGTTTAGAAAGTCTTCTGTTTAAAGCATAGGTCATATTATTTTCAATTTGTTACTTATGATATATGTTGTCATTTCTGCCAGAGGTTACACATCAGTTCTTTAATCAAGAAAGTGATTTCCTATGGAAACATGGTTCCAAAGAGTATCAATTTAAATTGCAGCTTTTGAGGTATATTTGCATAAACATAATTTCTCAGATAATAGATATGCATAGATTTCTGAGGACTAAAATATAAAGTTGATATATTATTTAATATTTGTCTGCTTACTTTATTAAGATAAACTCTAAGGGCATTACTGAAGATTTTCATAAATGTCTGTATCTTTCAAAAGCTTATTTCATTAATAATGACTCAAGACTATATTTCCAGAAGTTACTGCTATGAACCATTATATATAAGTAGTTTAGCTAAAATAACCTAATTATAAAAGAGAATTTCTTAACCTCAAAAGCAAAGAAATAGCAGTCATGTATTTCTGTCATTCATTAACTATAATAACAATGAAAAAAATAATACTGAAAATTCTTGCTATGCCAAAAATTTGATGAAGTCACTATTTTTGCAGATGGAAATCATAGAAAAGTTTTATTACACTTATAGTAAAGATGAAAGCAAAAAAAAGCTGAATATGTCAGCCATAGGGTGACATTGCTCTTGCAATTGCTCAACTTTAGTAGGGAAAGCTCAGTTCATGGTATTACTCGCTACAATTGGAAGAAAGTAAAACTTCCTCAGCTTCCACTTCAGGTCATAAACATGGAAGCTTCTTTCTGACATTTTTATTTAACACTAAGAAATATCTTCCAGATGTTACTTAAAAATGTCAATAGTCCTAAAAATTAAAGTTTCAGCAACCAACACTTGCTTACAAATACTCTGATGATATTAATGGAAAAAAATATCTTAGAACAGTTAAAGTCTAAAAGAAGACAACTGGGGCACCCAGGTGGCTCAGTCAGTTAAGCATCTGACTCTCTCTCTCTCTTTTTTTTTAATTTTTTTCATATTTATCTATGTTTGAGAGAGAGAGAGAGAGAGAGAGAGAGAGAGAGAGAGAGAGAGAGAGAGGAAGAGAGAGAGAGTGAAAGTGGGGAAGGGGCAGAGAGAGAAGGAGACACAGAATCTGAAGCAGGCTCCAGGCTCTGAGCTGTCGGCAGAGTCCAACACGGGGCTCAAACACACAGACCATAAGACCATGACCTGAGCTGAAATCGGACACTTCAACAGATTGAGGCACCCAGTTGCCCCAAGCATCCAATTCTTGATCTCAGCTCAGGTCTTGATCTTGGAGTCATGATTTCAAGCCCTGCGTTGGGCTCCCTGCTGGGCGTGAAGTCTACTTAAAAATAAATAAATAAGATTCCCTTCTCCACCAAACAAGATACATGACAGGATACATTGCAAAACTTGTTACCCATTGGTGGTTCTGGCCTCTATTATACTTTGATAACTCACTACAATGCTATATTCTTGAGCATATGAGTGTATTCTCTCTCATAACAAAAAAGTTCATGGATAATACCATTAGACAGCTGCATTGATTAGGGGGGAATTCTTTCATAAAAATATGTGTATCATATCACCACAAAGTACATTTTTAGTATTTTACAATTTTATATCAATTATACCTCAATAAACCTGATTTTTTTTAAAAAAGAAGAACGTTTTATTGAGTCAAACTCTTATGATCAATATTCCAAAAACAAACATGATTTGATACACCAGAGATACGTGTATTAGTCTGCTATTGTGCAAGACTTTGGATTAATATTCATTTCGGCTGACAAGTTCCAAAAACAAATCACATTTTTATCAATATTTTCTTTAATTAACTTTCATATATTTGGTCTGTCTATTCAGATAAATTCTGCATTACTATAATTGACTAAGAAGAAGAAAAACTGATTGAAACCCAGAGAAACAGGATTCCTCGAGACAGAAGAATAGACCAAGAAGTCCAAACATCATAAAATATTCCAAATATTTTAGCACAGATCCAAATGGAGTTTCAGTGAAGCAAGATAAGTTCTAGAGATCTGCTTTACAGCATTGTAACTGTATTGTAAACCTACAAATTTGTAGAGCATCAATCTCATGGTAAGTGTTCTTACCAAAATGAAATTAAATTAAAAATAAAAAATAATGACAGATTCAGTGAGTTCTTTTCTTGTGCATACCTCCAGCATTATTTTCAGTCAAATTTCTCTAAAGACTAATTTATTCCATCTTTTACTTTTGTTTTCTCTTTCTTGCCATTTGTCCTCTATTCCCTTTCAGTTCTTGCCACAGAATTTAAACTGTTCTTAAGTTTAACAGTAAACCACCCATCAATCAAATCTATTTTTTATTCATCCTCTTCTATGATCTCTAGCTTCCACAGGAGACTCTCTGATTATCACTGTCTGACCGTGTCCCTTTAGGATTACCCTCTGACCTATTACAATCATTTTTTCTCCTGTCTTCTTTACTGGCTTTTTTTCCAGTCTGCCTTCCAAAATGGTGTCCTCATCCCTTTCTCCCACCTCTTCCTCTTTTATTACCTTTTTTTCTTTTCTCTTAGCTATTTCTCACTATACTTCACAACTTTCAAGTTTACTTCTGTGGCATACCAGTGAGTCTATATCTCCTTCCTTCCTCCTTCCCTTCCTTCCTTCCTTCCCTCCCCCCTCTTCATTCTTCTTTCTTCCTTTCTTTCCCTCTCTCTCTCTCTTTCATTCTTTCTTTCTTCCTTTCTTCCTCCCCTTCTTTCTCTCATCTTCCCTTCCTCCCTTCCTCTCTCTCTTTCCTTTTTTTTCTTTCTTCCTTTTTCCTCCCTTCCCCTCCCCTCCCCTCCCCTCCCCTCTCCTCTCCTCACCTCTCCTCTCCTTTCTTTCCTTCCTTGCTATATGCCCAATGTGGGGCCTGAAATCACGGCCTTGAGAAAATTCAAGAGTCTCATACTATACAAACTGAGCCATTTGGGTACCCTTACTACCGTATTTCTTCATCTTCATTTCTAGCTATTTATTTGCTTCATCTACTTTGAAACCATAACAAAATCTCAAAGGCCAGATTCACAAAGCTGAACTCCTCAGATTCCTAGGTCACATGACTTCTCCCTTTCAGCTACTGGCTTGACTATTTTTCCCCAATCACCCACACTTGAGACTTAAGAGTTTCATTTTCTAGTTCATATATCTTGCTTCCTACCTATAGTCAGTTGGGAGGCCATGCTGATTCTTCCACTACAATATTTCACATCTATCCCATATAGTCCTTTTTCACAATTACTGCCATCATAATCTCCTCCCTATTATGCTGTGTCCTTAGGTTACATCAACAGTAGCAGAAATATCTCATGTTTATTCAAATATCTTTTGTAACTCTTTTCAAATCTCTTCTTGATCTTGTTTTGTTTTTGTTCTGTTTTGTTTTTACTTTGGAACATATAATTTAAACACATTAATCTTCTCTTAATTTCCAAGATCTCAAAGTGGATATAATACTTTTAAATGGAACCATGGTTGCTACCTCCAGGGAAAAAATAAAATCATGCAAAAATTGAAATAGTTTAGGGTTAAAGATAGCTTAATAGCATGCAAACTTTTATCAGGTTGCATCTAATTCGAAACCTCTAGCCACTACATGTATTCACTTAAGTCACTCAGTCATTTAACTAGTAATTATTATTTGAGTACTATGTGTCAAGTTCTGTTTTAGGCAATAGGTACACAGTAATGAACAAAATAGACAACCTACCTACATTACTGACACTTATATTTTAGAGGTAGTACAGAAGTAGACAAAGTATCAATTAGGTAGAGGTTACCTAAAAAATCCTGTGTGACACCATAGTACAACATAGCTACAAGATAGATGAAGAGCAAAATGACCTGGAAAAAAACAACTTTCAGTAATAGCAGGTATCATATAAGCCACATGTTGAATGATATCAACACATCTTTTATTTTAGCACTACACAGTTTAGCACAGTAGAACATGAATTAAAGTAGTATCTTGAGCTATAGAAACAGAGCCTTGTAACTTTAAATGCAAGCTTTGTGTAACTGAAGAATGAAGACTAGTAGTTCTCAGCTGTTAGTATAAGACCGGATATAAAAAAGTTATTAATCTAGAGAGCAGATATTTAAAATTATGGTACAAAATTATGGCCTGGCACAAAGCCACATTCAATGAGGATCACTTTTTTTTCCTTTAGTCATACATGATTAATAATTCTCCCAATTCTTTAGTAAGTGTATAAGAGTTCTCCAGATAGAACCAATAGTGTATGTGTGTGTGTGTGTGTGTGTGTGTGTGTGTGTGTGTGTGTGCATGCGCACACACGCATGCATGGGGAAGAAGAGAGAGAGACTAATTTACAAGGGATTGGTTCATATGATATGGAGGCTGATAAGTCCCAACATCTGCAGGTGGGAAGCTGGAGACAAAAGAGAGCTGATGGCATTAGTTCTAGCTCAATTCTGAAAGCTTGAGGACTAGGAGAGCCAATGAGGTAGTTCGAGTATGAAGAATGGGAAAAGAACAAAGTCATAGCTCAAAGACAGCCAGAGCAAGATCCCCCTTACTTACAGGAGGGTCAGCCTTTTGGTTATATTTAGACCTTCAACTGATTGGATGAGGCCCACCCACATTAGGGAGGGCAATCTGCTTTACTCAGCCTACCAATATAAATATTAATCTCATCCAGAAATACCCCCACAGAAACAAGCAGAATAATATTGGATCAAATGTCTATGTTTCTCATGATCCAGTCAAGTTGACACAAAATTAACCATTACAGTGACAAATTATGAGTAAACCACATATATACATACATACATACACACAGAGACTCTCTCTCTCTCTCTCTCTCTCTCATATATCATTTCATTTAATCTCTAACTCATTTCTCAGAAACCAAACTCTACCCCTTTCAATCAAACAACCCTATGCAGCTAGATTACTCTTCCTAAAGCATGATCTCATCATGTCATTCTTTGTACAAAGGCCTTACACAGTTTTCTATTAGCTGCAGTATACTGTCTATATTATCTATGTAACCTACTGCTAAACCTTGATACATGTTATTAATAGTCAAAGTGAAATACCTGCTGTTTCTCATTCATATATTGCTCATCCTATTCCTTTTTACTATAATGTAACATCCCCCTCCAATTTTACACATTACAAACACCTCTTATTCTTAGCACTCAATTGAAATGTTATTTCATTCATTAAGTTTTCCCTACTCAAACTAATCTCTTTATTTTACATAAAACAATCTCTCTCCTGTGTATTCTGCACATGCAGCACTCTCTCCTTGAACTGACCTCCTAATTTTGGATATTCCAAGGTTCAATCTATAATCACCTCCTCTTCATTATCTGCACTCAATTCTTTGGTGAGTCATCCAATCTCATAGCTTAAAATACCACTTATTTGCCAAGGACTCATCAATTGACTTATTCTGCCAGTCCCAGACCTATATAATCAACCTGATATTTCCACCAGAAAGTTTAATAGACTTCTCAAACATGACATGTCCAAAACTGAACTCTTAATTTTCCATCCAAAATGGTTCTTCCCTATCTCAGAGGGTAAAAACACCATCCTTGCAGTTCCTCACACCAAAAACTTGAAATGTCTTTTATACATCTTTCTCTTGCAAACCCTGTCCAATCTATCAGGAAATTCTTTGACTCAACCTTCAGACTGTCCAGAATCAAACTATTTCTCAGTAATTCCATTACTAACACCTGGTCCTATCTACCATTATATCCTTGTATGAGTTTTTGTATCATCCTCCTGATTAATAACTTTTATTATTCATGATACAGTAGGCAACAGTCTGCAAAGATCTACATGAACCATCATTTCTATTACCTCTCTAACCTCATCAATAGCTCCTTTTTCCATTGTTCTTCTATTCAAGCCTCACTTGTCTCTTTGCTATTCCTCACATACACAAGACACACTCCACTCTGAGGCATTCCGTGACTTGTCTGACAGTCTAGAATGTTCTTCATCAAGATATTCTTATGATCAACTACCTCACCTCTATCAAGTCTTTACATAAATACCACCTTCTCCTTGAAGCCTACTCTGACCATCCTATGTAAAGATACAATTCTCCCACCCTACATTCTTGATCACTCCTACCTCTTCTATTTATTATCCATGGTATTTATCACCTCCTAATATGCTATTTATTTATACAATGCTTATTTTTCCATCTATTCTTATTAGGATGTACAATCTATAATAGCATGTATTTTAATATGTTTGGTCATGACTATATCTCATGTGCCTAGATTAATGTAGAATGAATGACTATTTTAAGCTATTTTACATAATACACAATATAGTGCAGTTATTTGTGTATGTCTTATTTCATTTCTCAGCTTGGGGTCTCTATTAGGAAAAGATCAGTGTCTAATTCATCTTTGTTAATGACATCTCCGTAATGTACAGCTTCTTGGTTTGTACTCTTCGGTACAAACTCAAGTTAATTTTTTTTAATGAGGTAAGTTAATTTTTAGTGTATAAGTGTTTCACTAAAATGAGAGCTATCAGATATCTTCCTCTCCACACTTAATAAATAACTAAAACTGGGGACTGGAAAGCATTGGGAAAGACAGGATTCCCTATCTTTCTGCGGAACCTGGTAGATGTTCATCTGTGGTTCTCAGCACATTCACTACATTTCTGGCAGCCTCTGTCTCTTTGTCTGTCACCACCTACATACTCTCCTTGACCTCCAGTTTCATTCCTACCTCTCACCGCTTCTTCATATTCCTAACAAAAGATGGCTATCTGCAGCTTCCTAATAAATTCTCTCTCAAAGAATATGTGACCCATTTCAGTGTGAAAGGCTTTGGTCTACTTAATATGAACCATAAAAATTCATCCTGCCAAATTTTATTCAAGCCTTCTCCTGATCACTTAAATGGCCCCCACTATAGGTCCAAATCTCTTATCAGGAAACTTGCCTGGCTCAGCAGGTACTGCCAATGAAGCAACCAAACTCACTCAAGCAATTAATAAAAGAAATCCTGACTAGATTGAAGAATTCATTCTGACTAATTAAATTGATTCCTTTGTCCCATTCATCACTCATTTTCTTTAAATAGCTATGCCAATTAACTTTGTCTTACTATACTATAAAGTTTATATCCTTGCATGTTTATAATAGAAAGAAATGGAAAAACAAGGCTACAAGGAAGTTTCAAACCCAACAGGTGAAAAGTACACCTGCCTGATTTTCACTCATATCACTGTAAAACCTTTAGGCAAGATATCTTGAGTTACAGTTTAAAAAAAATCATTATGGACTAAATCTTCACCATTCTTACCCCCAAATGATCATTTTCTTGTCATTACCTCTGGTTGTCATAAAGAAACTAGATCACAACTTTCTACATAAGCCCTGGTAGAGAAGATTATTTAAGAAAAACTACAATAAAATTTTAAAGATAGAGATCTCATCTCTTTGATATTTCCTTTCCCCTTTATTTTTTCTAATTTAAAATGGTATTTAACAAATAGAGGCAGCAATAAAGTCTATGATTAATGTCACTGCTCATCTGAAGTCTGAACTACCTCACTGCTTTCTTTCTCCACTCCACCCATCCCACTCTGATGCAGTTTTAAAATAAAAATTCTTTGACACTTGTTTCATTAAAAGGTGGGATCCATGCCCTTTCTCCTTGAATCTGGGCAAGGTTGTTCCTACAAGATAATATGCTATGTCACTTCCACAGCTAGGTCATAAAAGATCTATGTCATTCCCATCTTCTTTACTGGAACACTTTATCCAGAAGCCCTGAGCAACTGTGTAAAAATTTAACTATTATAAGATGGCCATGTTGGAATGGAGTCATGTAGATCTCCAAATCAATGTTCCTTGCTGAGCCCATTGTTCTGCCATCCTATTTTAGGTGCTAAACACGCGAGTCAAGAATCTTGAAAGAGGACCCTCTGGCTCAAACTGTTTCAGCCTTCACCCCTTGAACCATTCCCTGTTACTGCATCATTCTATGAACATAATAAAATGATTGTAGCTTTATGCTTCTAAATTTTGTAGTAGTTTTTTATACAAAAATAGATAACTGGAATATACCCAAAACATTAGCTATTTCTTTTGACTTCTGAACAACCTCTGCCCTAACAATATATTTATGGCCAGTTATCATTAGTAATGGATCTGATAAAGTTCACAATAAGGTATTAAGAGGTGAAAACTCATTATAAGCCTGTGAGCCTTCAGCTTCCTCATTATAAAACCAAAAATATGTACTTTGTAACTTCTAGGTCCCTTTCATCTTTGGCCTTTTCAGCACTTACGACCAATGCCTTAATTCCGAACAATGAAGCAGCAATGGTCATAGTTGTGGGGATATAATTTGATTTGTAAATATTTAGCTTAGAGATGCCAGGGTGGCTCAGTCAGGTACGTGTCTGACTTCTGCTCAGGTCATGATCTCATAGCTTGTGAGTGTGAGCCCTGCATCAGGCTCTGCACTGACAGCTCGAAGCCTGGAGCCTGCTTTGGATTCTGTGTCTCCCTCTCTCTCTCTGCCTGTCTCTCTCTCTCTCTCTCTCTCTCTCTCTCTCTCTCTCTCTCTCTCTCTCAAAAAATAAACATTAAAAAAAATAAAAATAAAAATAAAAAAATAAATAGTTACCTTAGAATCTTTCAAATCCATCATTAGGTTGTCATCTTCATCGGTTTTCTCCAAGATTAACCCTAGTCTAGAGACTATGTCAGTTCAGGATATCTTAAAGGAAAGCTAGACATTTACACCTCTTTCTTAATTACTTTTAAATATGGTGTGTGATTTCTTCAGATGAAAATCCAGATACTCTCCAATGTCACAATGATTCATAGAAGCAATCCTCTCAAAACCAAACTAACAGCACTAAATGGGTAAAATATTAGGCAGAGATATACTTCTGGTTACTTGCTCTGGAATGCAAATTAAAAATATATGGGTAGTTTCCTTGGTAGTAGATTTGCTCAAGCAGTATTTTGGCCCAACACATTCTCATGTTCATCTTTTGAAATTACAGTATATTGCAAAGTCTTTTTCTTCCTTAAATTAATATTATCCATAGTTATTTTTTTCATTTAATCAAGTGTTAGATGGCTGAAAAACTTCCATGTAGATGTTTTATCTCTTCCTCCTAGTGATAGACCATCAGCCATTAGTAAAAAAACAAAACAAAACAAACAAACAAACAAAAACCCACGAGTAAATTCAGGTCATTAGGGCCTAAATAGAAAGACTGTGGGAGTTAACTAAGCTATACCACCCATTAAAGCTTAAACTTGTGCTTTTCTGAAATTTCTGAGGTAGTCCTCACATCATGGATTGCATGTGTTGTACTTCTGGAAGCGGAGAATGACATTAGAATAGCTATGAAATTATTTTGACTAAGAACATATTGAAACTTATCATTATCCAACTCTGGTGCTCTGACTAAAATGTAAAACACTTTTCACTGAAGCATTGAAGCTCTCATTAAGTAGCCTTAGCTTAGTCAAAGCGCGATTGTTGACCTTCTGTGCTTAAGGCATGTGCTGTTCCATGCAGATAGAGGCTTTTCTACCACTCCTCTTGATGGTGCATAATAGGAGCTACATGTGCATATCAGGAGGAGAATAGACCTTAATTTGGAATATTAAGTAGCACAGGCACATAAAAAGCCTTCATTAAAATATTAAAAGTGTGCTAAACCCATAAGAGCTAAGCGATGTGTTCCTATGGGAGGAAAATTCCAACCTCAAGCTCCCTCCTTATCTCAATTTCTGACATTTGTTAATAAGAAAGAACATTAACTTAGAAAGTCACTTTTATCCAGTGGCTGCTAAAGTGCTACTAGACTACCAAAGGATTAGCTCATACTTTGCCTGTTGCAGAACACAATAATAAACAATCAATGTATCACTGAAACTACCAAACCAGACAGATGTAAGGCTTGTTTTGTCATCTTGAGCTAAATGAGAAAAAAAAAACGTTCATACAATAATTATTTTCACGAAGGCAATGATATCCCCATCAAAGTTTTGGTATTATAGTTATGCCAATGGACAGGTGAATGCTCACATTTTCAAAAGACATTTAAGGAGCACCCACCAAAAGACAATTCCTGGAACATGAGGCTTTGAGGCTCCAATTTTGACTTTTTTTGAAATATAAAACAATAAACTACCTACAGACGAATTCATATACATCAGTCATTAGGTGAATATAGTAATTTCCATATTTAAAGAAAATGCATTTCTGAAAACTTTTAAAATCTAATTTTAAATTAAATACATACATGAATGATTTTTCCCCTCTCAAAATTTAGTGCCATAAAGAAAATTATTCTCATTTGCTAAGTAATGGGTGTCAAAAACAAAAAGTTTTAATATTTGTTGTTATTTGTTATTTTATTTTATTTTAGAGAAAGAAGAGTGAGTGTGAGTGAGAGAGATGGGCAGAGGGAGAGAAAGAGAATCCCAGGCAGGTTCCATGGTCAGGGCAGAGCCTGACATGGGGCTCAATCCAATGACCCTGGGATCATGATCTGAGCCGAAATCAAGAGTTGGATTCTCAACCAACTGAGCCACCCAGGCACCCCCAAAAGTTCTAATATGTACACCTAAATTTAGATATTATTATTTTTAATAATTTAAGTTATTGGTGGATCTTGGGATTCACCATTGTGCTTGAAAAGTCCCTGGTCCACAATAAGCATAGAAGAACTATTAATTTAATGTATGAATATATAAATTTGTTGTATGCTTAACTCTTTCTGGGAATACTTTGATAACATTGCAAAGATAAACACAGGATGAAACAGCAAGAATTGTTCAGTAACAACTAGACTCAGAAGGAGTTTGTGGATCTATAGAAATGAAAGAGTCCACAAATCGGTTAAAAAAAAAAAAAGTAACATGTGATACTTAGTATACTAGGTTGCTAGGCCATTATAAGAAAATACCACATAGTGGATGAAATAAACAACAGGAATTATTTTCTCACAGTTTGGGAGGCTAGAGGTCCAATATCAAGGTATTGGTAGGGTTGGCTTCATTCTGAAACCTCTCTCCTTGACTTGCAGAAGGATGCCTTCTGTGTTCTCACATGGTATTTCCTCTGCACTCTGCATGCACATGCACGCACACACACACACACACACACACACACACACACACACACACATTTCAAATGTCTCTCCATGTGTCCCAGTTTCCTCTTCGTCTAAGGATCCTAATCATATTGGATTAGGGCCTACTCTAAAGACCTCATTTTAAGTTAATCACTTCTTTTAAGACTTTATCTGCAAATACAGTCACATTCTGAAGTACTGAGGGTTTAGGGCTTTAGCATTTGAACCTGGAAGGAATACAATTCAGCATATAACTATTAATTTCCCATCTTCAAGAACCCAGATACGCACAATATGAAAATAGGGATTTTGAAAGAGATCCTTTTTTTTTTTTCCTTTTTGGAGAATATTAGAGAAAACTTTTAAGTGTTTGGTTATCCAGAAAATATGATAAATTTGCAAAGGTATAAGAAATTGTGTAATCAATAAAAACAGACCTTGTGTCAACTGCATAATGATCAAATTAATGGCATAGTTTTATACTATAGGAAATGTACAGTCACTAACCGTTAGAAATAGGTTCTTTCATAAGCTACCCGAGAGAAGAAAAAGGGTCAGGTATGAATTTGAGCAATAACCAATAGCTACATATGGAATGTCTCTCCCAGAAAATAGGTATGAGGGGCTTGAGAAGAAAGGCAAAATTAAATGCTAATTACTAGCTTAATGCTCATCAACCCCTATGGGCTTTCCTGATGAATCCTAGTTCCCAACGCCTAGAATGGCCCTATATTTCAGTTTGCACAGGTCTGTCCCAATTTATACCTGTTATTTCTCAATATCATGTCGAGTTATCAACCCCTCTGACCCTCAAAGTGATTCAGTTTGATCACCCATATATCACTATAGCCCCTTCTCCCTCCCAACATGTATATACACCCACATCTATAGCAAGTGTTTGAGATTCAAAAGACCTTTCTACCATACTCAATAGATACTGCATCCTACCTATATCTGCACATTCAAATTTACTTTCCTCTTGACCAGTAAAGATAATCTAACAGCCCTCAAGTTCTATTTTATCCATCTTTGATAATATGTCCTAGGTTCTGAAAAGAAAGGAAAAGAATATGCATAATATTTTTTGAATTTTCAGATTTAGTTCTAACATGCATCAGGCTATTATGGAAAAGGGTCCAGGCCAAAGGTAGTAAAATTCTAACTCTTACTTTGCCAACTATTAATCCTGAGATTTTGCACACATCATTTAAACTATTTCTGCCTTGCTTTCCTCATTTATATCAAGGGAGAAGGGTAAATAAGTTTATAAAATGCTTGCTCGTGACATTAATGATGCTTCTAGGAGTCACATCTCCTCACTTCTAGAACACTATCTTTTCACATTACTGTCCTAGACATGATGAAGATTCATATGAAGAACCTAGGGAAAGGTGGAAGGAAAAAGCTGATTTAGGGATTGTATGTAGCTGAATACATGGCAAGAGTTAAGATGTATGGTTGAGAGAGCTTATACAACTCAACACTAAAAAAACAAATCACTCAGTTAAAAACTGGGCAGAGAGGGGCACCTGGGTGGCTGAATTGGTTGAGCATCTGACTTCGGCTCAGGTCATGATCTCATGGTTTGCGGGTTTGAGTGCCTCATTGGGCTCTCTGTCAGTGCAGAGCCCACTTCAGATCCTCTGTCCCCCTTTCTCTTTTCCCCTCCCCCACTCACTCTTTCTCTCAAAAATAAATAAATATTAAATTTTTTTTTTTAAAACTGGGCAGAGAAACTGAATACATATTTTCCCATAGAAGACATACAGATGGCCAACAGATACATGAAGAGATGATCAATATCACTAATAGGGAAATGCAAATCAAAACAAATATATCTCCTCAACCTAGTCAGGATGGCTAGCATCAAAAAGACAAGAAATAGTAAGTGTTGGCAAGGAGGTGGAGAAAAGGGAATCCACATACTGTTGGGAATATAAATTGGTGCAACCACTATGGAAAACGGTAAGAAGGTTCCTCAAAAAATTGAAAATAGAAGTGCCATACAGTCCAGAAATTCCACAAGTGGGTATTTACCCAAAACAAAAAACACTAATTTGAAAAGATATATGCACCCTTATGTTTACTGCAGCATTACAATAGCCAAGACATGGAAGCAACCTAAGTGTCACTAGACAGATAAATGGATAAAGAAGATGTGGTATACATATATACATATACATAGATAATGGAATACTACTTACTCAGAAAAAAGAATGAGATCTTTCCATTTGTGACAACATGGATGGACCTAGAGGATATTATGCTAAATGACACAAGTCAAATGGAGAAAAGCAAATAAAATATGATTTCACTCATATGTGGAATCTAAAAAACAAAACAAATGAGCAAACAAAAAACAGGAAAAGACTTAAGAAATACAGAGAAAAAACTGGTAATTGCCAGAGGGGAGGGAGTGGAGGGATGCATGAAACAGGTAAAAGCGATTAAGAAGTGCAAAATTCCAGTTATAAAATAAGTCATGGAGAGGAAGAGTACAGCATAGAGAATATAGTCAATAATATTGTAATGATGTTGCATGTTGACAGATGGTAACCACACTTACAGTGGTGAGCACAGAGTAACGTATAGAGTTGTCAAATCACTATGTTGTACACCTGAAAGTAGCATAACATTGTATGTCAACTATACATCAATAAAAATATTTTAAAATATTTTTCAAAAATTTTTAAATAAAGATTAAAGAAAAAAATTATGACTGAGGAACTTAGAAGTTCAGAGCAGGGGGAAAGGTGCAGTGACATTAAAAAAATAAGACTTCACAGGCTTCCCAATTAGGTTTCAATGAGCATTTGGGCATTTGTGTTATGTTGGGTACTCTATGCTTTTTGTAGTTTGGCTGTGGGGAATAGGGAATTAGAGAATAAGCCTAGGGAGGGCAAATGAGAAAGCAGGGAAACTAAAACAGTAATTAGTAGTCATTTAGCTTTTTTTTGTCCAATTTCTGACTTTTTGTTAAAAAGAGGACGTAAGAGAGGATACAGGAAAATAAGAATCAGGATGAGACTATATTTGTCAACATACACCTGGATATATAAGATGTTACCTTGACTTAAAATATCCAATTGTTTTTAATGTGTATACAATGAGGGGTTTTTTGAGGTAAATACACATAAAAATGTATGGGTATATACCAGAAAGACTGTAACATATGCCTAATCCCAATAGGGCAAAAAAAATTTTCATATAAAAAATTCACAGTCAATATGGGGATGGGGAGGGCTTACCAACTTACATCTAAGCATAACACCCCCCACTTTGCACTAACTATCATACTGTCATCTATTTTATCTGTCCTGAGATTCCCACCGTTTCCATACTCATAATTTACACTATATATTGTATGTTAACTTGGGAATATATCCAGTTATAGGTTCAACCTATGTGCTCTTATTTCCATAAAATAATATCTATGCTCAAAGAAATCAAGTTCAACATGGTTGAGAAGATACAAGGTGTCTATCCTTGCAATCATTGCAAATCATCTGAAAGCAGTCCTTCAAAAAACACCCAAGTTATAATCAGCCTTGAGTTTGAATGCAGTACTGTGACTTTAGGCACCTTTGACAGAAAGTTGTAGGGGTTTTTTTAAACAAATCTATCCCAGAGTCTATATTGGATCTGTTTTGCTATTTGATATATTCAAAAGCATTAAAATTTGGCAATGGCTCTTCTCTTGATGATGACTCTTGGCTATAACTATGCCTAGCTGGGGAAAGTAGAGGAGAGTGTTTTCAGGAAACTGTGACCCTTACAAATCTAATAACAAAGCAATTTCACCTTTTCCTACCTCTAGCAGCTATTTGTTTCCACCATAATGCTGTGAAAAAGAAAGCATCCGTGGCCTACAACAGTAAACATGTATTTAGCTCACGGCTCCATTAGTAGATGGTTTAGGCTGGGCTCAACCAGATAATTCTTCTAGTCTCAGATGAGTTCACCTGCACATCTGAGGCTCTGCTGGCTGCCAGTTTGGGGCTTATACATATGGATTAGCTGGGTGTTGGCTAGAGCAACTCAGCTGGGCTTCATGCATCTCCCACCATCATCCAGCTGGCTATGTTCGTTGTGTTCTCATGGCAAAGGCAGAGGAGTGAAAGCAGAAATGTCACTGCACATGTGCACTTTCAAGCCTCCTCATTCATCACATCTGCTGACTTCTCATTGGCTGAATCAAATTACAATGGCTGAAGTTGGAATCAAGGAGCAAAGAAACAAATTCCATCTTTCAATAAAAGTAACTTTAAAGTCACAGGGCAAAGCGATATGTATGTAAGAAAGGATGAAGAATTGGGGTTCAATGCAGGGCTCGAGCTCATCAACTGTGCAATTAATGTACTCTTAATCTTGTTTGCTTCCCTAGCACAGAAGGAGGCATAATTTATTTATTTCTAAGTATTTAGATACCCTGTGAAAATAAACTTTTATGTACATTAAACTTCTAAAATCAGTCAAATTTTTATATATATTAACTTCTAATACACCTCTCACACAGATGTATCAAAAGCCATTCTTAGACAAATAACTTCACAGGTCTTTGGAGGCATTTCTACATGGTTTCACTAGAATACCCATATACTGAAAATTCTCAACCATTTTCCTCCTGTTCACCTCCCAATCCAACCCTGAATCTTATTTCAGCAGCCTAAATGTTTTTCAGGCTTCTTAAACTCAACATTTCATTACTGATTTCATCATTCTTCTCCACCACATCAATACCAATATATTTTTTTCTCTTGATTCCTTATTCTCTATGCTCTATACCTGATCCCACCATACACCATGTCAACTAAGCCAGAAAAAGTCAACTCTCTTCCTGCCCATTCTATCCCTACATTTTCAAATATTTATCATGCCCTAAAACTGCTATCTCTTTAATATTTGTCTTATCTATCTTCTCTTTTCCATCCCTACTGCCTCAGTCTTAAGTTTATGGTTCACCTTTTATACTTGACCTGCTGAAATTATTTACTTCCCTTCCTATTCTGTAATGCCCCAAAATGATCTTTCTTAAACAAATATTGTCATAGGGATATTCTAGCTCAAACATCTTCAATGACACCTCACTAACAATGGGATATGAAATGTGAGTCCCTTCATAATAGAGCCTCTTCTTATTTCTCCCAATAACTCAGTTACCTCTAATTTACGCTAATACTAATGTTAAATAACTTAGTCTTGTTTTGACAGGACTGACTGATAATACTCATATATCTCATTTTATTTCCATGTTTCATTTATGCTCACAAATACACATACATACATAAGCAGAAACTCACACACACACACACACACACACCACTACCACCACCAGTTGGTATAGTATAATAATTAAGAGACAGACTTTGGAATGAGGAAGAGCTGAGTTTGAATACTGGCTACATTACTTACTAGCTTTGTAGATTTGGGCATGTGAAGTAAATTCTTTAAAGTAGTCTCTTTATCTCAGTATTAATCAATTTATTTACTTGTATAAAAATAAAATAATACCAGTGGTGTCTGGGTGGCTCAGTCGGTTAAGAGTCCGACTTTGGCTCAGGTTATAATCTCACGGTTCGTGGGTTCAAGCCTGCATCGGGCTCTGTGCTGACAGCTCAGAACCTGGAGCCTGCTTCAGATTCTGTGTCTCCCTCTCTCTCTCTGCCCCTCCCCTGTTCATGCACTGTCTCTCTCTCTCTCTCAAAAATAAATAAACATTAAAAAAAATTTTTTAATAAAACAAAGTAATACTGGTTCCTAGAGCATGATGAGAGTAGTACATTGAACACTTAGTCTGATACACACCATTTAATAAATGCTGAATGAATGGAGGCCATATATATACCTGTCAGGTCTCAGTTCAAAAACCATCTCCCATCTGAAGCCCCTCCTAAATGACTTTGAGTCCATTTCTCACTCCACCCTTTATGCTTCCACCACTTTCTGGGTTGATCTTTATCATGACAGGTGTAGCACATCAATGTACTTATCTGCTTACATCTGTCTCCACTTTTTTTTTTAACGTTTATTTATTTTTGAGACAGAGAGAGACAGAGCATGAATGGGGGAGGGGCAGAGAGAGAGGGAGACACAGAATCAGAAGCAGGCTCCAGGCTCTGAGCTGTCAGCACAGAGCCCAATGCGGGGCTCAAACTCACGAACCGCGAGATCATGACCTGAGCCGAAGTTGGACGCTCAACCGACTGAGCCACGCAGGCGCCCGTCTCCACTTTTTTAGACTATTCTCAACTTTACTTAGATGACTTCTTATTCATTCTTTTAACACCAGATTCCAGTGTGTAATAGATTTGATATCTGAGTAAGTTCAGAGACAGGTGGTAAGAAAAGTCTCCAGATGAAAAGGAAATATTATTACATATTTACTCAGGTTGCATGTAATATATTCTCCTGGTATTAAATAAAACAGATTGAAGAAAACAGACCAAGCTTAAATCCTTCTCAATTGTATTAAAAAATATTCCAGGAAATACACACTCACTCCTTTTCAATTGGTAATTTCTTCTTAGAGCTCTCTCCAGATGTATAAAAGGGCTTTGGTGAGCAAGTCTTACAGTTACAGAGTAATTGCCAGAGCCAGCACTCCAGATGGCATTGAATTCATCAATAATGACAGCAAGGAAGTGTTGATGCTGTCCTTCATTTTCCTATACCTGATGCACCAAAAAAAAAAAAAAAAAAAAATGAAAAAATGTCAACTCTATCCTGCTGTGGCCTGATTCTTTCAAATGCACAATTTACAACAGAGGATCCAAGTGCTAAAATAAGAATATTCTCACCTTGCAAAGTACTAGCCAATCATTAGAAGTTTTATTCTACCCCCAGACATAACCCATTTGATCTCTCAATGATATTGTTAACACTGAGGAAACACACACAAAAGAAAGAGATTAAAAATAAAATTTAATGAATACAGTATACCACATTAAATATTTATTGACTTCAACAAAATGCACATTAATTTAAATGGTATAAATTCAGATACCATTCAAGGCCTCTGTGTAAGAATGGCCAGAATCTTAAGCAAAGAAAAAAAAAGTGACATAGTGACTTTGGAATTTTACATCTTTGAAGAGTCTTTTTTCTTCCTACCTAGAAGATAGTAGATACTCAGTTTCATCCTATTAAAAAAAATTTTTTTAATGTTTATTATTTTTGAGAAAGAGAGAGAGCGAGCAAGCAGGGGAGGGGCAGAGAGAGAGAGAGAGACACAGAATTGGAAGCACACTCCAGGCTCCCAACTGTCAGCACAGAGCCCAACATGGAGTTCGAACTCACAGACCGCGAGATCATGACCTGAGCTGAAGTCGGCCACCTAACCGACTAAGCCACCCAGGCAACCCCTTAGTTTTATCCTATTTTTAAGATAAGAATATATCATCTTAGAATAATTAACAATAAACTGCATAGTGGAGTTCTGGAAAACTGATCATAACCCTGAATTTTGTCCATACCCATAGTCTCCTAATGAATGAAATTGCTAAAAGCTGGCCAGCTTGAGTATTCTGAACTTACAAGGTCTTACGAAAAGTCATAGTCAACCCAATTAGAGAAGGAGGAGAGAGGAAGGGAATTCAAGAGATCCACACAAATAAGTAAATAAACAAGAGCGATGAAAAAGTGGATACCATAAGTAAGCAAAAGTCAGGAGTTGAAAATAGAAAAGCAACCCATGGACACCAATAAAAGCAGATAAATAAATGGAATAGCAGAGTGACTAAAAACGGGGCAATGGACCCTTGCTATGGGACAATTAAAATGTTTCTAGGAACACTCAAAGAGCTTCTGAAGGCCTGGATATCTGGTTGCTAAAGCAGCTTCTCGGGCTTTCCTCTTTCTTCTGTAAACCTACAACGAACTCCCATCAAGAGTGGAGCTCTGAACATGTTTGTTTCTTACCACCCAGAAGTACCTTTATAATGCAGTAGGAAAGCATAAAGAAGATACATGTGTTTGTAATGGAAAGAATTTACGAGTCCATTTTTCTCTGGAATCTAACCAGGATCATAGCTCTCAGCTCTAAATCCTCAAAATCACTTTCATCTGTTCCACCTCTTTTATGTTACTGTTAACACACTATTAAGTCTGATTTTTCTGCATCATGGGTCAATATCTCAAAGTAGTACTTAGACTACCAGAAAAATGAGACATTAAAATAATATCATCTCTTAGATATGCTGAAGTGCCCTATTAATTCATTAAAATAAATAAGCATGTTACACCACTAGCATAAAAAAAAGCAACATTCAAACCAAAACACAAATGAAATAAGATCTCTCTCTAACATATTTGCTAACCAGTATTTGCTGTTCTTCAACTGTCACACTTCAACCAACCAATATACTCTGCCTTGAAAACCTCACGTTACAGAATCTAAAATGTTCATAGAAGTGATATTTTCACTGTTCCCAGAATCACCCTTCTACAAAGCTGAGCAGATATTCATTGACCACGAACTATGCACAGCATCTTTTCCACCATAAACTATTAGCCAAAGGAGATATGAAGCCTGCTCAGATTCAAGAAGTAGAGAAATAGACTCCACAACTTGACGAGAGAATGGCAAAATCCCATCACAGAAGAGCACACAGGATGGGAAATATGATTGGGGCCATCTTTGGATGATATAACCTTCCAGTCTTCAAAGTTAGAATGTAAGCACAGATACATTTTAGAAAATATCTTCCACAACTTTTCTAGCTCCATAGCGTTATTTAGCATAATCCTTGCATACAGTGGATGTTTTTACACGTTTCGTTTCATTACCCAAGCAAGCTTTAGAGATACTTCTAGTGCCAACACACAGTACACAAAAGGTAAGGGTTTACTTCTTCTTTTGGGTTAAATACAGATGAGGATGCTACCCACAAAAAGAGGTTTACATTTTTATCAACAGAAAGATTACTGTCTGCTTCATGTTTTCCCTCACAGATGCAGCAACTTGCATTGTGGGCACTTCAGCTTCTAAAAGACCCATTTGGTAAATACACTTTAATTATTACACGACTAAATTTGATCTCTGGGTACGAAAATGTAAATCTTTAACCTGAGGTTGATTTGTCTCTCCCCAAAAGATATCTAAAATTTATGTTCTAAAGGTTCACATAGGGGGCACCTGGGTGGCTCCTTCGGTTGGGCACCTGACTTCCGGTTATGATCTCTTGGTTCGGGAGTTCGAGCCCCGTGTTAGGCTCTGTGCTGTCTTCTCAGAGTCTGAAGCCTGCCTAGGATCCTGTGTCTCCCTCTCTCTGCCCTCCCCCGCTCTCACTCTGTCTCTCTCTCAAAAATAAATAAACATTAAAGGTCCATATAGTACTTTCATTAGGCAAGTTCATGTTCAGTGGGGGAAAGTGGGGGGAGACACAAAAACAAAACAAACAAACAGAAAAAAAAGGAACAAACAAACAAAAACAGCCTTCAATACTCTAGATAAAGGACTTCCCTCCGATTGTTGCCAGGGAGACCTTGTCTGAAGCTTCCCTTGTTCTCAACATGCATTGGCTCATATTCATCACTATTGACAGTTTCATATGTGTCACTGTCCAGCAAAAATCCTATCTGTTACTATTAATAAGCTACCCTTTGCCATATTGATTAGTTGCTTATCTGAGCTTTACAGACAACAACCTCCCTGCTTGTCTCAGAAGCCTCATATTAGTCAGAATGGTACTGCTAACTCTTTGCTTCCTATCTCATGACTTTAAGTATACACAGTCTTGACCTTCGATATTTTCTTTATACCTTTGTCTTAGCACTTGGATGTCTTCCTGCACCTTATTGCAGTATTAACTCTCAGATGCCTAAACTCTGCTCCATCCATATGCTATAGTGCTCCCTAGAAGTATGGGTCATCTACCTAACCTAAAAATAGCAGAAATGTCCTGAGCTAAAGTGAACCATCTCTAAACAACATGTACAAAAGAAATTTTATAAGAACATATTCAAATACCCCGTAATCTTCAAGACCTAGCCCCATTTCCTAATAACAATAACATTAGTTAAATGGAACTTACATAAAACTGTAAGATCTAGTATGGTACATCAGCTTTACAGCACATGAACCACATATCAGGAGAGAAATGAGATGTTACTAAAACTTCCCAGAGAACTAGGTAGGTGAGCCAACCAGGAATATGTTTCATTGGCTTCAGTTTGAGAGTTTTTCAAGTTAGAAGGAAGAGGCAGTTATGAACAGGTGCTTTATTCTTGATCCCAGTCTTCATCTTGCATCTTGCCTCCAGATGAATATGAGCATTCTAGGGAAATTGGCTTCAAGAGAAAATAAAGGCCATTTTCACCAAAATTTCCATGAGATATTAAGAGAATAAAGCAACTATACCCTGGAACACATGTATCCAAGCATACCAAAAAAGTGAGACAAAGTTTCACTGCCCCTAAGCATAAAGTAGAATGGCCACAGGAAGCTTCCTCAACATTTGACTTTGGTTTTGCCACAACAGAGCAGCCTCAGTGCAGTAGAGCCTGAATATAACTTAGTTCCTATGATTATCAAGAGGCAATCACAATACCAGCAGCATTAAGGCTCCTTCAAAGGATTGTGTGGGCACTATTTAGCAGTATATATTACCTTGCAAATATGAAGCAAGACCAGAACAGGAAAGAGAAGAAAAAAAGGTTATGCCAGAGGTCCTAAAGTAACTGGGGAAACTTCGAGAGGAGCTGTGTTTCCCACAATAAGAAATCAACGGAAATACAAAAACAAAAACAAAAATACCATTTGTTGTCTTTAAGGTTTTCTCCTGTTTTTCAGTATAGAAATAATAAAACAAACAAACAAAAAAAAAAAACAAAAGCAAAAACAAACACAAAACAAAACAAAAAACAAGAAATGAATTAAGCAGTATAATCCAGAAAGGACCCAGCAATACAAAAGTAAACAAATATTTGGAATAAGATACAATATAAACCACATCTGGATTAGTCTGCCATTTACAGCCTGTCAAAAGGCAATAGGGTAAAAGTATAATCATCCAATGCAATCAGGTAAAAACGGGTTAGGCACACAGCGCACTGCCAAGAACAGGAAGTGAATGTTGACTGTTGGCTTCCTCACTCCTACTCCTACTCCTTTGTAATCTCTTTCCTGTCCACTTCTCTAGCCTTTTCTTACTTTGTTTATAAATATTAAGGATATTGGATAGGGCTATTGACCTGTGCCTTTACAAAAAATAGTCCTAATATATACAAATGGAATAGAGAAAATATTTTTTAAAAATATATACCATGCATAAAATTAGAAGAAAAAGTTTCCATAGCACATTCAGCTCAAGTTGCTGTTTCTTATTTAGGATGCTATTACAGCCTCTTTGCTAGCATGTTGATTTCTAGAATTGTTCACTGTTAGCAATTCACCATAAAATTCCAGAAGCATGTCATGTGAGATTTCATCAAATATAAGAGTTAATCAGATTCTTTTAATTCTCTGCATACATTTTCTCAAAATAACATGTACTATCCTTAAGAAAATGAGTTCTAAAATATGATCAAAGCAAAAATAACCTATTCCCTATGGGAATACAAAGGCTGTAGCAAGTACCTTTCCAATTTATATAAACAGAGACAAATAGGTTAATTTTGTTTATTGTTTTTTTAATGGCTCTCAGGATCTCATTTATACAAATGTTTTTGGTGGTTGTTTTTTTATTATTAAAGTCCTCTTTTAAAAGGGTGTTTCCTCAAGACAAAGGCATCTCATGGTATAATTGGCATGAGTATGTTATGTGAAATTGAATTATGTTAGCTAGCATTCCTCTAATTACCATTTTTTCATGGGAATCCATTTTTCAACAATAATATTAGAAAATAATTAATACCTTCAGGACAAGGACCTGAACTTTATGCAAATATAGATTAGAGAAGTCCAAATTATTTTTTAATGAGCTATATGTATTATGTCTCCCTATCTAGAGTTCATCTGGACCATAGCATTAAATAAGCTTAGAGTTAATTAAGCGTATTATAACTATTCCTGGCTTCTGCCTTTGTTAGTATGAATCCGCCAGCTCAGAGGCACTCAGCAAACATGGAAATACTTTATCAACACCCCACTCCAAAACACCTTGAAATATTTCAATCCTGCCTATACTCTTGGGATAATTCTAGAAGCTCAAGCCTATTGGACTCTTTTTGAAATCCATTACTTTTCTATTTATATAAATATGAGTTGCAGGAATAGAAGAGGCTTTCTTTGTAGATGTTGATTTATATTAATAAGAGCTATAGTCAAACAATTGCTCTTGAGCAGAGTCACACAAGAAGGTATGATATCTCTTGCTGCAGAGATACTGGCTCGGGCATCAGCAGATTAAATGAACAGATTTGCTTCGTATTTTAGTGTGTTAAATTGAATACAGGTCATAATAGAAAATCTCAACATGCAAATGAAATCAGAAGAGCTTTTCTAATTTTCAGGAAGGGAATGAGAGAATCAATTTTTCAGTTAAGAAAATCTGCAGACCACTTATTAAGAGCTGATCATATTTTTGGAGCAGCCAAACTAATTTAACTTATAACTACTCAGGTTGTGTTAGAAGAGCAAACTCTTTCAGAACTAACTAACCCTATTAATTTACCCCAAACTTAAAAGAAACATCACTTACATGAGATAATCTTACGGGAAGGAAAAATAACACTGTGAATATCAACACTGAAAAATACCAATATCAAGAGAAAAGAAACAGACATTTATTCCCTACTAGGGATTCAGCAAGGAAAGAAAAGGAGCACAGTCAAGATGTATTTCCCAGGGATCTAGTTCACATTCTATCATATACCCTTATGGTATATTTCCACAGCTATGGCAAAAAATCTTTTATAGGAGAATAATTTGACATTTTCAGTTATTTTCCCAGTCTCTTCCATGTAGTTTTGTGATGAAATAAACCCAGGCACCCTGAAAAGGTGAGGTATCAAAACAACAATAGATTTTGGATTCTGAGAAACTAGACTTTAAATATAAGCACTGCAATTCACTAAGTGAATTACCTTGGAAAATCAGTTAACTTTTCTCAGCCTCAGTTCTTTCTACAGTAAAGAGAATTCACTACCCAAACAGAACCTTTGAAGGAAAAGAATCCAAAAGATTTTCTGGAATTTAATGGGTACTCTCAGTAATTATCAGCTCACTTATCGCAGGCATTATCTCCACTCTAATTTCCTATGCTATCTGCTGCTACTCAAAGACTTTGGGTTTCTTCAAGAGATTTGGGCTTTAATTTCTTTATATTCTACTTTCTCCCTAGGCAATCACAAGTTTTGACTGCATACCATATCATTTCAAAGTCCTCAAAACTTTCCCTTCCCATCACCTCATTCCACTCCTTGCCTAGGTCTAAGGGGGGGAAAAAGAACTCTGGTTAAAAGAATCGACACGAGTATTCTTTTGTACTAAAAGATAAAGTTTCTGTTGTAACGAATAAAGAAATTTTAAAGATAGGTGGACCCACGTAAACATACTCTTAGAACTTTTCTCTTGAAATACTCTCCTTCTTAGAATTCCTTATGCCTGATAGGTTCACTTTCTTATTGGAGAAACACCATCCTCCACACTCACAACCCTAGAGGAAGAACCCAGGAGAAAGGAACTACCCATTATTTGGGCCACAGTAGTCCTAGTGATACATTCGTACAAAGAACAGCTTTGTTTTCCAGAGATAGACACATAAGCATTTCAAAGCCAAATGAATAATTTCTTTTCAAGCACAGGGGACTCTAGGATGAGCAAGGAGGGCTTCAAGTGCTTTATGAGACAGGTGGGAGATTCAGAGATTCAAATCCTACCTGAAATAAAAGTAGGCTGGCTTTCTTGAGTTACATATAAAACACTTTTGCAATATTATAAAATATAATTTCATTACTTTCCTAAAAGCATAAAGATTTAGTACTTCATAAGAATAGTCTTCTTTTCCAAAAGTAAGTACAAAATACCCGATCACAGAATTTACAAGGACTTTCAGATTACATATTCAGACAATTACTTATAAATACTAATTTTTGACGGGCCAGTGCAGTAGGCTAAATATTAGCACCACAAAATATCCATGTCCTCATCCCTGTAACCTGTGAATTAACTAATTAATTAATTAATATTTTATATGGCAAAAAGAACTTCACAGAGGTGATTAAGAATATTAAATTAGGAAGATTATATTGCATTATCCAGATAGACCTTAAATGTAATTACCAGTCTCTTTATATGAAGGAGGCAGAGGGAGTTGACTACAGAAGAGGTGATATGACCATGCCTCTGGCTCTCAGGATGGAGGAAGGAGCCATGGCCCAAGGAATCAAGGGATGCATCTCAAGAAGCTAGAAAAGGCAGAAAGTAGATTCTCCTGTAGAGCCTCTCTAGGGAGCATAACCTGGCTTATACCTCAGTTCTGGCCCAGTTTTTTTGGACCCGTTTGGAACTTCTGGCCTCCAAAACTATAAGAAAATAAAATTCTGTTGTTTTAATCCATTGTATTAGTAATAACTTGTTATAGAAGCCATAGAAAACTAATACAATCAGAAATGTCTAATTAAATAGAAACTTACAAAGGATCAAATAATGGGGAGGTGAACAAGAAATAAAGCTTTTCCCAAATTCTCGAACCCTCATTAGGTATCTCTTGCATTATGTGCTCAAACAACATAGCACAATTCCCTTTCATAGCATCTCTCACATACCCTGGAATTAAATTATTTAGTTGTCTCTTTTCCACAAAACAGAAGGTCCAGGACAGCAGGATCTATATCCGCCTTGCTCATCTCTGTATCCAATGGCTGACATATTGCATCACTGGTAAATATGTGTTGAAAAGATGAATAAGTGGAATAAATAAATAAATAAATAAATAAATAAATAAATAAATAAAAGGGGCGCCTGGGTGGCTCAGTCAGTTAAGCGTCCGACTTCAGCTCAGGTCATGATCTCACGGTTTGTGAGTTCGAGCCCCGCATCGGGCTCTGTGCTGAAGCCTGCTTCGGATTCTGTGTTTCCCTCTCTCTTTTCCTCTCTCTCTCTCTCTCTCTCTCTCTCTCTCTCTCTCTCTCAAAAATAAATAAAGATTAAAAAATTTTTTTTAAAGATGAGTAAGTGAATGAGAGAAGGAAAGAATGAATTATGTAAGAATAGTGCCAAGCAGAGAGGAAGAATGTGAGGAGACAAAGGAAGTAAGAGGATTACCCCAAACACATATAGAATTGTTGGTCAGTGTAGGGAAGTAAAAATCAACTCATTCAGGGGATTGTTTTATGTTTTTCTCGGTCAACTTTGCTAACATTTAAGAGGCAAGGTACAAAAAAGCAGCCAGAATAAAATAAAAATTTTGTACAATTCATAAACTTTTAAACAGACCTTAACCACAAAATGTAAACATTTACAGATAAGCATAGGATAAAATTAATGTAAATGTCTAAGGTAATCTATATAACATATTTTATAAGTTATATTTTAAAATAGGGACTCTAGGTTGCTCAGTCGGTTAAGCATCTGACTTCAGCTCAGGTCATGATCTCACAGTTTGTGTGTTCAAACCTCGCATCGGGCTCTGTGCTGACAACTCAGAGCCTGGAGCCTGCTTCAGATTCTGTGTCACCCTCTCTCTCTCTGTCCCTCCCCTGCTCACACTCCCTCTCAAAAATAAACATTAAAAAAACTTTTTTTTTTTAGTGTATTTTAGGTGTGTCTGCATGGCTCAGTCTGTTAAGCATCTGACTTTTGATTTTGGCTCAGGTCATGAACTCACAGTTTCTGAGATGGAGCCTTGCCTTGGGCTCTGCACTGACAGTGTGGAGCTGCTTGGGATTCTCTCTCTCCCTCTCTCTCAACCCTTCCCCCACTCGTTCTTGTGCTCTCTCTCATGCGCGCTCTCACTCTCAAAACAAACTTAAAAAAATAAAATAAAATGTGTTTTACTATATTACACATGATAGAGATATCATTGTTACACTTCTATTATGTTATTATATACTCTAAACAATGATCCTTTGTAGCAAATGCAACATACAGTACTGTAACCATTTTATAGAAGCCAAAATAAATATTCAAATTCAAGAAGGAATTATCTTTAGAGCCACATCTTTCACACTCCCCAAATGTTTCTATTTCCCTTCTCTCCACATAAAGACAAACAACATTTACTGTAGCTTTATTCTCTTCAACAAACAACTCTTCTTTAAAACACACTCATACACATAAAATATGAAATTCTGCTCTGAGAGCACCTGGACCACCTGTCTGGTAGGCTTATTTGTCCAGTAACTTCTTTGTTACAAGTGTTCATATTGCCCAGTCATGAAAGCTAGCTTTTTGCCCTCTTAATCATTTTAATCTAACATATATGAAAACTTGCCCTGTTATTTACTATTACTATATGCATTTCAGTCAGAGCAAATCTCATAGATACGTATCCCAAATAAAACGCTTCCTTCACACAGAACTGTATATCCTGGGATCTTCTGCACCTGTTAATCTGAAAGCAAATTTTGGATATGAAATTTTATTTTTTATTTTTATTTGAGTTTTGTGCAGCTGTTCAAACTAATATGCTAATAGGAAAATCAAATATCATTTATTCAGAAGGGGAATTAACTTTTATAATAACACACATTTCAGAAATTCCCATGAAGATAAATATTGTTTTTCCCCATATTTAGATTCCTTTTATAAAGATTTGTTCTGTGTCACTGAACACTCTTCTCCAGCTTGGGAGCAAATTTTGACAATGCAAATAAACTGGGACAGCAGAGTCATTCGCTACAAACCAGTACAAATACTTAATGTCATTGGCGTTATTACAAAGAACTTCTCAAAGTAAACATATAGTAATACACAGTATGGTGAAATGCCGAGGAC
This sequence comes from Felis catus, assembly GCF_018350175.1. NCBI lineage: Eukaryota > Metazoa > Chordata > Mammalia > Carnivora > Felidae > Felis > Felis catus. Next base: position 76,767,623 of record NC_058373.1, on the reverse strand, counting down.
AGAATTCTAACTGGAATGTTAATGTGTAGATGTACCACCATAAAAGATATAAATTCAAATGAAGTAAATTCTCATTTGTGCATAACATATAAAAATATGTCTGCTTCAGTACCACCAAAGCTAAATTTGGAAATATTTCCAGTACAGAATTCAATTTCAAACATTTCTAATATTTCACCAACAGCAATTAAGAAAATGTAAGAAAAGGTTTCTAGTTCATAGCAGATTGAAGTATTTTTTTCTCTTCCTATTTCACAAGTTTACTTAATTTCCCCAGTACATAAAAGGAAACTTAAGTTTTAACGTGTGCTGTAAAGATTTTGTAAAAACAGGGGAAATCATATGTGTAAACGTATTTCCTTTTTTTTTTTTAACTTTTTAACGTTTATTTATTTTTGAGACAGAGAGAGACAGAGCATGAACAGGGGAGGGGTAGAGAGAGAGGGAGACACAGAATCTGAAACAGGCTCCAGGCTCTGAGCTGTCAGCACAGAGCCCGACGCGGGGCTCAAACTCACGGACCGTGAGATCATGACCTGAGCCGAATGTGTAAACGTATTTCTAATGTTTTAGACAAAAGTTTAATAACTGTTTAGAGTAGTCCTATTATACAATTCCTTACATCTAAGATGCATGTATTTTCATATTTTAACATTTCTACATTTGTATGAAACTTACATTCAGTGACATTTCACAACTGGACAGAATTGTTTTCTTTTTTTATTAGTGCTACATAATAACAGTACATCCAACTACTGAAGTCATCTTAGAGTGATGAAATGTAGTAAATTATTTGGCATATAAGACAAAGCAAACATTTTAATTTGTCTTTCATTATATCATGCAGTATGTAGAAAAATTAATCACAAATGAGAATTAAATATAAGCAATTTTAACCTAGCATTAGATATTAAGAAACGTATTATATAAAGGTTAGGTGTTTTTTAATGAAATGTAAGATTCATCTACACAAAGAAAGTAATGTCATATAAATGCAAAAGATCTATAGGGCAGTAGCCACCTATGTCCAGTCTTTAAATCTGACAGCTGTTCATAAATTAGAGATAGAAAAAATTGCTTGGTCCTTTCTTTTGCTACCAAAACAATTTTGCAAATTAACGCTGCCTCGCGGGTCTAAAAATCATACTATAGATTAGTGTGCATCTAAGAGAAATGTATGGTGCTTATTTACAAAAGAAGTATAATTTTAAAACACGAATAAGTAGGAGAAAAAGTAAGCAGACATCAACCTGTGTCAAAAGATTCTAGGAGATCATGAAAAGGTAGAACATACCACAAATCAATGCCTAAGTCTCTACCAGAGTACCTCAGATCCTCAAACCACCTGGTTAAGGCATTGATGTTAAAATGCTGTTATTATCAGAGATGGCTTTTCCTCAACTGCTATCAGCCATTAACAACTAAGATAGCACAGCCTAAAAGACTAGTTAGCCATTAACAAATGAATTCCTAAGCAACTACCCATGTTTTGATTAGGAGCAAGGAATGTGGCCAAATTGCAAAGAAGATTCGTATCAGAGTCTAACTTCAATCAATTAGTCAGGCTAAGAGATACCAGAGTGACAACAATGAGATGGTGACCAAGCTCCAGTATTCTGGGCTAAAGTACACAACTATCATGATCAAGATCTGGCACTAAAAAGAATTTAAAAATATCAGAATGGTAACCTTGATTTAGTGATTATCTACTAGAATATTTTTGCTTTAATATCTTGCCTTTTGAGAGTTAAATAGATCATCAAATTCTTTTCTCATTCTAGTGCATCATGGAATAATGACCTGGGTTGTATTTCCATTGAGGTCATATCTTTACAGGAGATAGATGAGAAAAACAAATTTTACTTTGAAAACTATAGTACTTCTAAAAAAACAAACTGGGTATTAAGAAAGAGCCTACCTGGGATTAAAGAAGTACATGCTTCCAGTCATAAAATAAACAAGTCATGGAGATAAAAAGTATAATGCAGAGAATATAACCAATAATACTGTAATAACTTTATGTGATGACAGATGGTATTTACACTTTTGGTGAGCACTGTATCGAATTGTTGAATCACTATGTTGGACACCTGAAGCTAATGCAACATCGTATGTTAATTATACTTTAATAATGTGAATGGGTGAATGAATGAAACAAGCTGCTTCTTTCCTTTAGTGGTAAGAAATACAACAAGCCAACTTGGAGCTTGTAAAATTATTAAAAAACAATCAGTCTAATTTTGAACAGGGACTGTATAAACATTTCTGAGCTGCTGAACACTTTGCATGTGTAGCTCTGCCAGATTTTTGTGGTCTTTAGTCTCAGTCTGGCACCTCCAATGTTCACACAGATTGTCTCAAAATGAAATCTGCAAAACAAAGAATGATCAAAGTACATTTAAATATGTAGCTGAGGCTGAAGGATCTGTCGGTGGAAAAGATCTCCAAGATAGAAACTGTGATCTCTAAAAGACTGCTACTGTTCCGCAACACAACCCGAACCCGAACACAACCACCCGTTTTGGTCCAAGCTGAAGCTGAAGCATTTTTGCCTTAGGTTTGGAGTAGGGACTTCCTAATTAATCTTTGACTTGCAGCTCTTAAGGGTAACTGTTTCCAATCTATTTCTTGAAGAAGAGTAATACCACAGGATGGAAAGTCAAATTTATTGGAGTGCCCAATATTAGAAATGGGCGGGTTCTCAGAATTCATTTAATAAAGCCACTTCACGTTACAGACATGGAAACCAAGGCCTAGGGAAGGCAAGTGACTTGCCAAAGATTACACAATCTTTCATGGGAGAGGAGGAAGCAGCTCCCACATCTCCTTACTAAGTGCCAAGTGCTCTTTTCCCCATTATAGCAGTGCTTCTCCCTTAAAGCACAACAAAAAGCAACTGAATGTGAGGCAATGATTTACCATACGTCATACTTGAGTTTTGGCAGCATGTCACTACTTTTTTAAAGCCACAGTTATCTGAGCTACTAAAGATTGACAGTACTATTTCAGTGAAGTTTATTGTTCACATGAAACCATTACAAAGTATAGTAAGAGACAGAACAAATTTGATTTTGAAGTTGACTTTTTGTGCTTAGAGCATGTGATGAGGGAAAACGTTCTGACAGTTCAAGCTTACTCAAGCTTAATGACAGATCTAAATTGGAGCTTGGAGATAAAAGAAATTCTTTAGTGATGCCTCAGTTGTCATTGATTGCTATGAGCAATTTTAAAGCTATTCAAGATGAGAATTGCCAGCTTGGTTCTGAAAAGGGGAGAAAGTGGTACATAAGATTAGAGGCTGGTACAAATGCTATCTTGGTTTAAAAAGAGAGGACAGTTTTGTATCACATACATAGGTGACAATCGTGACTACATATAGACATTTATCAGCAGGAAATGACTCAATGGGTGTTCAGAGTAGTGTAAGCACCAGCTGTGCTAAGGAAGATGAAAATGAAAGGCAGCTTGCCTTATAAGGATCACCAGCAGCAAGATGGCTGAAAAAAATAAATACGCAGTTGCTAAAGCCGAGAGCTAATAAAAAAATAATAAAAAAAACCTATCTTCATAAATTATAGGTTATCTCCCTCCTACTTGCTGAAAACCTTTGAATTAAAAACACATAGAGTCCATTTTAAGAAATTCAATTTCATCAAATGGAAAGTGAAAGCATCTCCAATTCTGCATATACACTGAAGCCTTCATGCCCCATTTGCGCCATTCATATCGAATCCCATAATAAGTTTCTACCTGTTGAGTCCAAATAAATGGCAGTTATCAAAATGTTCTGTTTTTAACTGATCTTTCGAGTCACTTTGTCTCTAGTATCTTACCCTTATAAAAAATATCCTTAGTCCTTAAGACTATTAATAGATGTGCTTTCCCCTAAATGAGGTAATAGTATCATTAATTTAAAAGTAGGAGCCAAGGGGAGGGCAATAAATAAATAAATAAATAAATAAATAAATAAATAAATAAATAAAAGTAGGAGCCACAAATAGAGAAATTCAGCAATCATCAAGATATGTGTTTATAAAAAAGACTATCCACAAGTAGGAGAAATGACCCCAGAAAAAACTATATAGAGCCAACAGACATTTCCCTCTGGAATACCCCTCTTAACTGTTTGTCATTCCCTAAATACACCATGCATATTCACACTCAGTGCTTTTTCTTAATGAAATTTTCTATCTGTATGAAATACCATTTCCAATATTCTCCACCTAATGGGTATATTGCATCCTCCAAGTCCCAAGTCCAGTATCACTTTAGTAATTAGCAATCTTGTCATAGAGAAATATTCCCACCTCCATACATATTGTTTATTTGCCCTTTCACTCCACTATAGGATAGTAACTGTGGCATAGTACATTATTTGTCTCTGCATTTTTCCCAAAATTTAAAAAACTGACTAGGATGTAGAAAGCATTATAAAGTATTTGTTGAATAAAGAAATGAGAATGGACCCTTTTATAAATATGGTGGTATACTTCTTTTGCTTCCAATGAACAGTACAACAGAATATGAAATTCAGCTACAGACAATCATGCCAGAGATTTTTATTTTGACCAATTTCCCCACAATTTACATTTTATTCTGATATGTCCTATAGAAAAACATTTCATTATGTCAGTTTCCCACCTTTGTTGTTAATAAAGGAAATCGCAAACAGCAACTGTATGAGTGTCTTTGTGTTATGAGATAGATAATACTCCTCCCCTTATTTTCCTGCAAGATAGAAAAATTTACAAAAAAAGGGTATTTTCTGTTGGCTAGATCAAGATTAATATTGATAAATACAGAAATGGAAAGATGGTATTATAGAATTTCAGAATCCACTTCCTTTTACAATCGTTATGTTGCTTAGGGAGGGAGGGAAGTGCATCACACAAATGCCTGTGTGTATACACACATATTCACACCCTCTCTGTCACTGATACCCTCACCTACAATATCACAGCTATCAGGAGACAGAGTCACAGTATATCATATCATACTGCTTCCCAATGTATTTCCGTCACAGTTCTTTTATAAGAAATCAAATGGGGTGCCTGGGCGGCTCAAATGGTTGAGTATCCAACTCTTAATTTTTGCTCAGGTCATGATCTCAGGGTCATGAGACCAAGCCCCACATTGGGCTCTGCACTGCCCATGCTTGAGATTCTCTCTTTCTCTCCCTCTGCCCCTCTCCCTGCTTGTGCACTTTCTTTCTTTCTCTCTCTCTCTCAAATTAGAAAGAAAGAAAGAAAGAAAGAAAGAAAGAAAGAAAGAAAGAAAGAAAGAAAGAAAGAAAGAAAGAAAGAAAGAAAGATCTTCTATATATTTATATTTTTGTTCTTTGAGTGAATGAGTGAACCTGGGCAGAAAAATCCAAATGATCTTGGTAAAGTGAGCTGGCAAACTCCAATATAAATCTCCTAAAAAAGAAAATATTTTAAATTGTAAATTATGCCACACTAAGGAAACTCCCGTAGTCCACACATGTTACAAGTTAATACAATATGTACAATCCCAAAAGTCTAGGGCTCTTTACTTGCTTGTCTGTTGGTCTGCTTCACTAGAAATAACCCTATTGGCAAACGCAGTTTTCTATGACGAACTAAAGTTTGTAGAGTCTTGCACTACTTTCCAAGAAAGATCCTACATTCCAATTTATTTTCTCAATTTGCTGTAATAAAAGAGAGGAAAAAAAGGTTCATTTAAATAACCTCCCATGTGCATGTTTGTTCTCTGTGAGGGTATATATAATGATATTATCTTGAGCCAGAGCAAAAACAGTTCTGACCTTCTCAAGAATGTATATGATCAGTCTAAAAATGAGATAGTTACACTTAATATGCTGTAGTTTTATTCAAATAGACATGAAAAGGATCTAACATGACATCTGAAATTCTCACACAGAATATTTTACTAGAAATAATATCAATTCTTTCAAATGTTTGTTTACGTTGCAAGATTACCAAGAAGCAAAACATTTCTAAGGTGACATTAGAAGAATACTGTAATTCACATTGGTGTAAAGATCAAATGTTTCTCCTTTTTAGTAATCTTCTAAAAATATTTCAAGAATGTTATTGATGCTAGAGCAAAGAGTTACCCAAATTAACAAAGTGGAGTTGTAATGTGGGTCTTGTAATAATAAAAATCGCCCTGTGGTTTTCTGACTTAATGAAGTGGAATCTTCAGTGCCCAAACCACTCCAGAAGAGCTTTGGAAAAAGACAATGATTCATACAAAACACAAATAATTTAGTAAATTAAAAGACAAGTGCTGAATATTATTTAGAGGCCTGAAAGAGACAATGCAACCTATTAAATTATTTTCATGAACAAATTGAAACACAAGCTCTATACATCACTGAACATTAACAATAACAGAAACGTATGATTTTCTCATTAATTTCTGACCACTACTTATTCCAGTTTATGCCCTTGCCTAGATTACCATACATTGGGCACTCAACTGACTGTGGATGGAATGCTTGAATGACTGATTTGGGCTACATTCCTCCAAAATCTGCATACTCTGGAATTCACTGTATCTTTACTCACCCGAAAACTGATTCATAATCCAGAAAGTCAAAAACTCTAGCTCGTAAAATTTAATGCATCAAAATAGTTCTTTTAATAAACATTCCTTTAACTTAGAAGGCATAACACTTGTATTCAGTCCTTGTTTTAGTAATACTGCTGAGAATGAGTCTTAATTTTTTGAAACAGTAAAGCATTACTAATTTATAGGGGAATCATTTTTTTGCCCTTGTTAATTAAAAAAATAGAAATAATTTCACCTTCTGTATATTAAAACAATTTATTTGTTCTTATAATATGTCTATCCCTTGTTTTTTTTTAAAAATCCAATTATTCATACAAGTAAATTATTATATAATTTCATGTTTCCTTCTAAAACATGAGAATACATGTACCTCATGTGGGGCCAGGAGGAAGAAAAACACATTCTATCAGGTCAAAACACCCACATCTTTAAGATTCTTAAATTTTGGCAAAACAAAAAAGGCATCAGATTATTTGCTTTCAGAGACAAGGCCTATAACCTTTAATCTTCTAAAAATTTTTTAACGTTTATTTATTTTTGAGACAGAGAGAGACAGAGCATGAACGGGGGAGGGTCAGAGAGAGAGAGGGAGACACAGAATCTGAAACAGGCTCTAGGCTCTGAGCTGTCAGCACAGAGCCCGACGCGGGGCTTCAAGTCACAAACCGCGAGATCATGACCTGAGCCGGAGTTGGACGCTTAATCGACTGAGCCACCCAGGCGCCCCTAACCTTTAATCTTCTAAACAGTAATGTACTTCTAATGAAATCTAAAATAAATTAAACAACTAAGGTTTATTAACAGAACAATCCTATATCAAACCTAGAAAAACTGGATTGATAACTGTAACCAAATGATAAGCTGATATTAAGTTGGATTTTAATTTCAATGACATTTAATCTTTAGTTCACATATCATATAGTATTCAAAATTCAAGGACATGTGAAGGTATGGTTGAAGAGATTGTTCTGAAAGTGCTGTAAATAACATTATCAAAACACTTCTGTAAGTGCTTTTTTATACAGCAAACTACTGTAGTATTTTCACTCTATTGTGGGGAGTATTCTCTAAAAAGTACATTGAAAGATGTTCTTTTCCAAGAGATCCTGAAAAAGGTGCTTGAGTTTGTGATCTTCTACTGGGTCACTAGTTTTAGCTCCTTTGCTAATGTTTCTGCCCCATTTTTTGCATCAACATATAATAGAGATGAAACTCTGGTCACAAACTTGGGTGTGCAAGACATGTACCCTAAATTTTCCATAACTGAACATTTTCTATCTGGACATTTTCCACCTGGGGTTACCCAGTCTTATTTGGAGTTTTCCAGTTATCTGATGGTTTTCTATAATTTCAGGTACTCAATACCATACCCTAACTTGAGTGAATGCTGTGTGGAGCTTACACTAATACACATCTGGGAGTCTGTGGGCAAGGCACCTAATCCTAGGTTGTTGTCCTCTACTCACCAACATGGATATCCTCTCATGAATAAGCAGTAGATGTGTGGTTAAGAGTACAGGCAAGCAGCTTAATTTCTCCATACATTAGCTTCCTTTTCAATAAAATGGAAACAATAAAGTATAGTTTACAAAACAGTGTTGTTGTGAAGTATCTGTGAAATAGTATATAGAAAATGCTTAGAGTACTCGGCATCTGTCAAGTAAACAATAAATGTTAGCTACTGATAGCTATTATCCCATCCTGTATTAAATCCTCATTCCATTCAAGTTGCTGACAGGTCCCTATTCCTGATCTCACCTTTTCCTCATTCATTTTCTTGTTGAAGCCATTTATGTCTATCCTGCATTCCTGAACACAAGACTTCTTGGGTTGTGCTTTCTCTTGGCTATGTCTGTATGCTTCTTGTATACACAGAAAATATTTGAAATTCTAAGTGTCTCACATTAACTGACCTCCCTAGACACACTAATTATCATCTCTGCTGTATCCGTTAGCATCATCCATGGTAAGGAAAAAAAAAACCTGAAACCAGATTCATTTTGGTAGTTTGGCTACTGCACAGAAGAGAATCAAGGCAAAGGCCACCTTTTCAAACACACACATACATCCCTAAGTGTCTGTCCCTTCCTTCATCTGCTCCCACTCTGCTCTCTAAAAGGCAATGGCAATTTCATTTGAACTGGGAGGGAGAAAATTTTCTCTGAATTGATACTACATTTTCTTCATATTTATTATTTATGAAATGAGTTCTATGCCCAAAGTTCTTCAGGCTTAAGTTTTTGATGGCCATAATTACCCTGTTCTTAACATCTACGGGGACTTCAGATGTTCAAAATCTGTAAAGAATCCCTTTGAGGCAACGGATGTCTCATAAGGAGGACAAGGGGGAGTGCAGTTGTGGGCAGCAAAAATTCCTGGGCAAACACAATAGTTAACATATTAAAATATGGTCCTCTCAAATACAATATGAAATTAACACTGGTGTCTTTTTATTCATGTCAAAGAAAATATGTAAGAATTAAGACATACTTTAACCCATTTCCAATCTCCATTTTGAATATCTCTAATCAGTGTATCATTTTTAGAACTTAAATAAGTTGAAGGATGTTATATATTGTGGTATAAAAAGCTTTCAAAATGCTCAAAGTTATAAATACATAAAAATATGATTCAATGAAAATGAAAATTACATTTTCCTATTCAAACACAAAATTGTTTTTACAGAGAAAATATAGGAAATTCACACCTTGTGGATTTTTTGTTATATTTGCCACATATCTATGAGAAAGGGGAAAAAAGTAAATCACTTACTTGTCCCTCTTTTTCAATAAGAATTATTTCAATATATTAAGTAAAAAATGGGTCAACGTTGGCAATATTAAGCCTCCAGATCCTTAAGACTTTCATAATCAATGTTGTCCTACAGCTCTTTGAATTGATATATAAGTATCAATATACATATATAGATATTTTAGCATAAATTCTGAATGGAATATGAGGAAGATGCAGTATGTTCAGTAATTAGTATCAGTTAAGCACCAAGAACTGTAAAACAAAGCAAGAGAATCTCTCTAGAGTATAAATAAAACTTTAACATAAGTCATTTTTCTCTATGTACTAAAAAAGCTTTATGTTATTCTTAAATAATGGGAGTAAAGCCTAGTTTAAAACTAGGGATATTTTTACAATGTATATCAGAAAAAAATGACAATATCAATACAAAAGAAAAAAATTAAGGATTCAAAAACTATTTTAAAGTACCTTGTATTACCAGGCCCATAAAACTGTTGGCAAAGTTTTATTATAAAAATATAAGCTATCTAGGGACACAGCCCTTGTCTAACTTTTTCCCACGGAATCTTCAGTTCTCCAAACATTAAATAAAATATGAAAATTATTCCATAAATACTAGTTGGATTAGAGAAAATATATCATTTTATCCTTACGACATATTTGTTACACAATAAAAAGAGATCATCATTACCAATTTCATAAATAGATGGTGAGTGATTTTTTTTTCAAATAACACACAGCTATTTAGTTACAAACATGAAACATTACCAAGTCTTAATTCAGTGAAGTGTTCTTTCTTCAAGAGCAGGGCAAGATTCTAAAGTTACTAAAAGTGTATATGGTATTAAATGATTTGAAACTGCTGTTTTAATTCTACACATAACTTGGAACTGTGTCAGATTCAGAAATAATGATTTTGAGGGGTTTGCTTTAAATCTATATGTACTGAAGGACAATATTCCTAAGCAGTTGTCCATCCATGCATATATCCATCCTTCTTATCGTAATGATATCACTCACTACTACAATAAGGGATCCATACATATAAAGCATACATATGGAGTCTAAACTATCACAATAAATAACCCAACTTACTCTATTTTGTGCTTAACGAGCACTATGACTTTGTCATGCCTTTGAGCTTTTCATAGTACAAAATTAATATGTCACATTGGTTTAGAGTTGTAGGAGGGCTAGCAAAGCCTCAACAATTTGATCACTTTCTGACCTCTTACCACTCTCCATAATTTTCAAGAAACTCCCTTCTTACTTTATACCAAGACAGTTTGATTAGGCAATTCCCCCAATTTACAGCTATAGGATTTCATTCATTCCTGGGATAAGAGAGAAACACTTTAAGAAGAATCTAGCCAAATCAAAACTGATTTAGCAGTGAACTCAGTATTGTAAAGAAAATTAAAGCCATGTTAAATAAGAAGAACTTAAAGAAATCAGATATTCTTAGCAGTGAGAAAATTCTAAGAAGGAGGCAAGGTTATGGTCCTCAAACATTTGAAAGGTTGTGAAGTTCCAAAAGGGACTATATTTGCATTAGGGATAGAGTTAGTACTAGTGACTAGAAGGTTAAAAAGCATAGACTTCAGTTCAATATAGGAAGTCAGAGCTATTCAAACATAGGATGGGCTGTACAATTCAGCCCATGTGGAAATCTTCACTATTTTTCGTCACCTAACTTGTCCAAGTGTAGGTTAGAAAGCCACTTGGTGGGGTTGATGTAATCCAATTCAATCATTACATTAAGGTTTGGATTTCATGACCTTTCAAGTCCATTCCAACCCTGAGATTCATTGAGGCTCTGAAACCCACTCCACTGGGAGTGCTGCCTGCCAAATTAGTCTTTGCATGAAAGGCACAAAATGATGTCAATTGTTGCAGCTGCAGTGAGTCAGCTGGAAACGGCTTGACAAAGGCAAAGTTCAACCTAGTTACTAAACCCCAACTAATTGTAAATGATTTTAGCTTTCTTAGATGGTTCCAGAATTACACACTCAATTAATGCTGTTGATTTCAGCCAAGTCACCAAAAAAATAAATAAAGAAGTAGAAAGTAAGGCAAGTATTTGGATAAATCAAACCAAAGAAACTAGGACTTTGTTTCAACACTATTTTCAATGATCTTAAAAACTTAGACCAAAAGGATATCACAATTCAGGACATAGAGGGTTGAACCAGAAAACAGAAGCTCTTGGTTCTAGTCTCTGCCATATTTCACTTTATTTTTAAGAATAGAGGTCTCAGAGTTAGATAGATCTAAATTACTGGTTTAACTATTACTAGCTGTGGGGCTTCTGGAGGAGATACAACATCTCTGAATCTCAATAATCTCATCTATAATAACAATAATAGTAGCAACTACTATTTATTAAGAGTCTGCTATGTGACTGTCACTAAACTAGAGTTTCAAGTGCATACTTACGATTTCTACAGAATCTTTATGAGATGAGCACTGTTATTCACATTTTATAAATGAAGAAAATGGACTTTAAAGTGATAAAGTAACTATGTCAAACCACATAACTAGTGAAATTTTTATCAGTTTAGAACTTTTTTTTTCATGGTAAGTTACAATCAACGAGATGTAAAAAATGTTCTATAACTTCTAGGAGGATTTCTTTATGGAAGGGCCATGCCCTTCTTGTGTCCTGCCTCCATTCTGCAATCTACAAGATATGAATGATAACTGGAGCTCTAGTAACTGTGTAGGGCCACACCTAAGGTAAGGAAGTCATGAACTGAATTGAGTCTGTGTCCTTGATTTTGCGGACCCACCATATCTGTCTTAAGCAGCTCATAAATAAGTTTCTTTGACATGAGAGACAAAGTACAATTTCTCTCATTTTAAACATTTTAGGACACAATCAATGTGAGTTTTAGTTAAATTTTGCTGAATTTGACCCTATGTGATATACATATATCCAAATAAATTGTAACTCTGGTCAGAAACTTATGCTGGGGCACAATATGGAGGGGTTTGATTAAACAATTTGCATACAGTAACTCAGAAGCTAAAAAGCCATCTAACAACTTAGAATTTCTGTAGGTTATTAAGTAGCAGAGCATGGTAAATGAGGGCAGTTTAGCTAAGTAGTAGTATATATACAAAATAGGTTCGAGTTGAGAACAAAAGTTTGTCTTAAATTACAGCACTGACAAATTTATGCTTACTATGATGACCCTCTAGAAGCAGATAACAAATAAAATCAGTCATAATTTCACACTAAAGGAAAATAAGCTCATCCTTTAATTCATTCATTTACATAATTATGCCATATCTATGTGTCATGTCTGCTCTATATGAGCAAGATGCAAGGACTGACTGAAGACACAGAAACTGAAAAGGATGATTCTTGTCCTCTAATAAGAATGACTTAAAAAAACAAACATACAGAAATGAATGCTGTGATGGGCATAAACACAAGATACCTCAGAAGCCCAGAGAAACACTTCCTACATGGATTATAGGAAGGGATGGAGAAAAAGACTTCTCAAAAGAGGTGAAAATTGACCTGAGTCTTCAGCAACATACAGATGTTAACCAGGCATAGAAAGAGTAGAGGGACACTCTAGACAGAGTAAAGAGGATGTACAAAGAAAGTACAGAGAAAGAACTGACAGCTTGGCACATTTGGGCTAGTGTATAAAGTGGTATAAAGGAAGATGAGACTGGGGATATGAGGAAAAGTCCAGATACTGAAAGGTTAATTTTATTGGCCAGAAGAGCTTAAATTTGATCCTTAAAACATCAGAGGCTTTTAATGAGCACTGAAATAATCAAACACATTTTCAGAGATCACTCTGGCAAGGGTCTGTAGGACAGATTGGAGGTCAAAAGACTAGTAGCAAGGAAACAAGTTTAAAGCTATTGATATAATTGGATAAAAGGAATTCTTAGGAACAGAATGAAAACAGTTGTACTGTAGATGTAACTGAACCATACTTTAAAAGTACATAAAGGAACTGAGAAGGGTCTACCAAATTTAGCAACCTAGATGCCATTTGGGTGCATGGCGAGAATTTCAAGGGTGTGTGAAAACAAACCCCATATTGAATGAGCAATGAAGAAGTGGCAAGGAGTACAAGCTATATTGTTGTTCCCTTTCCATCAAAGCTAAGCTACTTGAATGGGGTGGTATTTAAAAAGGAAGGAAAATGACATGGATGTGTTTTTCCTAAAGTGGAAAGAGTTGAGAATGTTTATATTCTGGTGGAAATGGGGGATTCCTAGAGGAATAAAGATAATAATTGACATGAAGACCATGAGGATTTAAACGGGAAAGAATTCCTGGGGGTGCCTGAGTGGTTCAGTTGGTTAAGCATCTGACTCTTGATTTCCACTCAGGTCATGATCTCATAGTTGTGAAATCGGGTCATGATCTCATAGTTGTGAAATCGAGCCCCACATCGGGCTCAGAGATGGGCATGGAGCCTGCTTGGGATTCTCTCTCCTTCTTCATCTGCCCCTTCCCTACCTGCACTCTCTCTCTCTCTAAAAAAAGGGGGTGGGGTGGGGGAAGGATCTCATGCAAAATATCCAACATGTAACATTGAACTGAACTGTTTAAGAGAAAGAACCCTAGACATGATGGAAGTGTTCAAGTTCAAGGGATTAAGAATTTATACCATTTGCCTCCCTATATTTTAAAGACAGAGAAAGACAAATGCCACATAATTTCTTTTGTATATAAAATTTAAGAAACAAATGAACAAAGAAAAAAGAGACAAAAACAGATACTTTTAAGCATTTTTTTAAAATTGAGTATAGTTGACACACAATGTTACATTAGTTTCAGATAAACAACATAGTGATTTGACAAGTTTATACATTATTCTATGTTCACCACAAGTGTAGCTGCCATCTGTCCTATTATATTGTTATCAAATACAGAAAACAAACAGGTGGTTGCCGGAGGGGAGAAGGGGGAAGAGTGAAATAGATAAAGGGCATTAATAGTACACTAACCATGACAGGCACTGAGTAATGTATAGAATTGTTGAGACTATATTCTATACCTGAAACTAATATAACACTGTGTACTAATTATACCTCAATACAAATAAATAAATATGTAAAACTTAAAAAAAAGAATTTTTTTTCTTCATTCCTAGGTTGAAGGGATGTTTCCCTAGGAAACAAACAGCCTGTTCAATGAAACTATAACCAGAGTTTTTAAATATTCAAACTCAACACACAAGAGAGGGGATAAGAAGCAATACATAGGGAAGTTGTCTGTATTTTCATAAAGGCAAATATTGACAATGTTGTCAGATCAATAGAAAAATTAGGAATGACTTTGAGAGATTAATACCCGGGAAAAAAAGCCAAAGGATTAAATCCCAGAGATTAGGAACAGTGTTCTCAAAATGCAGTTGTAACAAGAGTGAAAACTATTATATTTTCAGTGTATCCTCTGTGTCCAATGCTGTGACAGCACCAATCAGTAATGAATTACTTCTACTTGGATATATGAATAAAGAATACAACATGAGCTTCATGCCTTCTCCATTATGTGTCACAATCTTCTCAGTATAGGAAAATGTGCACTGTCAGCTCTGTGCTCCTTCTACAATGAGTCTAGAGCTTTTTGAAGGTGAAAGAGATGCAACACAAATGCTCATATATTTTTTCATTCATTCAAAAATCAGTTAGTAAGCTCTAATATATACCAGGCATGGTATTCGAACTGTGAAAACAAAAATCAGTCAAACCTCAGTGTTTCCTTTCTATCCTGGAGCTCCCAAAGGAGATAAGATCTCTAATATTACAGAAATTGAGCTGGATTTCACAATAGTATAAATGGTTTCTAGCAATGCCCCCCCTTTTTTTTCTTCCAAAATTTTATTTAAATTCAAGTTAGTTAACATGTAGTGTAGTATTGTTTTCAAGAGTAGAATTTAGTGATTCATCAGTCACATATAACACCCTGAGTTCTATAACTAATTGCCCTTATTAATACCCATCACCAATTTAGTCCATTCCTGCACCTACAACCCCTCCAACAATCCTGTTTTTTTCCTCTATAGTTAAGAGTCTCTTATGGTTTGCCTCCCTCTCTGTTTTTATCTTATTTTTCCTTCCCTTTCCCTATGTTCATCTGTTTTGTTTCTTGAAGAAATTCCACATATGAGTGAAATAATATGGTATTTTTCTTTCTCTGATTGACTAATTTTGCTTAGTACATTTGCATTGTTGCATATGGCAAGATTTCATTCTTTTTGATGGCTGAGTAACATTCCACTGTGTGTGTGTGTGTGTATACACACACACACACACATATATGCATACCACCTCTTCTTTATCCACATCAGTTGATGGGCATTTGGGTTCTTTCCATAATTTGGCTATGGTTGATAACACTGCTATAAACATTGGGGTGCATGTGCCCCTTTGAATCTGTATTTTTGTATCCTTTGGAAAAATATCTAGTAGTGCAATTCCTTAGTCATAGGGTAGTTCTATCTTTAACTTTCTGAGGAAACCCCATATTGTTTTCCAGGGTGGCTGCACCAGTTTGCATTCCCACCAAAAGTGTAAGAGGGTTCCCCTTTCTCCACATCCTTGCCAACATCTGTTGTTTCCTGAGTTGTTAATTTTAGCCATTCTGACAGGTGTGAGATGGTATTTCACTGTGGTTTTGATTTGTATTTCCCTGATGACGAGTGATAGCATTTTTTCATGGATCTGTTAGCCATCTGCATGCCTTCTTTGAAGAAGTATGTGTTCATGTCTTCTGCCCATTTCTTCACTGGATTATTTATTTCTGGGGTATGGAGTTTGAGGAGTTCTTCATAGATTTTGGACACTAACCCTTTATACAATATGTTATTTACAGATATCTTCTCCCATTCATAGGTTGCTGTTCAGTTTTGTTGATTATTTCCTTCGCTGTCAGAAGCTTTTTATCTCAATTAAGTTCCAATAGTTCATTTTTGTTTTTGTTTCCCTTGTCGCCAGAGACATGTCTAGTAAGAAGATGCTATGGCTCAAGTCAAAGAGGTTGCTGCCTGTATTCTCCTCTAGGATTTTGATGGTTTCCTGTCTCACATTTAGTTCTTTCATCCATTTTGAATTTATATTTGGGGTTTGCAAGATGGCGGCTTAGGAGGACGCTGGGCTCACCGCACGTCCTGCTGATCACTTAGATTCCACCTACACCTGCTTAAATAACCCAGAAAACCGCCAGAGGATTAGCAGAACGGAGTCGCCGGAGCCAAACGCAGACGAGAGGCCCACAGAAGAGGGTAGGAAGGGCGGCGAGGCGGTGCGCGCTCCACGGACTGGCGGGAGGGAGCCGGGGCGGAGGGGCGGCTCGCCGGCCAAGCAGAGCCCCCGAGTCTGGCTTGCAAAAGCGGAGGGGCCTGACGGACTGTGTTCCCACAACAAGCGCGACTTAGCGTCTGGGAGGTCATAAGTTAACAGCTCTGCTCGGAAAGCCGGAAGGCTAGAGGACAAAGGGAGGGAGAGCTGCTGAGCCCCCTGACAACAGAGCTCAGTTTGGTGGGGAACAAAGGCGCTCGCCAGCGCCATCTCCCCCGCCCATCCCCCAGCCAAAATCCCAAAGAGAACCAGTTCCGGCCAGGGAACTTGCTCCCTCCGCGCAAACACCCAACTCTGTGCTTCTGCGGAGCCAAATCTCCCGAAGCGGATCTGACTCCCTCCCGCTGCCACAGGGCCCCTCCTGAAGCGGATCACCTAAGGAGAAGCGATCTAAGCCTGCCCCTCCTGCCCCCCGTGCACCTTGCCTACCCACCCCAGCTAATACGCCAGATCACCAGCATCACAAGCCTGGCAGTGTGCAAGTAGCCCAGACGGGCCACACCACCCCACAGTGAATCCCGCCCCTAGGAGAGGGGAAGAGAAGGCACACACCAGTCTGACTGTGGCCCCAGCGGTGGGCTGGGGGCAGACATCAGGTCTGACTGCGGCCCCGCCCACCAACTCCAGTTATACACCACAGCACAGGGGAAGTGCCCTGCAGGTCCTCACCACGCCAGGGACTATCCAAAATGACCAAGCGGAAGAATTCCCCTCAGAAGAATCCCCAGGAAATAACAACAGCTAATGAGCTGATCAAAAAGGATTTAAATAATATAACAGAAAATGCATTTAGAATAATAGTCATAAAATTAATCGCTGGGCTTGAAAACAGTATACAGGACAGCAGAGAATCTCTTGCTACAGAGATCAAGGGACTAAGGAACAGTCACGAGGAGCTGAAAAACGCTTTAAACGAAATGCATAACAAAATGGAAACCACCACAGCTCGGCTTGAAGAGGCAGAGGAGAGAATAGGTGAACTAGAAGATAAAGTTATGGAAAAAGAGGAAGCTGAGAAAAAGAGAGATAAAAAAATCCAGGAGTATGAGGGGAAAATTAGAGAACTAAGTGATACACTAAAAAGAAATAATATACGCATAATTGGTATCCCAGAGGAGGAAGAGAGAGGGAAAGGTGCTGAAGGGGTACTTGAAGAAATCATAGCTGAGAACTTCCCTGAACTGGGGAAGGAAAAAGGCATTGAAATCCAAGAGGCACAGTGAACTCCCTTCAGACGTAACTTGAATCGATCTTCTGCACGACATATCAGAGTGAAACTGGCAAAATACAAGGATAAAGAGAAAATTCTGAAAGCAGCAAGGGGTAAACGTGCCCTCACATATAAAGGGAGACCTATAAGACTCGTGACTGATCTCTCTTTTGAAACTTGGCAGGCCAGAAAGAATTGGCACGAGATTTTCAGGGTGCTAGACAGAAAAAATATGCAGCCAAGAATCCTTTATCCAGCAAGTCTGTCATTTAGAATAGAAGGAGAGATAAAGGTCTTCCCAAACAAACAAAAACTGAAGGAATTTGTCACCACTAAACCAGCCCTACAATAGATCCTAAGGGGGACCCTGTGAAACAAAGTCCCAGAGACATCACTACAAGCACAAAACATACAGACATCACAATGGCTCTAAACCCGTATCTTTCTATAATAACACTGAATGTAAATGGATTAAATGCGCCAACCAAAAGACATAGGGTATCAGAATGGATAAAAAAACAAGACCCATCTATTTGCTGTCTACAAGAGACTCATTTTAGACCTGAGGACACCTTTAGATTGAGAGTGAGGGGATGGAGAACTATTTATCATGCGACTGGAAGCCAAAAGAAAGCTGGAGTAGCCATACTTATATCAGACAAACTAGACTTTAAAGTAAAGGCTGTAACAAGAGATGAAGAAGGACATTATATAATAGTTACAGGGTCTATCCATCAGGAAGAGCTAACAATTATAAATGTCTATGCGCCGAATACTGGAGCCCCCAAATATATAAAACAATTACTCATAAACATAAGCAACCTTATTGATAAGAATGTGGTAATTGCAGGGGACTTTAACACCCCACTTACAGAAATGGATAGATCATCTAGACACACGGTCAATAAAGAAACAAGGGCCCTGAATGAGACATTGGATCAGATGGACTTGACAGATATATTTAGAACTCTACATCCCAAAGCAACAGAATATACTTTCTTCTCGAGTGCACATGGAACATTCTCCAAGATAGATCATATACTGGGTCACAAAACAGCCCTTCATAAGTTTACAAGAATTGAAATTATACCATGCATACTTTCAGACCACAATGCTATGGAGCTTGAAATCAACCACAGAAAAAAGTCTGGAAAACCTCCAAAAGCATGGAGGTTAAAGAACACCCTACTAACGAATGAGTGGGTCAACCAGGCAATTAGAGAAGAAATTAAAAAATATATGGAAACAAACGAAAATGAAAATACAACAATCCAAACGCTTTGGGATGCAGCGAAGGCAGTCCTGAGAGGAAAATACATTGCAATCCAGGCCTATCTCAAGAAACAAGAAAAATCCCAAATACAAAATCTAACAGCACACCTAAAGGAACTAGAAGCAGAACAGCAAAGGCAGCCTAAACCCAGCAGAAGAAGAGAAATAATAAAGATCAGAGCAGAAATAAACAATATAGAATCTAAAAAAACTGTAGAGCAGATCAACGAAACCAAGAGCTGGTTTTTTGAAAAAATAAACAAAATTGACAAACCTCTAGCCAGGCTTCTCAAAAAGAAAAGGGAGATGACCCAAATAGATAAAATCATGAATGAAAATGGAATTATTACAACCAATCACTCAGAGATACAAACAATTATCAGGGAATAGTATGAAAAATTATATGCCAACAAATTGGACAACCTGGAAGAAATGGACAAATTCCTGAACACCCACACTCTTCCAAAACTCAATCAGGAGGAAATAGAAAGCTTGAACAGACCCATAACCAGCGAAGAAATTGAATCGGTTATCAAAAATCTCCCAACAAATAAGAGTCCAGGACCAGATGGCTTCCCAGGGGAGTTCTACCAGACATTTAAAGCAGAGATAATACCTATCCTTCTCAAGCTATTCCAAGAAATAGAAAGGGAAGGAAAACTTCCAGACTCATTCTATGAAGCCAGTATTACTTTCATTCCTAAACCAGACAGAGACCCAGTAAAAAAAGAGAACTACAGGCCAATATCCCTGATGAATATGGATGAAAAAATTCTCAATAAGATACTAGCAAATCGAATTCAACGGCATATAAAAAGAATTATTCACCATGATCAAGTGGGATTCATTCCTGGGATGCAGGGCTGGTTCAACATTCGCAAATCAATCAACATGATAAATCACATTAACAAAAAAAAAGAGAAGAACCATATGATCCTGTCAATCGATGCAGAAAAGGCCTTTGACAAAATCCAGCACCCTTTCTTAATAAAAACCCTTGAGAAAGTCGGGATAGGAGGAACATACTTAAAGATCATAAAAGCCATTTATGAAAAGCCCACAGCTAACATCATCCTCAACGGGGAAAAACTGAGAGCTTTTTCCCTGAGATCAGGAACACGACAAGGAAGCCCACTATCACCGCTACTGTTTAACATAGTGCTGGAAGTTCTAGCATCAGCAATCAGATAACAAAAGGAAATCAAAGGCATCAAAATTGGCAAAGATGAAGTCAAGCTTTCGCTTTTTGCAGATGACATGATATTATACATGGAAAATCCGATCGACTCCACCAAAAGTCTGCTAGAACTGATACAGGAATTCAGCAAAGTTGCAGGATACAAAATCAATGTACAGAAATCAGTTGCATTCTTATACACTAACAATGAAGCAACAGAAAGACAAATAAAGAAACTGATCCCATTCACAATTGCACCAAGAAGCATAAAATACCTAGGAATAAATCTAACCAAAGATGTAAAGGATCTGTATGCTGAAAACTATAGAAAGCTTATGAAGGAAATTGAAGAAGATTTAAAGAAATGGAAAGACATTCCCTGCTCATGGATCGGAAAAATAAATATTGTCAAAATGTCAATACTCCCCAAAGCTATCTACACATTCAATGCAATCCCAATCAAAATTGCACCAGCATTCTTCTCGAAACTAGAACAAGCAATCCTAAAATTCATATGGAAGCACAAAAGGCCCCGAATAGCCAAAGGAATTTTGAAGAAGAAGACCAAAGCAGGAGGCATCGCAATCCCAGACTTTAGCCTCTACTACAAAGCTGTCATCATCAAGACAGCATGGTATTGGCACAAAAACAGACACATAGACCAATGGAATAGAATAGAAACCCCAGAACTAGACCCACAAACGTATGGCCAACTCATCTTTGACAAAGCAGGAAAGAACATCCAATGGAAAAAAGACAGCCTCTTTAACAAATAGTGCTGGGAGAACTGGACAGCAACATGCAGAAGGTTGAAACTAGACCACTTTCTCACACCATTCACAAAAATAAACTCCAAATGGATAAAGGACCTAAATGTGAGACAGGAAACCATCAAAACCTTAGAGGAGAAAGCAGGAAAAGACCTCTCTGACCTCAGCCGTAGCAATCTCTTACTCGACACATCCCCAAAGGCAAGGGAATTAAAAGCAAAAGTGAATCACTGGGACCTTATGAAGATAAAAAGCTTCTGCACAGCAAAGGAAACAACCAACAAAACTAAAAGGCAACCAACGGAATGGGAAAAGATATTCGCAAATGACATATCGGACAAAGGGCTAGTATCCAAAATCTATAAAGAGCTCACCAAACTCCACACCCGAAAAACAAATAACCCGGTGAAGAAATGGGCAGAAAACATGAATAGACACTTCTCTAAAGAAGACATCCGGATGGCCAACAGGCACATGAAAAGATGTTCAGCGTCGCTCCTTATCAGGGAAATACAAATCAAAACCACACTCAGGTATCACCTCACGCCAGTCAGAGTGGCCAAAATGAACAAATCAGGAGACTATAGATGCTGGCGAGGATGTGGAGAAACGGGAACCCTCTTGCACTGTTGGTGGGAATGCAAATTGGTGCAGCCGCTCTGGAAAGCAGTGTGAAGGTTCCTCAGAAAATTAAAAATAGACCTACCCTATGACCCAGCAATAGCACTGTTAGGAATTTATCCAAGGGATACAGGAGTACTGATGCATAGGGCCACTTGTACCCCAATGTTCATAGCAGCACTCTCAACAATAGCCAAATTATGGAAAGAGCCTAAATGTCCATCAACTGACGAATGGATAAAGAAATTGTGGTTTATATACACAATGGAATATTACGTGGCAATGAGAAAAAATGAAATATGGCCTTTTGTAGCAACATGGATGGAACTGGAGAGTGTGATGCTAAGTGAAATAAGCCATACAGAGAAAGACAGATACCATATGGTTTCACTCTTATGTGGATCCTGAGAAACTTAACAGGAACCCATGGGGGAGGGGAAGGAAAAAAAAAAAAAACAGGTTAGAGTGGGAGAGAGCCAAAGCATAAGAGACTGTTAAAAACTGAGAACAAACTGAGGGTTGATGGGGGGTGGGAGGGAGGGGAGGGTGGGTGATGGGTATTGAGGAGGGCACCTTTTGGGATGAGCACTGGGTGTTGTATGGAAACCAATTTGTCAATAAATTTCATATATAAAAAAAAATTGAATTTATTTTTGTGTATAAGAAAGTGGTCCAGTTTTTCCAACACCTATTATTGAAGAGACTATCTTTTTTCCATTGGATATTCTTTCCTGCTTTGTCAAAGACTAGTTGACCATATAGTTGTGAGTCCTTTTGTGGGTTCTCTGTTCTGTTCCATTAATCCATGTGTCTGTTTTTGTGCCAGTTACACAGTGTCTTGAAGATTACAGCTTTGTAATACAGCTTGAAGTCCGGAATTGTGATGCCTCCACTTCTGGTTTTCTTTTTCAACATTACATTGGCTATTTGGGGTTTATTCTTGTTCCATACATATTTTAGAATTGTTAGCTTTGTGAAAAATGATGGTGTTATTTGATAGGGATTGTACTGAATTTGTAGATTACTTTGGGTAATATAGACATTTTAACAATATTTGCTCTTACAATCCAAGAGCATGGACTGTTTTTCCATTTCTTTGTGTCTTCCTCAATTTTTTCATAAGTGTTCTATAGTTTTCAGAGTACAGATCTTTTAACTCTTTGCTTAGGTTTATTCCTAGATATCCTATGGTCTTCAGTGCAACTGTAAATGGGGTTGATTCCTTTATTTTCTGCTGCTTCATTATTGGTATGTAGAAAGGCAACAGATTTCTATACATTGATTTTATATCATGCAACTTTGCTGAATTCATGTATCAGTTGTAGCAATTTTTTGGTGGAGTCTTTCAGGTTTCCCAAGTAGAGTATCATGTCATCTGCAAAGAGTGAAAGCTTGACTTCTTCCTTGCTGATGTGGATGCTTTTTATTTCTTTTTGTTTTCTGATTGCTGAGTCTAGGACTTCCAGTACTACACTGAACAACAGTGGTAAGAGTAGACATCCTATAGTGTTCCTGACCTTAGGGGAAAAACCGAGAGTTTTTCTCTTTGATGATATTAGCTGTGGGTCTTCCATATATAGCCTTTGTGATGTTAAATTATGTTTCTTTTATCCCTACTTTCATGAGGTTTTTATCAACAAATGATGGTGAATTTTGTAAAATGCTTTTTCTGCATCTATTGAGAAGATCATATCATTCTTATTCTTTCTTTGACTAGTGTGGTGTATCATGTTGATTGATTTCTGGATTTTAAGCCAACCCTACAGCCCAGAAATTAATCCCACCTCATCATGGTGAATAATTCTGTTAATGTACTGTTGGATTTGATTTGCTAGTAACTTCCTGAGAATTTCTGCATCCATGTTCATCAGGGATATTGGTCTGTAATTCTCCTTATTAGTAGGGTCATTGGCTGGTTTTGGAATCAAGGTAATGCTGGATGAGTTTGGAAATTTTCATAGGATGAGTTTGGAAATTTTCCTTCCATTTCTATTTTTTAGAACAGTTTCAAAAGAATTCCTCCTTGAATGGTTGGTAGATTTCACCTGGGAAGCCATCCAGCCCTGGACTCTTATTTTTTGGGAGATTTCTGATTACTGATCCAATTTCTTCACTGGTTATGGATCTGTTCAAATTTTCTGTTTCTTCCTGTTATGTTTTGGTAGTTTATATGTTTCTAGGAATTTATCTATTTATTTTTTAATTTTTTAAAATGATATTGTCAAATTGGTTTCCATACAACACCCAGTGCTCATTCCAACAGATGCCCTCCTCAATACCCATAACCCCTCCCTCCCACCCCCCATCAACCCTCAGTTTATTCTCAGTTTTTAAGATTTCTTTCAACTTGCCTAATTTTTTTGGCATATAGTTGCTCGTATTATTCTCTTATAATTGTTTGTATTTCTGTGGTGTGGGTTGTGATCTCTCCTTTCATTCGTGATTTTATTTATTGTTATATACTTTCTCTTATGACTACCTTTGCTGTATCACAAAGGTTTTGAAATGTCGTGTTTTCATTTTCATTGGCTTCCATGTACTTTTTAATTTCCTCTTTATTGGTTAACCCATTCATTCTTTAGTAGGATATTCTTTATTCTCCAAGTATTCATGGTCCTTCCAAATTTTTTCTTGTGGTTGACTTCAAGTTTCATAGTGTTGTGTTCTGAACATATGCCTGGTATGATCTTAATTTTTTTTACTTTACTTTTTGAGGGCTCAATTGTGACCCAGCATGTGATCTATTCTGGAGAATGTTCCATGTACATTTGAGAAGAATGTGAATTCTGCTGCTTTAGGATGAAATGTTCTGAATATATCTGTTAAGTACATCCAATTCAGTGTGTTATTCAAGGTGATTGTTTCCTTTTTGATTTTTCTGCTTCTAGATGATCTGTCCATTGTTGTAAGTGGGGTGTTAAAGTCCCCTATTATTATCATATTAATTTCAATGAGTTTCTCTAAGTTTGTTTTTAATTGATTTACATGTTTGGCTTCTTTCAACTTGGGACATAAATATTTAAAATCATTAGATATTCTTGTTGGATAGACCCTTTTATTACTATATAGTCCCCTTCTTCATCTCTTGTTACAGACTTCAGTTTAAAATCTAGTTTGTCTGATATAAGTATGGCCATGACATCTTTCTTTTTATGTCCATTAGCATGATAAATAGTTCTCCATCCCCTCACATTCAATCTGAAAGTGTTTTTGGGTCTAAAATGAGTCTCTTGTAAGCAGCTTATGATAGGTCTTTTTTTTTTTTATCCATTCTGATACTGTATGTCTTTTTATTGGAGCATATAGTCCATTTACATTCATAGTAATTATTGATAGATATGAATTTAGTGCCATTGTATTACCTGTAAAGTCGCTGTTCCTGTAGATTGTCTCTGTTCCCTTCTAGTCTTTGTCTTCTTTTGGTCTCTCTTTCCTACTCAAAGAGTCCCCTTTAATAATTCTTGCAGAATTGGTTTAGTGTTCACAAATTCCTTTAGTTTTTGCTTGTCATGGAAACTCTTTATCTCTACTTTTAGGTTGAATGATAGTCTTGCTGGATAAAGTATTCTTGGCTGAATATGTGTCCCATTTAGCACATTAAATATATCATGGCACTCCCTTCTGGCCTTCTAAGTTTCTGTGGAAAGGTCTGCTGATAACCTTATGTGTCTACCCTTCTAGGTTAAGAATCTTTAGTCTCTAGCTGCTTTCAGAATTCTCTCTTCATCTTTGTATTTTTCAAGTTTCACAAAGATATGTGTACTGTTGGTCTGTTTTTGTTAATTTTAGGGGAGTTCTCTGTGCCTTTTGGACTTGAATTCTTGTTCCCTTTCCAAGATTTGGGAAGTTCTCACCTATAATTTCTCCAAATAAACCTTCTGTCACCTTGTCCCACTCTTCTACTTCCATGATTTCTATGATATGGATATAATTTTGCTTAACAGAATTGCTTATTTCCCTAAGTCTACATTCATGATCAAATAGTTGTCTTTCCCCCTCCTTTTCAGCTTCAATAATTTCCACAATTTTATCTTCTGTATCACTTATTTGATCGTCTGTTTCTTCCATCCTCATTGTAATTATATCCAGTTGGTTTTGCACCTCAGTTATGACATATTTTATCTTTCCCTGAATAGTTTTTAGTCTTTTATCTCAGCAGCAAGAGTTTCTCTGGAATCTACTATGCTTTTTTTCAAGCCCACCTAGTATTCTTATGACTGTTGTTCTAAACTGTTGTTCAGATATATTACTTATATTTGTTTTGATCAAATCCCTGCCTGTGATTTCTTCTTGATCTTTCTTTGGGGGAGAATTCCTCCATGTTTCCATTCTGTTGAGGTTTCTGTCTTTTGTGTATTATGAATGATATTTTCCAATGCTTAATAGCTTAATAGCATTTTCTTTTTTTTTTTTTTTTAATTTTTTTTTTCAACGTTTATTTATTTTTGGGACAGAGAGAGACAGAGCATGAACGGGGGAGGGGCAGAGAGAGAGGGAGACACAGAATCGGAAACAGGCTCCAGGCTCCGAGCCATCGGCCCAGAGCCTGACGCGGGGCTCGAACTCACGGACCGCGAGATCGTGACCTGGCTGAAGTCGGACGCTTAACCGACTGCGCCACCCAGGCGCCCCAACATTTTCTAATGCTATTAAGAAAGGGTTATACACTGTCTAAGGCCTTGCACTTCAGGAAGTGTTTATGATGCATGTTGTGTGCACTTTGCTGTTATGATTTAGTTGTTCTTTCCCCCACGTCAGTCCTCTGAAGAGGACTTCCTTGCATGCAATGGGGAGTGTTAGGACCTTTAAATGTGCTTTGATTTGTTTTTGTTTTTGTTTAATTTTTTAATGTTTATTTATTTTTGAGAGAGAGAGAGAGACAGAACATGAGTAGGGGAGGGGCAGAGAGAGACGGAGACACAGAATCTGAAGCAGGCTCCAGGCTCTGAGCTATCGGCACAGAGCCCAACATGGGGCTCAAACCCGCCAACCATGAGATCATGACCTGAGCCAAAGTCCAATGCTTAACCAATTGAGCCACCCAGGCACCCAAGGTTTGTTAAAATAAGCCTGATTTAAATTTTTTTTTAAGTATACAAAAAAAGAGAGAAAAGGTAAAGGAAAGACAACACCAACAAAACAAATGTACATACAAAAAACTATAAACCTGATTCCAAAGAAAAAGCAAGAAAAAGAAAAGAAAGAGAAGGCTGTTCAAAAAAAAAAGAAAAAGAAAAAGAAAAAGAAACAAAAAAACAAATGAACAAAAACACTGTAAGCCTGATTTAAAAAAAAAGGGTTGGTCCTATTTCCACCAGAACTGAAGAACTGAAACAGATGCTCTGGAGCACTCTATGATCAGTAGGCTTGGTACATGTGGGGGACATGTGCCGGTCCTCTGGGGGAGAGGCTCACTGCACTGGCTCCCAATCAGACATGCCCTTGTAAAGATATCCCTATAGAATGCAAGGGGGCATAGTTTTGTATAAGCAGCTCCAGCCTCGACTGGGGGTGCTGTGTTACTCACTGAAGTCATATGGTGATGGTGGGCAGGGAAAATGGCATCGCCCTACTCTGTAGCCCAGGGTAGAAGAGCTGGCGTCCACCACTGTTCAGGTAGCCCTCACAGACAAGCGAACACTCTCCCCTCCCATGTCCCAGACTTCCATCAGACCCCTGTCCTTAACCCTTCTATGCCCAGACTGTCAACACACTGGGCACCACAGCTCTCCTGTGTTTTATCTATGGCACACGACCGAGATTCGAAGTTCCAAATCTTAAAGACTGGACAATGCATGGACCCATTCCCTCTCACAGAGGAGAGCTTTGCAGGGCTGCTCCTGGTGCCGTTCTACCCCAGAAAAGCAGTCCCATGGTAGGGCAGGTGTCTAGAGTTTATGGTGAAACACAGAGAAAAGCTGCTTTATCCACCCTCTGCACATGCCTCTGTCTTCTGCTATTGAACTGCCACTCAAAGGTGACAGCCAAGTCATTTGTCCTTGGAGAGGCAATATACCCTCTTTCAAATGTACTCAGGGAAGGGGACCTTTTTCAGTGTGACCCAAGTGACCCCCCCCCCACACACCATACTGCCTGTTGTCTGCTCCCAGGCTTCCCTTCCTTTTCCCCAGGAGCACCACTACCCACCTGGAGTGTACTTCAGCAAATGGTGCAGACTTCCATAAACTCAGAATTTTAGCTTCACTGTTTACAAAAATGTGATTAATCAGTTCCTTACGATTCCCCTATCAGTGGTTTAGGAGAAATGCTTTTCTTGCAGGAACCCAACACACTGGTCTCTCTCCCCCTCACTTTTTCTCCTGTCTGTGAAAAGGGCTTCCACCCTTCTGTAGCAACTGTGGATTTTCCCTCTCCAAATCCCCATTCCCCACTGCCATATTCTCTCCCTCAAATTATGCAGATTGTTCTCTTAATCCTCAGATCAATTTTTAGGTGCTCCAAATGATTTATTGATCTAGCTGTGTTCTAGGGAGGAGACTAGTCCAGGGTCCCCCTACTACACCACCATGTTAACCCTTCCCACAGCAGAGCTTCTTAAAGTTAAATGTGCACACACATAAGGATCACATTAAAATGCAGACCCTGATTCAACAGGTCCTGGGTGGGATCTGAGATTCTGCATTTTCACACGCTCCCCATTTTCACAAGCTCCCCAGTGATTCTGACTCTGCTGGTCCAATGACTGTACTTTGAATATCAAAGAATCACAGTGATTTAATACTATATACATGATGTCAACTAAAACACATATTTAGGAGTTTTGTTTCTAAGAGTTTTCTCTTCATAACATTTCATCTTTTTGCTACATCCTTTTTAAGTGTTTTTGATTGTTTTCTATTGCAACGGTTAATTGCTGTCTCAATTACAAAGATTACACTTTAGATACATTCTTCAAGCAAAGATGTACTATAAATCACTCATTACTACAAGTACTCAAATATATCTTAATATGTTTTTGACCATAAATTCTGAATAACTTAGTTCCTTCAAGAAAAATTCTCAAGGATCTATTTTCTATTATTAAAGTATTATTCACTAGAATTGGGAAAGTACATAAATGGTTTCCTTTCTCTTGACAACTAAATTGTTCTATACTTTCAGGACTTAATTGGAATGATCTAAATTATCACTAGAGTAATAAATTTGCTATTGGTACTCTCTAAAACCTAGACTATATAAAGGTAAAGGAAAACACTTGTATATGTGAGGAATATAACTACAATTTCACAACACTATCAAGAAGCTTACAAAAGCTTACAAAACAAAACAAGGAGCCACTATCGCCCAAACAACCACTGATACTCACTATTACAATCCTCACACTTAATATGATGGTATAATACTCTGCTTAATTCCCTGCCCCCATAGCCCTTGAACTCTAAACTAGAATTACCAACTGGTCCCTGAATATTCTGTTAATCCACTCCCATCTGTTGAGAATAAGGCCCAGTATAAGAATCCCTAGGGACAGTGTTTAACATTGAATCCTCTTGACTGTTGGTATGCCTTAATTTTAATAGCAGATTCCCTGGGTGCCAGGTACATTTGTCCTTACTTGGTACTTCTCAACACCAAGAGATTGGATCTCCCAACCCTTAACTCGAATGTCCATTAGATTAGATATTATACATATGCTCCTAGATTACCAAAGTTATAATCTCTTCACTTCTCTGCTCTTCACACACAGTTCATTCTATCAGATACATATATAAATTAAAACATCTGTGAACTTTATTCCCATTTTATTTTATTCCTTATTTTGAAAAGTTCAGGAAAGAGTAATTTTAAGCCATTCATTTGGTAGAGGTCTTATTATAATTTTCTTATATACAGTTGTAGATCTCTGTAAAATGTATGGTTTAAAACCCTTATAGGTTTAACTACCCATTCTACTTATATATGAAAACAGTCTAAATCATTATCTTAGAATCTTAGGTTAGAGTTGTTTTTTTAATATTAGAAAATACATAATTCATCATCCTGCCCAAGTAAACAATACATTGCATTGTGTCTGTGTACATTATCTAGTTTTTGCTAAACGTTCAGGAACTGGGAGGTTTTTTTTTTTATTATTATTATTGTATTGTTGGTTCTCTGGTCCTACAGAGAACTAGAATCTGCTCTCTGAATCAACAAAGGAAAATACTGTCACAAGACAACCTCCAAACACTTGAATATAACCATCCTGTCTCTCCTTAATTCTCTCTTCTCTAAGGTGAAGAACCCCAATTTATCGCAGAGTTTATAGATCCTTCACCATCTTGATCACTGTCCTCCAGATGCACACCACTTGCAATAGTTCTCTAAAAAGTATAGCACTCTTAACAGAATAGGATAATCCACATGTGCTCATACAGAGCACCACAACAATTACTGAGACCTACATAATCTAAAGTACAAGGGTATCACATCTTCAGTTCATATGGAGCTCATGGAAACTAAATTGTTTTCCACATGATGTTCCAGCCATGTACCCTTTATCTTGAAATAATCAATTACTTATACCTAAAGAGAGTAAGTTATATTTATCCTTGTTAAGTTTTTATTGTTAGTTTCACACCGACATTCCAGTTCTTCAGAAGTTGAAATTTGATTCCACCGGCTAATTTAACGGTTCTTCCCAATTTTTTTTTCCATCACAAAACATGATAAGCTTGTCATATATGACTTCATTCAACTAATTGGAAACATTTTTAACAGTGTAAAAGAGTAAGACAGAAACTTGTGGCACTCCCAGGTGGCAACAAGTCATTCATCTCTTTCTAGTTTGTCTCCTTTGTGTTTTCTTATGAAACCTATGCATGCTTTAAAAATGTAAACAATACAGAAGAAGAAGTAAAAACAGAAGTACTCCTATTGCAACCTTACTCTCCAGAAGTAAAAAACTTTTAATATTTTCGTACATATATATCTATCCTGATAGATTAATTTACCCATCTCTAATTTTACGTATTTGCAGTCTTTTCAAAAGTGGGCACACACTTTAAATACTGCTCTACACCTTTTTACCATTTAAATTATCATTGGCCTATTTTTTCACACATTCAAACATTATTAAATAAATAAATGTATAATAAAATATTTATATGTTTATAAAGTTTATTTGTTTATTTTGAGACAGAGAGAGTGCATGTGAACAGGAAGAGTCAGAAAGAGAAGGTGACAGAATCCCAAGCAGGCTCTGCACTGCCAGCAGAGAGCCTGATGTGGGGCTTGAACTCATGAACTGTAAGATCATGACCTGTGCCAAGATCAAGAGTTGGACACTCAACCACCTGAGCCACACAGGCACCCCCTATTTTGTTTTTTTGTGTTTTTTTTTTGTTTTTTTAGAGAGACAGAGAGAGAGGGGGAGAGGGGCAGAGGGAGAGAGAGACAAACAAGCAGAGAGAGAACCTTAAGCAGAGAGAGAACACAGGGCTTGATCCTACAACCCTGGGATCATGACCTGAGCTGAAATCAAGAGTCAGAAGCTCAACCCAGATGCCCCAAGCTACCTTTTTATTTTTAACATTTGCACTCCATGCTCTTATAGTTGTACTACAATTTGTTTAACTAGTCTCCTTCCAATAGATCTAATTTACTTATAATTTTGCTGTTTTAAGTATGCTGTGATGTATATTTATTGTAATGTAAGAATTTGGGGGGCAGTAATGATAGAATCTATAAAATTCATTCCTTAAAGTAGAATTGCTGGTGAAAAAATGTGAAAATTCTCAGATCAAACATACTGCCAAATTGTTCTCCAAAAACGATAATGAATTACCAACCAATGTCAAATTACTACATCCATTTACCTATATCTTTATCCCAAATGAACATTATCAATCTTTTAATTTGTGCTACTATGATAGGTAAAAGCTTATTTCAAGTCAAGGTTATTTTTTCAATTACTGAATTTTTGTTTTAATAGTTGAGAGTCATTTAAATTTCTTCTATAAATTGTCAGAATGTCTTTTCCATGTTTTCCAGTTAAGTTGCCTTTTTAAACTGATTTTTGAAGAGCTCTTTGAATTACAGAGGTCTTATATATGTGACATATTTCTCTAAGTTCAAATTTTATCTTGCTTCATTTCTTTATTATTGTGGTCATATAGAGTTTTTAATTGTCAGGGGCATCTGGGTGGCTCAGTCGGTTGAGCATCCGACTTTAGCTCAGGTCATGATCTCAGTCTGTGAGTTTGAGCCCCACGTCGGGCTCTGTGCCGACAGCTCAGAGCCTGGAGCCTGTTTCAGATTCTGTGTCTCCCTCTCTCTCTCTGACCCTCCACCATTCATGCTCTGCCTCTCTCTGTCTCAAAAAAATAAATAAACATTTTAAAAAAAATTTTTAAAGAATTTTTAATTGTCAAATAGTTAAGTTTTTAACTTTTAAAATCATTTCTATGTTTCACATTATGATTTGACAAGACTTTCACACTACATAAGTATTCAAGAAAACCGTTTTCTTCCACTACTTTGTGATATTTTCATATACAAATAAATGTTTAATTTGTCTGAAATTTGTTTTGGTGTAGAAAACTTAAAAGGCCATATTCTCATGTTCTCAAATGGCTAGTCTTCCCACTGTCATTTAAGGGATATATTATTCTAAACTTATTGACATGAAATATATATCCTTCTAAATCCCTACATATATTTGGATCTATATAAGGACATCCTATTTCATTTGACTTGACAGTATTATGTTAATTCAAATATAGTAGAAAGCAGTCTATATTTATACCCTGTTTCTATTTTTAGGATTTCCTATAAGTCATTAATATTTAAAAATTATCAGCTCCTTTATTAGTGACATTAATATTAGGTATTAATATTATGACTTTTAAGGTAATATATTCCCACTGAAAGAAAAAAAATTGAGAACAAAAAGAATATTGGTAAAACAGAATTAACAGTTAGTTTGTAACCATTCCTCTAGTTTCAAAGATGTCTGGGGACTTGATCAAATTCTTCTTTCAACAGTAACTCAGGAATTTTAAAAAGTACTAGATCTGACCAAGGTTACTATCTAATCAAGCCACTATAACTCAAGATAAAGAGTCTTTATCAAATAACATATAATCAGTATTGATGAGATGTTTACGAAAAAAAATTAGAAGATGGATCCATAAATTTAAAGACCCCTGAGACTAGCTAGGCATGAAACATAAGGGACCTGCAGCTGATTGATTATTTAAACTGAGATAGTTGACACCAACCCAGTCTCATCACTCATTCCTACATGAATTGCAAGTGTAAACTGACAAGATCCTAACAGAATGGCACAAATGCATAATGTTCCTCAACTCTCCTTTTCTTTAATTTGTACCTCTGCAATAGATATATTAAAAGGATGAAGTGAAGAAATACATTTTTACAAAATGGAAAACAAAATATTTTCCTCTGCCTATGATTTGGCTTTATTATAATGAATGGATATGAGATGTTGTCTATTAAAACAAGAAACCAATGTAAGTTTTCCACTTGTACAAAATAATCAAGATTTCCTAATAAATCCATTATGTATAATTCTTCCACTTAATTAAATATAAAAAATACCTAACACATTAACACAACAAACCCTGCCCACAACAGGAAAAGAGAGCTGAGGTGGATTAAACAGAAAGCAAACCCAGCTCAACCACAATTAGGGTGTAGGAGACACCTCTAAAGTGCTGGGTTCTGGTGAACAGGGGCATTGCACTGCAAGGCACTACAGGACCTCTTCTTCATATGGCCACTACATCGAAGACGAGGAGACATAGCTGACTTTCTTATCACATAGAAACAGACACAGAATTAGACAAAATCAGGAGAAAGAGGAATATGTCCCAAATGGAAGAGCAAGACAAAATCATAGCAAGAGAGCTAAATGAAACAAAGCAATATGACTGATGGACAATTTACAGTAATGATCATAAAGATATTCACTGAGCTTGAGAAAAGAGTGGAGGATCTCAGTGATACTCTCAATAAATAAATAGGAAATATTTTAAAAAGTGAAAAAAATTATTTAAAAATATAGATTAAGAGAACTCAACAACACCATCAAACGTAATAAAATTCACATTATAAGGATACCAGAATAAAAAGAAAAAGAAAAGGGGCAGACAATTTATTTGAAGAAATAATAGCTGAAAACTTCCTGAATCTGGGGAAGGAAACAGAAATCCAAATCCGGGAGGCCCAGAGAGCCTCCAACAACATCATCCCACAAAGGTCCACATCAAGACATATAGTAATTAAAATAGCAAAAAAGTACTTTAGAGCCAGCAAGAGAAAAGAAAACAGTTACATACAAGAGAAAACCCATAAGGCTACCAGCTGATTTTTCAACAAACACTCTGTAGGTAAGAAAGGAGTGTCATGATACAGTCAAAATGCTAAAAGAAAAAAAAAAAAAAAAAAAAACCTGCAACCAAGAACACTCTATCCAACAAGGCTATCAATCAGAATAGAAGGAAAGACAAGGAGTTTCCCAGACAAACAAAAGTTAAAGGAATTCATCACCACTAAACTATCCTACAAAAAATGTTCAGGGGGCTCAGAGTGGAAAGGAAAGACCATAAGCAGTAGTAAGAAAAGTAGGAAGCACAAAGCAGTAAAATTAAGTATATCTATAAAAATCAGTTGAGGGATTCACAAAAGAAAAGGATGTAAAGTGTAATACCATATACTTAAAACATGAGGAGAAGAGGAGTAAAGAATGTGTTAAAATTTAAGCAACTATCAGCTAAATATAAACTGCTATATGTATAAGATGTTATATGTAAATCTAATGGTAACCACAAATCAAAAACTGACACTAGAAACACAAAAAAATAAAGAGAAAGGGAAATAACTGTATCACTAAAGAAAGCCAGCAAACCATGAGAGAAAAGAATAAGAGAAGAAAGGAACAGGTAAGAACTACAAAAACAACCATAAAATAAGTAATGGAATGACAATAAGTACATACCTATCAATAATTACTTTGAAAGAAAATAGACTAAACACTCCAATGAAAAGACAGAAGGTGACAAAATGGATAAAAAATCAAGACCCACCTATGTGCTGCTTACAAGACACTCATTTCAGACATAAACACACACACAGATTGAAGTGAAGGAATGCACAAAACTTTACCATGAAAATGGATGTGAAAAGAAAGCCATGGTAGCAATACTTATATTGGAGAAAATAGACTTTAACATGGATTGCAACAAGAGACAAAGAAGACATTATATAATCATTAAGGGGACAATACAAGATGATTTAACAATTGTAAATATTTATGCACAAACATGGAAGCACCTAAAAATTTAAAGCAGTTAAAAACAAGCTTAAAAGGAGTAATTTATAGTCATACAATAATCATAGGGGACTTTAACACCCCACTTATATAAATGGACACATCAACCAAACAAAAAATCAAGGAAACAGTGGCTTCGAGTGACACACTGGACCAGAAGCATTTAACAGATATATTTAGAACATAACACACTAAAACAACAGAACACACATTCTTTTCAAGTACACATGGAATGTCCTCCAGAATACATCACTTTAGGCCACAAAACAAGTCTCAACAAATTTAAAAAGACTAAAGTCCCTTTATACATCTTTTCTAACTACAACACTATGAAACTAAAAATCAATTACAAAAAAGGATCTGGAAAGAACACAAATACACATTGAGGTTAAATAACATGCTACTATACTACAAATGGGTCAACCAAGAAATCAAAAAAGAAATTAAAAAATACATGGAAACAAATGAAAATGAAAACACAGTGATCCCAAATCTTTGGCAAAAGCTGTTCTAAGAGGGAAGGTTATATCATTACAGGCCTACCTCAAAAAGAAAAAACCAATTCCAATAAACAACCTAAAATTATCCCAAAAAGAGCTAGAAAAAAAAAACAAAACCCACAATCAGTAGAAAGAAGGAAATAATAAAAATTACATCAGAAATAAAATAGAAACAAAACTAACCAAACAAACAAACAATACAACAAATCAGCAAAACCAGGAACTGGTTCTTTGAAAGATGAACAAAATTGATGAATCTTTAGCCAGACTCATCAAAAGAAAAAAGAAAAAAGAAAAAAAAAGACAGAGACAGAGGACTCAGACAATATCAGAAATGAAAGAGGAAAAATAACAACCAACATCACAGAAATACAAAGGATTATAAGAGAATATTATAAAAAAAACTATACGCCAACAAACTGGACAACCTAAAAGAAATGCATAATTCCTAGAAACACATAACCTCTCCAAATGGAATCAGGAAGAAATAGAAAATATGAACAGACTGATTATCAGCAATGACACTGAATTGGTAATCAAGAAAACCCGCAACAAACAGAAGTCCAGGACCAGAGAGCATCCCAGGTGAAATTTAGCAAACATTTAAAAAAGAGTTAATTCCTATTCTTCTCAAAGTACTGCAAAAAATAGAAGCAGAAAGAATTCTTCCAAATTCATTCTATTAGGCCAGCATGACTTTATACCAAAACCAAAACCAGATGAAGACACTACAAAAAACAATTTTTTTTCAATTAAGAACTACAGGCCAATTATCTCTGATGAACATAGATGCAAAAGTCCTCAACAAAAACATTGACAAGCCAAATCCAACAATACATTTAAAAAAATCATTCCCTACAATAAAATGGGATTTATTCCAGGGATGCAAAATGGTTCAATATTCACAAATCAGTCAGCATAGATACATCACATCAAGAAGAGAAGGGATAAGAAAAATGTCATTTCAATAGATGCAGAAAAAGCATGTGATAATGTGCAACATCCATTCCTTATAAAACTCTCACCAAAGTAGGTTTACAGGGAACATACCTCAACATAACAAAAGCCATAAATCAAAAACCTACAGCAAATATCATACTCAATAGTGAAAAAACAAGGTAAATATAAATCAAAACCACAATGAGGTATCACCTCACAGCTGTCAGAATGGCTAAAATCAAAAATACAAGAAACAGTAAGTGTTGGTGAGGATGTGGAGAAAAAGGAACCCTCATCACTGCTAAGGGGAATGCATTTGGTGCAGCCACCATAGAAAACAGTACAGTTTCCTCAAAGGTTTAAAAACAGAATTACCATATGGTCTAGTAATTCTACTGTTGAGTATTTACACAAAGAATATGAAAACACAAATTCAAAAAGATATATGCACCCCTATGTTTATCACATTATTTAAAAAAGTCAAATTATGAAAGCAGCCCAAATTTGCATTAACAGATGAATACATAAAGAAGTGGTACATACACACAATGGAATATTTTGCACCCATAAAAATAATGAAATCTTGCCATTTGCAACAACATGGAAGGATCTAGGGAGTATAGCATTAAGTGAAGTAAGTCAGTTAGAGAAAGAAAAATACCATATTATTTTACTTATATGTGAAATTCAAGAAAAAAAAAAAACAAATGAACAAAGAAAAAAAGAGACAAACCCAAGAAGAGATTCTTAGCTAGAGAGGTTTAGGTGAAGGGGATTAAGAATATACTTATTGTGATGAGCACTGAGTAATGTATACAACAACTGGATCACTATATTGTACACCTGAAACTAATATAACACTATACAATAAGTATGCTGGAATTAGAAAAATAAAATAAAATAAAATTACTGAAGTCGGTGAACCTTCCTCTCTGTTTGGTAAAGCTATGGTTCCAAGTGAGTGGGTTAACCCTCAGTATTTTTTTCCTCTCTCTGTCCTCACATAACTTGGTACTGAATGCAGGATCGAAAAATGAAGTGTGCAGTGAGTAGTTTAACAGCAATACCAAATTTCTGGCCTGAACTAAAAAAGAAAGAATTCAAAGAAATAACCCAAAATGTTGTCTATGAGCATCAGGGCTCATTCCCAGATACACAAGTGTGACTCTTATCCTAATTAGAATACCAAAAACTGAGAACTAAATAATAGGCAAACCACCATCCAAGTTCCAAAATGAGCACTGGGTGGTACATAGTCAGAAAATATCCAAAAAGCACTATAAAACCTTCAAACACTGAAGGCTCACAGAAGGCAAGGCAGAACATGTGGCCTGAACATAAGCAGGTTGATTTTCTGCTAAAACATAAGCTTCAATTCTCTCAATAGGATTAAATAAAATCCAGAGTCTTATAATATTCCAACTGTCTTGAATACATTCCAAAATTAATTCGCATATGATGCACCAGGAAAACCCCATCTGAGAAGGGAAAAGACAAACTACAGATGCCAACACCAAGATGACACAGATGTTGAAATAATCTCACAGACATTTTTAAGGAGCCTTTATTAAATGCTTGAATTAGCAATCTTGAACACACTTAAAATGAGTTTCAAAATAGAAATTCTTGGCAAAGCAATAGAATATATAAAGAAGAACTACATGGAAACTTTAGTATTAAAAAATATAACTCAAGAAAAAAAACTCAGTAAATGGACTCAATAGAATGAAGATGACAGGTAAGAGTCAGTAAACTTGAAGACAGATCAACATAAATTATTCAATCGAGTCTTAAAAAGTGAGAAGAGTCACAGAGACTATGGCACAATAAAAAAGTTTAACATTCGTATCTTCAGAGTTACAGAAAGAGAAGATAAAGTGCATAGCTGAAAAAATCTTCGAAGAAATAATGGTCAAAAACACCTCAAGTGAAACAAAAAGTCTCTACAGCTTCAAGAAGCTGAGTGAGCCTAAAACAGGTTGAAAGCAAACAAATATATATCTATATATGTTATATATGTCATAATCAAACCACTGGACACTAAAGACAAAACAATCTTGAAAGCAGCCAGAGAAAACAACACATCAATTGAACAATGACTCAGATAAAAGAAATTTCTCATCACAAAACATAGAAACCAAAAAAAAAAAAAAAAAAAAAAGGCACAACATTTTAAATTCCCAGAAGAAAAGAACTGTCAGCCCAGAATTCTATATCCAGTAAAAATATTCTGCAAGAATGAAGGTGAAATAAAGATATTTGAATTCATGTAGATATATAAGCAATCTATAGCATACATGGGAAGCAATAAGGTAGTAAGAGCCCACGTCTGAATTGAGGTAGTAAAATCAATGATTCTAAGCCAACGGAAAAAGTTAAGTATTTTATAATCACTAGAGCTACCACAAAAAAAAAATTTTTTTTTCAGAGGTATATAGTCAGAATCACAAAAGATGAATGCTAAAAAAATGTCAAATGACCCACAAGAAGGCAAGAAAGGTAAAACAGAGGAACAAAAACAGGTGGAACAAACATAAAACAAAGTGATAGACCTAAGTACAAACATCAAAATTATATTTAAATGATCTAAGCACGCTATTAAAAGACAGATTGTCAGAATGGATAAACAAACATGACCCATCGAGATGCTGTCCATAAATAAATATAGGTAGGTTAAAAGGAAAAGAATGTAAAAAGATAACTATTAACTATTAATCAAAGTGGCTATATTGAAATCAGACAAAGTAATCTTTAGAGCAAAGAAGTTACCACGGATAAAGAACATTATATAATGATAAAAGTTTTAGTTCACCAAGAAGATATACCAATCCTAAATGGGTATGCAACTACCAACAGAACTAGAAAAGACATGAAGCAAAAACTGACATAATTAAAATAGATAAATTCACAATTATAGTCAGAGATTTCAACACTTCTCTCTCAAAGATATATAGACAGAAATACAGTAAGGATGACATTGCTAAACAATATCATCAAACTGGATCAAACTGCCATTTATAGAATACTTCGACAAACAACAGCAGAATATACATCCTTCTCAATATCTTTTCTTGACTATGTCTGCCAAAAGTATTATAATTTAAGTCTTGCTATATGCCTCTCAAAGGTGTTGTCTCATGTTAGAATGAGAATTTTAGTTATGCATTTCTCAACTGAGTTGAGGGACTGTCTGGTAGTATCTTAGCTGTACCATTGTCCTCTAACTTAAACCACTTCACTTTAACCCAACCCGTCCACTGCTGTTAGAAAACATGAGTACCAGATAAAGAAAACATGAGAGGAGCACATACAAATAATCATTGTATTTTCATCCACAGGTTTATTTTAAATATTTTTAACTTTCAAATGCATTTCAGTAATGTATACAAAAGATAAGTAAATTATAAAAACAATTATAACCAACTTAAGTTTTAGAAACAGAATATTGTCCTATGTGTCCCTTCCTAATTACATTTCTCTTCTTCCCACAAGCAATAACCATTATTCTGATTTCCATGAATAATTCATTTTTCTATTTTATGTTTATGAATCCCTAAATAATAATTTGATTTTTCCCAGATTCTCAAATGTATAAAATTTAAATCATACTGCATCTATCATTTTGACTTCCTTCCCTCACTCAATTTTATGTGTATGTTCAGCCATATTAGGGGATATATCATATAGTATCCTATTTTATGAATATATCAAAATATCAAAGTTCTACTGTTGATGGACATTTGAGTTGGTGAACATACTGAGTTATTTCCAGTTTGGGGTTAGTAAGGCTACTATGAAAATATGACACGCACATACAAGATTATTTTCTAGAGTACACAAATAGAAGTAGAATTGTTAAAAATCATAGTATACATAATATTCAATTTTCCTGGATTATGTCAAAACCTCTTTTCCACAGTGGTTGTAACCAGTTTACAACCACCAACAGTTTGTGCATGGTTCCATTGCTATATATTCTTACCAACACTTGGTATTTCTGACATTTTAATTTCTGCCAATTTGATGCATATATTAAGATGGCTTACTGTGATATAAAATCACATGCTTTTGGGCCCATGGTTGGCTCAGTTGGCAGAGTATGTGACTCATAATCTCAGGGATGTGAGTTCAAGCCCCATGTTGGGTGTGGAGCCTACATACATACATGTACATACATACAAACATACATACACACACACATAAATGACATTTTTCTGATTACTAATAAGGATTAGAATCTTTTAATATATATTAGCTATTTCAATTTCCTCTCCTCACTTAATGCCTTTTAAAATTCTTTTGGAATCGTGGGTTATACCTTCACTTTTTCCCCTGGCAGTGTCTCAGACATTTAACATTGCCTACAACAATTTATAAGAGTTGCATTCCCAACAGCACCAAATATCTCCCCACCTCACCAACATACCTGGTTTCACACCA
This sequence comes from Felis catus, assembly GCF_018350175.1. Lineage (NCBI taxonomy): Eukaryota > Metazoa > Chordata > Mammalia > Carnivora > Felidae > Felis > Felis catus. The sequence continues at coordinate 76,726,756 of NC_058373.1, read as the reverse complement.
CAATACAATCTGCTCTAGAAAGGCTTGAGAGTTACCTTCCAACTGAACACCACCCATCTCACTCAATTCTATCTCATTCCATTACACCTTTACTTTTGAAAAAGACATATTAGGATTTGAAGCATTCTGTAGAATAAATACTGTGGAGATTGCAAGGTCCATGGATATACTTCATGTATTCTTATTCTCTCACTTCATAAAGAAAGACTCAGAAACATAAACAGAATCAGATTTAGAATGGAGGATTCTTTCTTTCATGATCTCTTCCAAATTCTAGATAAATGGGTACATTGTTTTTTTGTATTATGAAGATTATATATGTCCATATAGGAAATTTAAGCAATAATATACAAGGAAGAAAACAAAATTCATCCAATATCCCACAAACTGAAAGTAACTACTGTATATTTTCTTGGAATAAATTTCTAAACCTTTCTGTCTGTCTCTAATTCTTTATTTGGCATTTAGTTCATTTCTAACTCTTTTATTGTAAATAATATTATAATGAATATTCTTTGACATATATCATCCCACATATATTTGATGTTTTCCCTATGATAAACCCCTAGGAAAGAATTTCTGTGTTAAAATATATTCATATTTTAGGGGTTTAGTCTTATTAACAAACTTTCTTTTATGAAATACCAGTTTACTATAAGAGTGCTGGTTTCTTCATGCCATTACCTACATTGAATATTATCAATCTTTTAATATTTGCCAGTCTGACAGGCAAAAATATGATAGATCATTGTTTTGCATGCATTTCCTTCAATACCAGTTGGGTTGACATACTTTCACATGTTGAATAGCCACTTTATTTTTTTAAGTTTATTTATTTTGAGAGAGAGAAAAAGCAAGTGAGGGAGGGGTAGAGAGAGGAAGAAAGAGAAAATCCCAAGCAGACTCCACACTATCAGTGCAGAGCGCTACATGGTGCTTGAGCTTATGAACTGCAAAATCATGACCTAAGCCAGTCAGACACTCAACCAGCTGAGCCACCCCAAGTGTCCCTAACAGCCACTTAGTTTCCTTTATGAATTGCTCAGATGCTTTGTTAATTTTTCATTGGAGTGTTTGACAATGATTTTAAAATTTCTTTACATATTGAGATCATTAACATTTGTCTTTCATGTATGATACAGATAACTACCAGTTTGTCTCTTTGATTTGTTTACCAAACTGAGGTTTTTTTAAGAATATTTCTTTGGTGTGCTGATTGTAATAAAAATGATTGGAAGGAAACAAAAATGCTAATGATCCCATTTTTGTGTGACAAAATTATAAATGACAGTGGTAGACAAGTATGTTGTCTCGTCTGCCCAATGTGCAAATATCCAGTATGTCAAGCAATTACCTCCCACAACTACAGTATGTGAAAATGCACCATTCAATATGCTTTATATCAGCTAGAATTAGGCATGTGACACAATGCAGCCAATTAGTAGCTGCTATCCAGAAAAATGAACTTTGGAGGAGTGACATAAAGATAATGGGTCAGTTAGAGGTTCTATGGCATAAAGCAAACATTCCAAGATGTGGAGTCCAGCAGCATATCAGCTAATTGTCCAATGGCATCAGGGCCAGCACATGCCCAGTCAGATGCCCAGTCACATGCTCAGTTACAACTATCACATGCCCAGTGACAATGGCGATATCCTAAGTAAACACTTCCTATAGCAGGATCATAGCTATGCAGACTTCCTTACCCTATCCAGTTCTGGTTCTCATCCTTCACGTTGATTATGTGAGGCACCTGATACCTTTTGCATCATAAATTAAACAGAATCAACTTCTGTTTATGCCTCCAATTCCTAGTTAGTTCCATGTCTTTCTTTCCTTTTACCTAATTCCAAACCTTCTACCATCTGATTATATAACTGTTATCTTTTTAATTTATTCCTCTTTTCTTTTGAGAGAGAGAGTGAGTGAGTGGGAGAGGGGCAGAGGGAAAAGCAAAGAATCTTAAACAGGCCCCACGTCCAGCACAGAACCCAGTTTCAGGGCTCAATCTCATGACGGTGAGATCATGACCTGAGCCAAAATCAAGAGCTGGTCGCTTAACTGACTGAGCCACCCAGACACCCCTGTTAGCTTTTTTAACCTAATAAATAAAGCAATAAAACCATTTCCTCCACAGCTTCTGTCATTAACTTCTATAACAAGATTTCAGGCACAATTTTCAGACAGATATTTGGCGGGTTTTCTTCAGGAAATTACAGTTAAGCAAGAGATTAAATCTGGACTTACATATGCCTTAAGAATTTTAGATTTGCATTGCAATTTTTTATTTTCATTTTCATAGGAAAAATATGATTAAAAAGTAAAACTTTAATTCATATAAACTGTTGATAAAGAAACATAAAAGTATTCCTTAAAATAGGTGCCATTCGCCACCACATGTACTTCTTGGGAGCTGCGAGGGCATTGCTGTGCTGGACAGACCAGCACATTACTCTGTTGGAAGATGTGGATAATCTCTACAAGATTATCAAATGCCAAATGTCAGAAATTTTGAAGGAAGAAGAAAATGAGTGATTCTTCAATTAAAACACCTACATGATGCACAATAATCTGCCAGTTTAATTTGATACTTCTATACATCTGGAGAAACATTTGGTAAATTGAGAGAAGTACTGCTGGATGTTTCAGAATTCCTTACCGCTTTTTTCTCTCATGACGACCAAAGACAAATCACTATTTGAAACTGTATCGTTTTTCTTCCAGTAGTTAAAACTAAAATCTAACTTTTAATAACATTTGACTGTACTTTACTTTTTTAATAACCATTATCTCTTGGTAGGTTCAGAATTCCAGAAAGTTCTACTAGCTAGACACAAAGGAAAATTGACTTTACTCATTAATATCCTAACTGCCTTGCCCAATTAATCTTGGGCTTAGCTGTGTGATTTGTTTTGGCTAATGGAAGATGAGTGGATGTGAAGTATACCATGACCGAGAGTAAGTTTTGAGCACTTAAGTGTTGGGATCACTTACTAGTTCTTATTTATACCATCAGGACTGCATGCCCAAATTGGGACTGTTTGTTCTGACTAACTCCTCAAATGAAAAAGACATATGGAAAAAGAGCAGAGTTGTCACTGATCAGCAGTGAATGGAAGCTGACTTGTAATGAGAGCAATCATTGTAACTCTGTTGGTATAGCAACTGTATTTGAGAGATGTTATACATCACAACCCAATGCAAGCTGATACATGTGGTACTGGTCCTCACTGTGATCTACCGCACCTCTTCAGATCAAATACTTCTGTATGTTATATACTACATGTTAAAAAAACGAATAATAATGAGAGATTAAGCTTCTTAATCCCAGTATTCCCAGCAGAACACCTGTTATTTCTTGTAACTGGAACAGGTTAAGTCACGTACTATCCCTGAATTAAGTGAGGAGTATGGAATGAGATATTTATTTTAGCTTATAAATACTCCATTGCTGAAAGGAGTCCTTACAAACTGCATGGACCAATGAACAGAAATTAAGGGCTACTGGAAACTGAGAAGGGGGAAATAAATAATTAGCAGACAGCTAAAAAATAGTTGCTTACTATGAAAGAAGGTACTTTTTAGAGCCACCCTTATAAACAATACTGAAACTTTTAAAGAAAACATGTGCAGGGGCACCTGGGTGACTCAGTCGGTTGAGCATCTGATCTTGATTTTGGCTCAGGTCATGGTCTCCTGGTTTGTGAGTTCGAGCCCCATGTGGTTCTATATGCTGACAGCACGGAGCCTGTTTGGGAGTCTCTCTCTCCCTGTCTCTCTATCCGTCCTCTGCTCATGCTCACACACACTTTCTCTTTCTCTCTCTCAAAAATAAACAAACAAAAAAAAAAAAACGACGTGTGCAAAATTTATTATTTAAAATGTTTAGGGGCACTGGGTGGCTCAGTCAGTTAAGCAACCACTCTTAATTTCGGCTCAGGTCATGATCTATGGTTCATGGGTTCAAGCCCCGTGTCAGGCTCCATGCTGACAGCCTGGAAGCTACTTGGGATTCTCTCTCTTTGCCCCACATCCCCGCTCATGCTTGCTCTCGCTCTCTCTCTCAAAATAAATAAACACTTTTTATTAAAAAAAGGAAATGTTTAAAACATGGTTAGAAATATATTTTACTGGTCATTAAATGACACATTAGTCATCTCTAACATGGCTGTACTGATTTCAATAAGAGTAAAGCAGTAAAATTTCATAATGGTAGGATCATATATAGTATTCAAACACTATAAACGAATATGAGGATTACTTGAAAAAGGAAAATACTAATGAGTGTGAAAGATATTCCAATTTTATTCCCATTACACACTTAACCACTAAAGGGTATTCTGAGATAAAAGTGACTAAAAACATGCTTTAACCAGTGGGAATATTATGAAGGAAATCTAGATATTTGTACACATATTGAAGTCTGTACTGCATTTCAAAGAAGCTAAGAAATGGACATAGCTAACAGAGAACGTTTCACCTGTTGCATCTTCAAACATATATTGTCTTAGCAAAATTTAATAGACATCATGAGGTATGTCTATTTCATTTTAACAATACTAACCAGAACAAAATTGTGCATTTTTTTATTTTTAAATTCACCAGCAATTCAGTGAGATTTTTAACTGTATTTAATTGTTCACATGAAAAGGATAAGTATAAGAATTAGAAGAAATGGATAGCAAAACATTTTACAAAAACTTAAGGAACTGTAGGTGTCTCAGGAATGGATAAATGACAAATCAGATGAGGAGCCATTAAAGATGAAAAGGATAGAAATGTGGGTGGCAACAGTGAGAGGTGGTAGAAAAGTAGGTGCCTTATTCCCCCCCAAAGATAAGAGCTGAGAATAATAACTTTCACTGGAAGAATTAGAAAATTATTTTTCCTTTATAATACATCACATCAAATTCTCCTTTTTCTAAAGGAGAATATGAGAAACGTGCAGAAAAAAAAATGGGGGTAGAGTCAACGATGTATAGTCACCATGTATTTCCAAAAACCCACAATTGTGAAGAAATCCATAGGTAGAAAATTAGGAAGAAGAGTGTCATTAACATAGCCTTTCAGTGTATCGAGTTTTCTAACTTTATAGCAGAGTAGAAAATTAAAGCAGAATGTGATTGTAAAAATGCCTTTTCAACCTTCAAAAACATGCCCTTCAGTGAAATTACTAGTAAAAACACGCTCAGTTGCATCATCCACTGTGAGGACACAGCTGCATCAACAATGTGTTTTTTTCTGTTTTGACAAAGCAAAAACAAAAACAAAAACAAAATTCTTGGGCAGGAGGTGGAAAGGGAGGGCAAGAAATTTTGTTGCATTTTTTTCCCTTTTAGGGATTAGGTGAACTCACAAAAATGAAATGACAGATACAACAAGTACAACATGCCCATTATTGTGGGATGCTGCCATAACCACTTTAGGAGATTACCATGCTATATAATTAAGCTTGTATTTCATGCTTGCCTGAAGTTAGCTCTCATGACCAGAATTATAAACAGGAATCAAAATTTCTTGATTTCTCTTTCCCTGTAAACATTGCTCCTTCTTTACCCTCTTTCTCCTCTGGAAGCTTTCTTTTACAGCATCATTAAGAAGAATATTTATGCAAGGCTTTACCCTGGGCAGGTGGATTCTCACTTGAGACTTGTGCCACATTACCCAACTCGAAGGAATGGAATTCAAAATGTAGCAAAAGCTGAGGTATAAATTTTTTGAAGTTCCTGGAATTCCAGAGGGCACTATGCACAGAGAAAATAATGTGAATGCTGCCCCTTAGGGTTGAGGGACACACTAGTGTTGCTTAGGGGATACTATGCAAGCCCGTGAAAACCTTGGGCCCCAATGAAATAGACCCTAGTTTTACCACTTTCCTTCTAATGTACAAATAATAAAGTATGAAATAAGGACAGAAGTCACCAGCAAAATTTTACATCCCAAATCTGGTAATTTACTTCCATCTCTTTTTTACCCTGTGATCATTGCTTTAGGGATCCAGTGGATAAAGAAATTATATGGGAACCAAAAACTAGCAGAACATTCTGCTTATGGATAGAGGCAAATTGACAGATTATAATAACAGACTAAAGAGACCTTAGTCAAGGAATTGGGAATTGTTGACTAGAAAATGACCGTTTTGTTTGTTCTGTAGCTTCAACTTACAGATGGAAAAAATGAAGTCAAAACAGGATCAGAGATCACAGAGTAAGATCCAAGGTGTCTAACCAGATTCAACCAGAAAAACTTCTATTTTACTTTAAAATGCTTCCATATAAGATTCCTCCTGCATACACACAAGACTCCCTTTGTCCAGCATAACACTATTTCCAACCCCAGCCAGAGCATACCCGCATCATCAAAAGATTCTAAAGTAGGTACCAAAGACAGAAGAAGAGTGATCCCAGAAATGAAGACCAAAGCCAAGTGACAAATGAACATGGCCATAAAAAACAATGATAAAATACGTTTCTGTGGTTAAAAACTAACATACCACAAACCAATAACATATCAGTCTGATGATGGGGCATTAAATGAAAATATAATGTTCTACAGTTCTTATATTGTCTGAGAGAGAAGAACAAAGGTATTAAATATATTTGGACATTAATTAATTAATTATGCAAACTCCAATGTCTAGAGTAATCACTAAAAGAATAGTAAAAGTGTATGTCTGAGCAGAGAGGAGATAAATTCCTTACATGTTTCTTCTTACATTTGTTTTCATATTTCTAAATAATTTGTTATGTGTTTATATGGCAACTTCATCAATTTTAGATACTAACTATTCACTGACTTACGTTATCTTATCACTTTCATGTCATCCTCACAGTATTTCCCCTTCTTGTATTCTCTCTATATAGTTATGAGTGTGAGGTAAATCAATATTCAGATTTAACATTATGATAACTATAAAAATGATGTTAGCTGGTGACCCAAGTTTGTTGTAATTAATTGTATTTTCTTTCTTGTCTAACTTTTTGAGGTTGTTTTCTTTTTTCTGAAATAAATAATGGCCTCATTTTTCCTCCTTTGTGTAGTTCTCTATTTCTTATCTCTAATTCTTCACAAAAGAATTGAAAGTAAAAAAAAAAAAATAGGAAGTAATTGGTTCTAGGGAGTGAGAATTGAGGATAGAAAGAGGCATGGCTGAATATTTTACAATATTTAACAACCAATAACATAAAGACACCAATTAATCCAATATCCTCTGTCCATAAACAACTGGTAAAGGCATGTCAGAGATAATTCATTGAACATCAGTCCTGGAGAAGGAAATTTAGAAGGAAACAAGTGGGCTAGGAGGTTGTTACTGCTTTGTTACAAGCTTTGAAGGGCTATCTGATCTTTTAAATGATATGCATGGATATGTCAACTAAAATAAAAATAATTTTTAAAATAAATACACTGGATTTTATTTAGTCCTTTAACCCCAGCAGATCTATTTGAAGCTAAAGAATTCATTATGTGACATATACACTCAAAATAAAATACAAATATTTGAAACAAAAGTTTATAGGGGAGAAAACATTTTGCTGTGTAACAGGACTGCTCAACAACCAAGGTACTTACTTTCTATTGAATAAATATTTTTGCCTCTTTTGAGAGAGAAAGGCTGAATAGTATACATCAAATTCTTCCAGGCAAAGTGAATTGAATTAAAGAGATAAGGCAGTTTTCTTCCTGAGGAAATAGTCAAGTAATTGCGCCCCCATTAAGTGTTAATTTTCAACAGGTGCTATTTAAATGTAACATAGTATCATCCTTGTATAATAAGGTCTCTGAGTTGAGAGTCCCTGTGCCAAATTTTACACCAATTCATTTAAATTGGATGGAGTTACTATACCTCCCCCAAAACAAATAAAGATAGACACGCTATTTAGTAACTGCAAGGGGCACCACATTAATTATCATTCTTAATTTCCCTCCAGAAATCATTTCTGTCAATAATTCCATTTCAACTAAGATGAATGGGAGGCCAGGGGATTAGGTTTAAGCAGCAGGCTGCAGACAAACTGGTTTGGGGACTACAGCTGAGATTAGATCACAACTCTATGAAATAGAGAAAGTGTCTTCCTATTTTGTGGTGCACAAACATACAGAAAAGAGAGGCCAATAATCTTTCTAAACATTGAATTTGTACTGGAAATGAAGAGTATCTATGAATGCAAAGACTTTTACAGGTTCTCAGTAAAAAAAACAGGTTTTTGTTTTTATAATGGATTAGTAAAAGAAAATTTTCCTCTTTTGAGGTTTAAAGGCAAAGGTTTGAGGCAAGACTTAGGAAGCAAACTTAAGAAATAAAAAGGCATAATTGGACATTTAAAACAAAATGGAATTTGTTATAGAAAAATATTAAAACTGAATAGCAAGCAATAAATAGAGATAAATTAGCACTATGTGTGTCAGTTACAAAGTAATACAAAATTATTAGGCATTAAATTATTTTATTCAATTCAGCAAATATTTAAAAGGATTAGAGATAGAAAACGGCAAAGGTATTTTTAAAAAGGATTGCAGGGTAGAGAATGCCCTTATAATAAATATAATCTAAAAGCAAAGACAGACACATAAGCAAATAACTTTTTAAATAATAAATAATTAGGACTTTTTGGCTAATTCTGCCTGGAGCTGGATCAGGGATGACTATAACCGACCGTTAAATATAGACAGGAAGAAAGGTGGATGGAACAGCAAGAAAGCATCAAAGTGCACAGCATATTGAAGGAAGTACAAATAATACGACATGTTTAGAATTTACTACAACCTTTGTCTAAAGAGAGCATAGGAGAGAGAATAATAGCAATCTACTACATTTGTTGCTACTTGCAAATTGGTTTCAATTGGATAAATAACCTGTCTATCAGAATCAGGTCTCCAGTTCATATTTACCTGTGCTCTGCATTGTGTACAGAATCACTTGCACCCTAAGTAGATACCCTATTACCTAACTTCCCTCCCTAATAGTAAACATGCACCCACTAACAGAATCTAATGCACTATCTCAAAACACAGGCACATGCTATCAGCAGTACAAAGCTGGACACATACTTTCTTCCTTCTTTTACATCTTGTGACAATATAGACCATATTATCAAAATATAAGATAAACGAAGCAAAATCAAATTTGAAACTCAGTTATTTTTCCACAACATCACCCATATCAACCAAGAAATAATTATTGTTTCTTGTGTGTTAAAATGCTATTTCAAAGATTTTTAAGAAACTACGAAAATTCAATCCAGTAGAATAAGTTGTGGGAAGGCCCGGATGCTAGTCAGCATAGATAAAATAAAGAAAAATCATATTTATATATTTATTTAAATATGTAAGATTTACTTAAATATATTTAAAGATGTTTATATTATAAAAGTAGGTCCTTTTTCAAGTGTATAAAAATATATTTAAAAGTTTAGGGGCGCCTGGGTGGCGCAGTCGGTTGAGCGTCCGACTTCAGCCAGGTCACGATCTCACGGTCTGTGAGTTCGAGCCCCGCGTCAGGCTCTGGTCTGATGGCTCAGAGCCTGGAGCCTGTTTCCGATTCTGTGTCTCCCTCTCTCTCTGCCCCTCCCCCGTTCATGCTCTGTCTCTCTCTGTCCCAAAAATAAATAAACGTTGAAAAAAAAATTAAAAAAAAAAAAAAAAAAGTTTTGCATAGTACCTGTTATATTATAACTCTGCCATCTTCCCTGCCTTGAAACAGTGCAGGCACTATTTATAATTTCACATGACAATTCTCTGAATGTTTCACCTACATTGTCAAAAAATCTGAAATGTAAAAATCAGTAAAAATTTAACTGCTTTTTTGGAGGTGCATATTTTGGCTATTGCTTAGATAAAAGGAATTCAGATAATTCCTAACTTACAAACTTTTGTAGGTGAATATTCATTCAATCCTTGCTTTTGTGACTTTGTTCTCATAAATAAGATTTCCCAAAATCTCATATTTACAATTATACTGGTTGTGATAATGTTAACACTCATGATTCCGAATTATAGAAACTCTTCTTCCTTCAGCATTTACAAGTCTAAGTCTTTTGGAAGCTTTCATGTTCTTTAGGGTCAATAGTAATGACCCTAATTTTGAATGCCAAGTATTTGACAGTCTTGATGTCCGAAGAGCCTTTCAAAATAACCATGTGTGTTACTCACTCTGGCTCTAAGGGGAAAATGTCCCAATAATTATTTTCCTTGTACTAGAAATTTCCATTAAAGAAATAGCAAATGGACATAACAACCTTTAAATCTACACCTTCTGAATAAACTATGAATACAAATATCTTAAACAAATTTTAAGAAAGTAAAAATGTTTCTAATATTTTAAATGTGGAATTAGATGATCAAACTTGCATCCGGATTGTCAAACATGGCCCAAACTTCCTAGATTACTAGAAAACTGATTTCATATAAGGCAAGTGATGAACATGCCAACTACATTAATTTGTGAGCTGATTTTTAATTCAAATCCTTCCCTATTATAAATACTTAAGGAAAAGGAGTACATTTTTACAGTATGCATTGACTCAGTGCCTGGATGTTTGTTCCAGCAAAGCAAAGAACAAAATAGGCTTTGGAAAGTAAATCATTTTTTAATTAGCAGACATCTATAGAAATAAGTTTATATTTTAATATCTAAACAAATTATGCTGTTATCTAGAATCATATGAGAATATGATAAATATAAAAGGAAATATAAAAAGGAAAATAAAAACTCTTGCCCAAATCTGATGGGAGCCCATTAGAATAGCTAATGTCAGTCATAATACTTAGAAGCTTAATACAGAAAGGGTTTATCTCTCTGAAAAGGAGGATCAACAAGACTGTAACTCTCCCCTTCCCTCTAAGCTATCCACAGGTAGCGTGCCCACTCTCTCACCCAAAATCAGTATAAAAGAAAATACGATACTCAAAGAATCTTTTAATGATGGATTTTCACAATTTAATTGGTCTTCTATCATAGGAAGAAACTAAAATCCACTTTAAAATTGAACTTGAAAGAAAGAAAGAAAGCTAAAGACCAGTTCTAAATTTTGAAATTTATTTCTAAATTCCAAGGTCCAGGAAACCCCAAGGTTATACTTTTAAAAAGAAACAAAGTATTAATATAAAGCAACTAGAAATAACTGATAGCATAACTAAACTGAATGGCCAAGGAAAAGACTATGAAAGTAATTAATCAAGGAATCCTAAAGTCCTAAACTTTATTATAAGCATACACTAGCAATCAAAGCTCAGTATCATTTTTATATGGTTATTTTACTGGAGTTTGTAATGAAGGTGCTCATTATGTTCTATGATGTTAGCACAGGGCATGTAATACATGAAACAGACAGGCCCTATGTCCTCAAGGAAAATGCCATCCATGCATCTCATCATTTCCACAGGACAATATAAAATTGTAGACATCTAAGACACCTCTATACTATAACACTGTGGCACTTTTATTTCCAAATAGCAATGGAGATTTTCAATTAATTTAAAGAGGAGGGAGGGAAGAAGAGAGAGGATAGAATTGGGGGAAAGGGGAGTAAAGGAGAGAACAACTTCTAAACCAGCAACTATGCTACCAAGTTTTATGTGAAACTTGTAAACAATGTTTGCTTTTACTCAGTTTTCCCTACGAAACCTAATACAAAAGGATTTAGCAAAAGAAATCTGCAAATTCGTTTTTTAAAGAGCTATATTTATGAGTATAAAGTTTCATCAATCTGCTCAAATAAATGTTTACGCACAATTTAAAGTTTAAGTACCTTGAAAGATCTTTCATCACACTTTCACATTAGAGAAAATAGGAAACCATCAACTTACCTAACATCATTCAACACTTTAAAGAATTTTAAGATTATACCTTTAATAAAGATATTTTAGCAAAAAAAAAAAAAACTAAACCTTTTAAAGAAGAAAAACTTGAAAGGAGAATGTTATTTGAAATCCTCAATAGCTTTTGGTTAATATTTTAAATATTTTCATGCTAATTAAAAGACAAAACTCCTACATAGTAACAAAAGGATTTCTCCTATTTAGAAATATATTTTAATTTTCTATTGTGATTAAATTATTTAAAAGGCAATTTACTACAATTACACACAGTATTTTATCCATTTTTTCTGTAACATGGGCCCACAGATAAATGATCAAAATTAAATCATAGAATGACTATAATTACTAAAACTGAAAATGATCCCTGAAATTGGAGTTAAATATTCTTTAGCTAATGAAGCACATGGATAGCTGTAAATTAGTGAACGATTCAAAATTTGTCAAAAGTAATTGTTGATATTAAACCTATCGCCACATGTCAAACTGCTGTCTTCTTGTCATAGCAAGCCCACCCAACTCTTCAGTCATCCCTCTGGATCAGCATATTACTCACTAAAAAACACACAAGACACAGAACACATATTAAAACACACACACACACAACTTTTTGGAGTCAAACTTAGTAATTCCAGGAGAATCATTTATTGCTTTATTTAGGTTTTTATTTCATGTTAAGAAAGACATAACATGGCATTTAGAAATATGATTTGTGATGCCTGTATTTATCTTACATATAGAAATACAAATGGGCACAGAAATAATGTTGGATACTCTATATGTCTCCTAAAATTACTTCCACGGTGTAAAGGAATTACAAACATAATTCCTTACTGGCATAAGGAAACATTCGGTTTTGTTTTTCTGATTGAACTCTGATCCTAGACAAAGTAAAGGCAATATGAAAGGGGGTGTTTGAGAATAATGGCCATGTTCTTGGAAGGGAAGACTTTATGGCACTTCCAGATCTAGACTGAAATGTGTGGGGAACAAATGAAAAAGATAACTAGAAACTCAGAGCCCATTCTCTCATTTCTTTTTCTTCTCTAGAATCAACTCTTTCCACGCACAACACACATTTTAGTCAACTCCATTCTCGCAGATTCTTCTGAAACAGAAGAATTTAAAATTCATTAAAATGATATATTTCTCACTCACTCTTCCACTGATACTCCTGACCTTTAGTTTATCCCCCCCCCCCAATCAACCTCATACATGGTTAATAGTATCGTAAGATGTCTCTCCATTACTATTCTTATATCATTATTATTCTGGCTCCTTATATCGGCAAAATGTTCTGACCCCACCAGCCTTTGAATACACTATAAATTTCCATTTGTTTTTAATAACCCCCATCAGAATGTTCCCAGCTACTTATGAGAGTCCCCTTGCTTCTATTCCACAATATTCCCATGGTACCTTATTGTACTCAGGGCTATTTCTTTCCCTCTAGCCTCCCCACCAGGTAGTCTCAGCATGGCCATTACCGCTACTGATCCTCCTAAGGCAATAGCTCCAGTTTTCACAGCTCTCCACAATGGGGAACCACCACTACCACACTGCTCTGGCATCAAGGGCAAAGTCAGAACAACCCCTTGGCTCCACTCTAGGCCTAGTATAAGCCCATTCCAAAGTTCTGTAGTTCAGCAAAGACCAAAATATACATTTAAAATACATATATTTTACTAAAAGTTTGGGTGAAATGGAAGGCAAGTATAACATAATGAATTACTTATAAGGACTACTAGATGTCACCACTTTCAGAGCCAACAGGTTAAAAGTCTTTCTCGGTAGTCTTCACCAAGTCTTCTCTCCATCCATCTCCAACGCTGTCACAATGAGTTAAGAACCAGCTTACTCCCAAAACTGGGATTACTTTAAGCATATCTACAGTTCCAAGTCCAAAGTGGAACAATCACAGTGATAAAACAAGAGGACGTTTTTTTTTTCCCCCTTCAACAGAGTCTAAGTTTTGTCTCCTTAAATCTTATTCTCTATTTTAGGAGACCCTATGAGATGGTAGACAGGGAGAACACAACATTCCCTTCAAACAAAGCCCTTTACTTTTCACAGAAGTATACTCTTATTTGGTTTTAAGATGTTGACATTGGAATACAAAATCTAACAGCAAATTCTAGATTATTCACCCTTTAAAATATCACCAATTATGAAACATCAACAACCCAAACTATACATGGCTATGCCAAGGTAAGATCAGTTCCATGGCATTTTCTTTAGTGGTAGCTAAGGAACTTGCACATATAACTTAACTATCAATACAGTTATACAGTTCAAATTCAAATTCAAGAAAAGCTATACTTAATCTCTTAATCCATGAATTCTGAACTCAGGTAACTTCATCCTTCCCTAAGACTACTGCTTTTCTCATACATAACTAAAACACTTATGCTAGTAATTTTACTTGTATTTTTGACATATCTCTTTTTCTGGCTGCCATATGCACAGAGGGTGGTTGGAGAGAGAGACTAATTAGTTTCAGCTGAGGCAACTTATACACCAAGGTACCCATCATATGATATACTTCTAAAATTAACATCCTTAAGCTAGTATTCAAGAACATCCCAAAATTCCTATCATGTAATTTAAAAATATCTCACTATTTCGTTCTATGCTTGTTAAGGTAATTGTCATGAATCTCCACAATCCAACTTAACTTGCTGACTGCCACATTACTCCTTCTGATTGGAATCCAATCCTATCTTCTAAGTGTATGTTCTTCATTTCTTTAAAATTCAAGTCCAGCCAATGTTTGTTGCCTTCTCACCACTTATTCCCCACTTCCCCTTCCTAACAGCCTCTTGTTTTTATTTGAGATACAGGTGTTTCTGAGAAATTTAATTTCTTTCTCAATGGCAGTGATGGAGCATGTGCATTCCATTCTCCCCAGTCACAGTAATTGGTTCAGAGTTTCAAAGATGCTCTGAGAATTTCAGACTTCATGCCAGGATAGCTCATTTTCTGGCAAGGGGGATGAGTATATAAGGTCTGGAATTCTGAAATCATTGTATTGGGCACCAAAAGAAGGGTGCTGGAATAGGATGTCAACATGCTGAGGAAGGCAAGGCCAAAAGATTGCAAAGGAATGGAGCCAGACCCTGATGACATTATGTACTACAGGATCAATCCTTTTCAGAAACCAAATCTACCTCTGAATTCTTCTGTTACAGGAGCCAATAAATCCTCTTTATTTTCTTAAGCAGGCTGGACTTGAGTTTTCTATTACTTGCAATGGATAGTATATTATCTACTATACATAGTGTAAACCTCATCTTCTTCAGGAAGTCTTTCATTCTTGATCCCGCCTGACTGTTTCTATTCTATTTATCTTTTCTTCAGCTGTGAAGTAGCATAATACTAGAGTAATCTGCAATAATCCATAGTAATGGAAAATCAGTTTCAATATTTTAAATGTTCCCAATTAGATTACAAGTTTCTAAAAGCATAACAAAAATCTTCTGTTCCATTTTTTCTTTCAAGAATCACATACCACATTTTTCTCTAAAACACAATTTCAGTAACTGTTGAATACCAATAAAAGTGACTGACATTGAAAAAGGTAGGATTCTGTTTTACAGATAACTTAGTAATATACCACTCATGATTAATAGACTACTAATGCACCTGCAGTTGTACCTCAGAGATGCTGAACTTGCCTGATCACTTAGTCATTTCCTTAATTGATGTTATAATCTTAAATATTTAGTTTTTGGTAGTTTCTTTCAGTTCTATATTCACCAATTTCAGCATTTTGCCTCAATATTTCAGTGACAACTTGCTTCAGTATATAAGAATAAAATGAAGAGTATAGGTGCTGGTTAAATGTGAAAAAAAATTAATGTGTAAGTTTACCACTTATCTTCACAAATTCCAATCACCAAGAAGGGACACTACAATAAGAAAAACATAATACTCAAAAAAAGGAAAGCAAAGCAAAGCAAAGCAAAGAAAGGAAAAGAAAAAGAAAAAAAAAGAAAAAAGAAAAACATAATACTCATAGGAAATTTTTCTATACAATTGTTTAAAACTGCTATGTCGACTCTAATAGCAAAAAAAGACTTGCAAAACTCGCTCAGTACTTCAATAATTTTATTCCCTACATGAATAAAACACAACGTGATTAAGAATACTAATCCATGGACCTAAAGTTCAGTGGTAATACAGGGTGTTCTTCTAATTCCCCTTAATATTCCTTCTTGAATCTTCACAATCACTGAATTGCTAAAATATGTTTGAATACAATGATTTTGTTTCCTAGATCAGGAATCAAATACACTGATGTTTTGGAAAGCTAAAAACCTTTTGCTCTACAAGCAATCAAATTTCCTTTAAAGATAAGGTTTTGCTCAGCAAAGATCTGAAAAATTGCAGTTAGCCTTTCAACACTTCTGTGTCCAGAACATGGCTTCTTGACAGATTACACTCCACCTCTGTACATTACTGGTTTGTTTGGTTTCAGCGTACTATGCTAATTTCTATTGCTAAAAGCATGAAATCTTAAGTAAAATACTTGAGTCTCCTGTTAAGGTGGTCTAGGACTGGATTCCAAATATCACAGGTTGGTGCACTTGCTGGTAATAAAACTGTCCATTAAACATTTACATGGTAGTGAATTTTTTCACAAGGTATCACTTAGACTTCCTCAAAATATCAAATGCTCGCTACATGGAATGAATTTAATGTGTTAAAATAGTTTAAAAGACATAGTAGCCTCTGAAGGACTGAACTGAGTTTATAATTTAGATTTACATATATTTATCTTTCCAGATTTAAACCCATTTGAATCCCTTTTCTTTTCCTAATGAGCCTCAACTCAAAAAATATTAATCTAAATACCTATACTGTGCCATGAAACATGCATAGCAGTAAAGGGACAATGCTACAATATTGCAGGTCCCTGCTCTCAGGGAGCTTACGTCCAGTGTTCAGTTTAGATATATGAGGAAAGTAATTTCAATGCAATTTGTTGGAAGGGGAAGCTCAGGATGCCATGGAACTACATGAAAGGGGTAAACATATTATCTAGGTTTGGCAAAATCACAAAAGACTTCCTGGAAAATCATGTCTAAATGAAGAATTTAAGACTGAGTAGGATTTAGGCAGATAAACTGAGAACAGTTACAGTGCTAGAAGAGTACTGCAGAAGACAGCACTTTTAAAGAATGGCAACAAGACCTTTAGACAATAATGATTGGATATTTTTCATAGTTCTGGCTTAACAAAACCAAACTGAGTACACAGAAATCCAAATGAAAATTTTCTGACTCTTGAACTTTCAATATGGTAAACACCATATTCATCTCAGTAAACTAGAGCATTCAAGGTCAGGGCCAGAGCCACAGATAAATGAAGTGGGGTGTGAGATCTGTGGCTCTCTCTTGCTGTATTGCATAAATTGCAGCTGTTTATGTGAATTCTTTGAGTTAAATGTTCTAATAGGTTAATATCTAAAGAGAAAAGGATTATGAATTAATTAACTTCCATTTGTCCCATATCAAAAATTAAAATCCATTATTTTCATGAAACCATCTCAGATAAAGCAATCTATTACTTTACATGAGGCGTTCAGAGGGAGAGGGAAGACCATTCAGGAAAGAAATAGAAGAAAATTCTTATTTTAAATGCCTACTCCATGCTAGTTTATTTTATATATGCAGACTTATTTAATCCCAATGAGAAAGGTTTCATTATTTGCACTTTTACATATGAAGATACTGATGCTTGTGATGTTTAAGTTACTTGTTCAATTAGATGCAGAGAGTGTGTTACATGGCTAAAATTTTAAATCACTGAAACAAACATGGATTTGTGTAGCAAAGTTAGCCCATGTATTGCATAACCTTCACAATAAGCCATGTAAATGAAGATCTGATGAATGTGATCATTGATTAGAAAGGTTATAGTTCACACATGAATATTTTAGATGCAAGCTTGCACATGACTTAAGTACAAAATTGTACAAGTGTGTATCCGACCACAACTGCCATGTTCCACCCCTGTGCGTACATGTGTATTGATCTGACACATGCTCTCCACAAAGCAAATTGTCAACTGTAAGACAAGTGAACACACAGCCTGTAAGCTAATGACAATATTATATCATGGACTGCACTCTTATTGAAAGTCATTTGCACTTAACTTTAATGTTTATAATAATGACATGAGGTGTTAAGAGGTGCTTTTTTCCAAATGGCTAACGAGTTGATCCACCATTTATTGAATATTTTATCTTTTAATCTATGTTGCTTGAGAAGTCAATATTATTATACAGTAAGTCCTTTATATACATGGTGCCATGAGATCATGCACTATTGTTTTCACTGACAAGCTTTTTCTATTTGCATATTTTTAATTATTAAATACCTTAATATGTCAGTGTTTCTTTGGTTATTCTACTGTAATTATTCTTCAAAGTATAAAATATAATCATGTTATCAAGCTTTACTCACAAAAATTTATATTTGAATTTTGATTAAAATTATAAGTGATTTTTAAGTTATATAACTTTGGTAAAATAAATGAGAAGGCAATAATGACTCTATTTATTATGGAGTTCCTCCACAATATACTACTATGATTTTTGTCATTTTAATAAAACAAGAAACAAAAAGCCCACATTGCCTATAGAAGTTTCAAGAAATATAATGTATGAGCTCAAAATATATTATAAATCAAAGACTAATTTTACTAAGCAGTACAAGTTAGCTTAAAAAAAAAAGGTTTGAATTATTGAACTTGTGTCCCTAAGAGGGGTAAAGTAATTCAGAATATAATTAGACCCTTACTCCTCTGACTGATTGCAATGAATGATGAATCATCCTCTTCTAGTAGGAAAAACTTGAGGGATGTTAGCCTTACTCTGCTGAGTATCTTTTCCTTAAACGACTCATGTTAAAAGAGGTCTTTTTAACTAAGAAAGTGAGCTAGGAAAAATAAGGAGTCTAGAAATTTATTCCCACTCATGTCACTACATTTAGTAAGATTTTGTTTAAAATGTCTTTGCAGTTTTGCAAATTTTTCTTTATTTTAATGTAGAGTCCAACAAAATGTTTCATTAAGTTTAATTCATTTCAGTAATATCATGAATAGGATGTTTATCAAATTTTCTAATTGTTTCTTCTTGGTATATAAAAATGATATTGATTTTATAAGAGGCCATGCATGAATTTACTTCTTAGGTCCAATAGATTTTCTCAGGTAGGTAACATTCTCATAAAAACAATAATGATTCATGCCAAAATCTAGACACTTTGTATCTCGTTAGCTATATCTTCCAGGGCAAAAAGGAAAAAACAGAAACAAACAACAAAAAAAAAAAGTTAGTGACAGTACTTACCAACTTTTTCTACAGCACAGCACTTGCCCAGCTTGTATCTGTATAGTTTTAGTTACATGGGAAGTCAATAAAATACTATTATGTGGGGAAATATTCCAGAATTAAATAATTCTGGAAAAAATGTTAAGTTACATTAGGTGAGCCTCACTAGTGAAAAAAATCTTAGGACTTTTAAAGTGATGATTATTGTGGATTTCCTAGAGTCTGATATTATGGGCGGTGTATCTCCAAATTATTTGACCAATGTAAATTACTAATCATTTTAAATTCAATTTATATTGTGAGCACATTATAAACAGATACAAAGTAATGATGTTTTAAGATAATTAACTCTTCCAAAATCAAGATTTTCTCCACAGATTTGAGAAATTATTTGTAATGTAACATTTACATTTCATGTTTAATTTATTACACTTCTATTATAAAATTTTTGTGCTTGTCTTTTTCAAAGGCATTCTTTATTTATGTTTATTATGGATTTTCTGGTTAGAGTTTCTTTTAGTTAGCTTTTACATATTAATACTTTACCAGAATGCTTTAACACTCCTTCATACTTCAGCAACTCCTTTGATTTAAACTTCAGTCAAATCAAACCACCTAACTTATTTGATATCTTACTACTAATACAATTTCATGATTGTTATTAAACATTTGCCTTTTAATGTAATTACATGTTTAATCACATTGTTTTTCAAGCATTTCCTGTAAACATGTTTTTATTTAAATATTTGACTTAAATTGCAACTACTTAATAAGTAAAATTTGTCTCATTCATATTTATTATTGTATTATTCTATTTCAGTTAATTTCTTCTAAATGGACTTTTTTCTACTTGTATATTCTCCAGTGCATTAGATTAAATATATCTTATTTTAACTTTGTTTATGAGTACTTGTAAGGTTAAACAACATTTGTAAAATATATTACTCTATTATTAGAATAAATGATATCTTTTGGAACCTGCTTTTCTGATGATAAATTTCACATATTCAGCTTTAAAATTGTTGCCTTTGTATTTAACTTTATTACCAAATGCGTGCCTCTTTTGAAATTTCAACTAGTATCTGTTTATACTATAAAATGTAATTATTATCTCATCATCTAAATATTTCTGGCTTTAAAATAAATGACTATAGTATTCAATTACAGAAAAAAGTGTTGAAAGAAAATATTAGAAAATAATAAAATGTATATACCATCTTGGTTAAATAATCAAATATTAAATTACTAATGTTCTAGTTTTAGAATTATTTTAGATATATTATTAATCTCAAATTTCATTGGAATTTGCATTCTTTCTATTTTTCACTCCTTCTTTCTCTTTCTTATATTCCTTTTTTCTTTCTTTTTCTCTTTTCTTCTCCTCTTCTCTTCCTAAATCTTTTACTTATCCACCTTAGCCTCACCTTATTCCCCCATATTCTCACACACAATCTGAGACCACCCACACAGATAGGCTGTTTTAAGACTTCTTAAATAAACATATACCCAGAGGCAGCTATACATTTCTATGTTAACCCTTTGACTAGTAACCTAAAAGCTTGATGCTCATCTACATAATGCAGAACAGCTGTATAAGTGGTGGGAGAAGAATGGAAAGGTTGTTGCCTCGTTCACCTTTCATCTCATGAGATACCACTGTATCTCAGAGGCTTCAAAGCAGCATGGCAGTAGTCATCAGGCTTCAGTGGTATACCTGACTTTGCCCAGAAAGCTCCACTAAAATAGGAACAAGAATTCCTCATCCTAACTGTTGAAGTTCCAACACCTATCCCAACTCTAGCACTAAGTTAAAATATATTGGGATGCCTGGGTGTCTCAGTCAGTTGAGCATCTGACTCTTGATTTCAGCTCAGGTCATGATCCTGGGGTTATGGGATTAAGCCCTGCATTGGACTCTGCACTGGGTGTGGAGCTTGCTTAAGATTTTCTCTGTCCCCCTCTCTCTCTCTCTGCCACCCCCCTCAAAAAAATAATAAAATGTGTATAGTCTAAATTAGAATAACAGCCAATACCAGCACCAACATTCAACATTACTTAATGGAATATTTGTTTTTCTTAAATAAAATCAAGGTAGATATGAAACATACTGTTATGCTTTAGGCTATTTTATGTGTACCATGTAACGATTCGACTCTTCCTCCACTTTTTCTCTTCAAATTCTATGACATTATTCCCACAGAACATCATGGCCTTCATTTGATGAGGATGCATTTTTTTTTATTCTTTTCTTATTAGCCAGTGACAACTGAACTAGTACTGTTCTGTCTTTTTGTGTCAGGTCAAATCAATCTTTCAATCTAAGGAATAACTTTAGAAACTAAATTCTTATTCAATGAAACTATCTTTCACGAATTAGGGGATTTCTGAGAAAGCCAGCAAAGTAGGAAGATCCTAAACTCACCTCCTACCATAGATACAAGTAGATAACACTGGCATCAGTATAAATAAACCAGAAAATGAACCAAGGACTGGCATAATAGACTCTCCACAGCTAAATGTAGCGATGAGGCCACATGAGAGAGTGTAAAATGGTGGAGACACATCAGGAAGCCAAATGGATCCAAGGGACTGTCCACAGGAAGGACGGACAGGCTCAGAAATGGGAGAGAAACAGATACCTGGCCAGGCACAGAGTAGAGGAATTCCCATAACATTTAGCTGTGAAATCCACAGAGACCCAACAATCAGTGGGGCTTACCACCTAGAACTTTAAAAATCAGCAGACTCAACTGTGGGAGAACTAGAGGGCCACAGGAAACTGAATCCCCACTCTTAAGGAGACAGTACAACAAAGAACCCCACAGAGATGTAGCATAGAAGCAGCAGTTTGAAAACCCCCTCAGATACACAGTAAGGAGATTTATTTATTTCAGAGCATGTGCTGTAGGGTCAGATATCTTTAGGAAGACTTCTCCAAACCAAGAGAGCTGACAGGACACATTTCCCTCCCTAGCCCCCAGACTAGTTACAAAGATACTTACAAGAACCAGTTCAGCACAATACTCTCCACCTAGCTTGCTAACAGTGTGCCCCACCCCCACCCCATGCACATCTCTGAATCTCCCTCCTCCAACTTAGATAGCCTCTGCAAGAGTTTTCCAGATGACTTTAGGTCCCATCCAAGAGGAGACAAGCACAGATCTTGCTGGCATTGCAAGCCTTGCCCCCACATTCTTTTGCAGACCTGCCTCTCCAATAGGACCTTGGCAGGAACCCATCCAAAACACTGCTACAAGCCTGGCAGTGTACCTACAGCCATGAAAGGGGCTAGCACCACCCAAAGTGACTCTTGCATCAGGGAGAGGGGAAGATAACCACACACACCAGTTCAATTGTGACCCCAGCAGGGAGCTGGGGCAAACATCTGATTTAACTGTAGGCCCCTCCCACCAATGAAAGCTTCTCAGGGGGACAACACAGGGAAAGTGCCCTGCATTTCTGGCAAATGCCTAGTCTGACTCAACCCAACCCAAGGTGGCCCAGACTGGCTCACTAACACCATGGTGACCAAACTCTGCCCACCACAAGCAAGGAGAGCCAATGCAGACAACTGGACAGAAAGCAAAAGGGGCTGAGCCAAGAAAACCCCTGAAATGCCAGATTCTGTGAAGAGGGAGCACTCAGGGTACCACAGGACCTCTTCCTCATAAAGCCATTACTTTTAAGAACAGGAGACGCAACCGACTTTCCTAACACAGAGAAACAGACACAGAGAATTAGATAAAATGAGGAGACAGAGAAATCTGTCACAAATGAAAGAATAGGAGAAAATCACAGCAAGAGAGCTAAATGAAATAAAGATAAGTAATATGAGTGATAGAGAATTTAAATTAATGGTGATAAAGATACTCACTGGACTTGAGGAAAGAGTAGAGCACCTCAGTGAGAAGCTCAACAAAGAGAAAGAAAACACACACTAGAGTTGAAAAATTCAGTAAGTGAAATTAAAAATACACTAAAGGGAATAAATAGTAGACTAGAGGAAGCAGAAGAATGGATCAGTGACCTGGAGGACAGGGTAATGGAAAGCAATCAAGCTGAGCAGAGGACAGAAAAATAATAATAATAAATGAAAATAGACTTAGGGGACTCAAGTGACACCATCAAGCATAATAACATTTGTATTACAGGGATCCCAGAAGAAAAAGAAAGAAAAAAAGGGGGCAGAAAATTTATTCCAAAAAATAAAAGCTGAAAACTTCCTGAATCCGGGAAAGGAAAGAGAAATCCAAATCCAGGAGGCACATAGAACCCCCAACAAAATCAACCTAAAGAGGTCCACATAAAGACACACAGTAATTAAAATGGAAGGAAGTAGAAACAAAGAATTTTAAAGACAACGAGAGAAAATAAAACAGTTATGTACAAGAGAAACCCCATAAGGCTATCAACTGATTTTTTAGCAAACACACTGCAGGCCAGAAAGGAGTATCATGATATATTCAAAGTGCAGACAGAAAAAAAAAAAAAACAAAAAAAAAACAGCAACCAAGAATACTCTATCCAACAAGGCTATCAATCAGAATAGAAAGAGAAACAAAGAGTTTCCCAGACAAACAAAACTTAGAGGAATTCATCATCACCAAACCAGCCCTGTAAGAAATGTTAAAGGGGACTCCTTGAGTGGAAAGGAAAGATCATAAGTAGGAGTAAGAAAAGCAGGAAGAACAAAAGCAGTAGAATTAAGTATATCTATAAAAATCAGTCAGGGATTCACAAAATAAAAGGATGTATATACCCAAAACATGAGGGGAAAGGAGTAAAGAATGGGTTCAGATTTAAGTGATCATCAACTTAATACATATTGCTATATGCATATGATGTTATATGTAAACCTAATGGTAATCACATATCAAAAACCAATAATGGATATGTAAAAAATAAAGAGAGATGAATCCAAGTGTATCACTAAAGAAAGCCAGCAAACCATAAATAGAACAATCCAACAAGAAGATATAACAATTATAAATATTTATGCACCCAACATGAAACACCCAAATACATAAAGCAGCTATTAGCATACATAAAATAAATAACAACAGTAATACAGTAAGAGTAGGTGACTTCAACACCCCAGTTATATAAATAGAAAAATCAGAAGGACACAGTGGCTTTGAATGACATACTGAGCCAAATGGATCTAACATATTCAGAGCATTCCATCTTAAAACAGCAGAATACACATTATTTTCAAGTGCACATGGAACATTCTGCAGAATATATCACATGTTAGGCCACAAAACAAGTCACCACAAATTCAAAAAGATTGAAGTGATACCATGTATCTTTTCTGACCACAATGCTATGAAACTAGAAAGTAACCACCCACACACACACGTACACGCACATACACACACACACACACACACACACACACACACACACACACAGTCTGGCAAGAACACAAATACGTGGAGGTTAAAGAATATGCTACCAAACAATGAAATCATAAACCAAGGAATCAAAGAGGAAATAAAAAAATCCATGGAGACAAATGAAAATAAAAACCCAATGATCCCAAATCTTTGGCAAAAGCTGTTCTAAGAGGGAAGTTTATAGCAATATAGGTCTGCCTCAAGAAGCAAGAAAAATCTCATATAAACAACCTACCCTTACACCTAAAGGAAGTATAAAAAGAAGAACAAATAAAACCCACAATCAGTAGAAGGAAGGAAATAATAAAGATTCACCAGAAATAAACAAATTGGAACTAAAAAACAATAGGACAGATCCATGAATTCAGGATCCAATTCTTTGAAAAAAGCAACAAAATTGATGAAACTTTAGAGAGAGAGGATTCAAATAAAATCAGAAATGACAGAGGAGAAATAACAACTAGCACCACAGAAATACAAAGGATAAGAGAATATTATGAAAAATGATATGCCAATAAATTGGATAACCTAGATGAAATAGGTACCTTCCTAGAAATATATAACCTCTCAAAAGTGAATCAGGAGGAAATAGAAATTTGAACAGACTGAGTACTAGCAATAAAACTTAATCAGTAATAAAAAAAATTCCCAACAAAAGAAGTCTAGGACCAGAGAGCCTCCAAGGTGAAACTTCCCAAATATTTAAAGGATTAACACTTATTCTTCTCAAACCATTTGAAAAAAAAGAGGAATGACTGCTTCCAAATACATTCTATGAGGCCAGCATGAACCTAATATCAAAACCAGATAAAGACACTATAAAATATGAACACATATGCAAAAGTCCTCAACAAAATATCAGCAAACCAAGCCCAACAATATGCTAAAAACATTATTCACCACAGTTAAGTGGGATTTACTCCTGGGATGCAAACGTGGTTCAATATTCACAAATCAATCAATATGATACATCACTTCAACAAAAGAAAGGATAAGGATCTTATGATCATTCTACAGGTACAGAAAAAAACATTTGACAAAGTACAATATCCATTCATGATAAAAACCTTCACAAAGTAAATTTAGAAGGAGCATACCTCATTATAATAAAGGCCATACATGAAAAACCCATAGCTAACATCAAACTCGATAATGAAAAACTGAGATTTTCCCTAAGATAAAGAACAAGACAAAGATATCCACTCTCACCACTTTTATTCAACACAGTACTGGAAGTCCTAGATGCAGCAAACAGACAACAAAAAGGAATAAAAGGAACCCAAATTGGAAAGGAAGAAGTAAAACTTTCACTATTTGTTGATTGACATGACACTATATAAAAAAAAATCCTAAAGACTCCCCCAAAAATTACTAGAACTGATCAATGAATTCAGTAAGGCTGCAGGATACAAAATGGATATACAGAAATCTGATACATTGCTATACACTAATAATGAAGTAGCAGAAAGAGAAATTAAGAAAACAATCCCACTTAAAATTGCATCAAAAATAATAAAATACCCAGGAGTAAACTTAACCAAGAGGTAAAAGACCTGACCTATGAAAACTATAAAACATTGATGAAAGAAATGGATGAGTGAAAGAGATGAAAGGGATTAAGAGTACACATGATTAGCACTGAATAATGTATAGAATTGTTGAATCATGATATTGTACACCTGAAACTAATAATACCATACGTTAACTGTATTAGAATTTTTTAAAAGTTACTATTTCAAAAAAGAAAATATCCTTTAATTGCAAATTTAATTGGCAAAAATGAGAAATTATGAGTTTATACCAGATTTAAAAAATTCAGCAACAATTTACAGATTATTGTTCTCATTTTGACGTTAAGATATCCTATATTAATGGCAGCCATACTTATTTTACCAGCACAGTAATATTAAATAATGTCACATTAGGTGATCACTTGACATCTATGAAATCATAAATATGTATGCAACGGTAGAAAGTAACTGAAATAATAATCCAGAATGTGATTACATGAAGTATTAGATTTTTATCAAAATAAAACACACAAAATTTCTACAGAGAATTCATGGTCTATTAAATTTCATCCTCTGAGACCACCATTTGCAATATACTATAGCAATGGTTAAAGGTGTGAGAGACATAATTTTGATGTGAGAATGAACTAGAGATAGGTAGGCTCTAGCTAAGATGTCAATGAACCAGGCATCTGCTAGAAGTCTCATTTTGCTAAAAATTTTATCTCTAAGCTAGTTGATGAAGGAATGAGGGACTATTTCTCTGGACTTAACTTTAACCAAGAAAAAAAAAAAAGAACTGGTTCATGAAATTCAAGTGACAGGAACATTGGGAGAAAGTCAACTTGTCATCTTAGTGCTTGAAATAGCCAGGAAAGGAAACACTC
This sequence comes from Felis catus, assembly GCF_018350175.1. Lineage (NCBI taxonomy): Eukaryota > Metazoa > Chordata > Mammalia > Carnivora > Felidae > Felis > Felis catus. The sequence goes on along the minus strand of NC_058373.1, from coordinate 76,699,809 downwards.
AGTGCAGTCTGACAGGTACCTTGGACTTTGGAAAGCAGATTTAAAAAATTTGAGAGGAGATCTGAGTGATTCCATGACTTCAGTCTTTTAAAAGGATTGGAGATTTGAAAAATAAATTTTGATAAGAAAATTATAAACATCTACAACAAGATAGAAATAAAAGAGGACAGTATATAAAGGAAACTAACATAGCTACATACATTTTCCTGCATGCACTCTAGGAAGGAGAAAGGGAAAGGATTATAATTGTAAACATCTTTATATGAATATGAGATGCTAAATCATTCACATAAAGGTGTCTCTGTATCTATTTTACTGAGAAGGAAACCGAGAATCAAGGAGATTAAGTGGAGTCCAGAAATATATAGTACAGGTTTATCAAGATAACTAAATATAATAAAAAGTTCTGTCAGCCATGTGTAAAACATTTTTAGGAAAAATAAAAACGGTTAATTCCAGGACTTGATAATTATTTCATATTAACCAAAAACCAAATAAGCATAAGCAGTTAACGTTCACATTCTATATGGAAATGTGTCTTTATACTAGTAAGGATAAAACAAATGCATACAAAAAGCACTACATGGGTTTACCTATAATAAGAAGCAAATTTAAGTGTCTATTGATAAATTATATTCTGCATAAGCAAAAACATCTGTCAATGTTTCCCCTACATTTGTCCCGTTCTCATCAGTGGGCAGTTAGAACATACATACATACATACACATACACACACACACACACACACACACACACCAGACAATCCACTGACAACTAGTAACTAAGTAGATTCTCTCTTTAAGACTATAAACTAAGTGAGGCACCTGGATGGCTCAGTCAGTTAAGTGCCCAACTTTGGCTCAAGTCATGATCTCACAGTTCTTGAGTTTGAGCCATGCAGCCCAACTTAGCTTCTCTGTCCGCTCTCTCTCTCTGTCTCTCCCTGTCTTGTTCTCCTTGTTCTCCTTCTCCTTCTTCTTCCTCCCTCTCTCTCTCTCTCAGAAATGAATAAACCTTAAGAAAAAAAAAGGAATCTAAACTAAGAGACTCAGAAATAGTAACTAGTCAGATAAAGGTAAGTAGTAGAAATGAAGAGTCATTTTAAGTCCAGCCAGGATCAACACCATGGCAAGTCTGAACCATTTGCATACTTATAATGGAGATAAGCCAAAGCCATAAGTAGCCAAAGTGTGCAAGTATTCTGAAAGCAGCAAGACCATAAGACATGCATATTATAAGAGATCTGATATCCCAGGAAAGACAAGGAGTAGTCTCAGACACTAGCTTTCCAATTCTAGGCCGTATGTGTCCAGGCTGCCCTTGGTTCTGATTCTTGAATACCTAAATTACATACCATGTGTAATTTGGATACCTACTAGGTTATCTGTGTATCACCTCTAGTTCTAGAAATTCTATCCTACTTCCTGTTATCCATATATTAATAATGTAGTCACGTTCATACAATATACTTCCAACTCCTGACAACACTGATTAATCCAGACATGGAAACCTTAACCAAGAGAAATAAAAACACTTCCTACATGAAATATGGAATAAGAGATTCCAATCTAAAATAGGCTACTTATTGAAACATAGAGGATATAAATTTGAGAGTCATTGATAGTAGCCATTATCTACTTCTGAACTAGAAAAAAGAAAGAAGAAAGAAAGAAAGAAAGAAAGAAAGAAAGAAAGAAAGAAAGAAAGAAAGAAAGAAGAAAAGAAATGAAAAAAAGAGGTGACATAAACAGAAAAACAGAAATAACAGATAGAGAGAACTTACTGGGTTCCCTTCAAGTAGACTAATAAGTGATCATTTATGAAATACAATCACACCCCTGCCCTTGGGTACCTCAAGACAGTCCCTATTCCCCATATAATTATAACCCAATGGATGATGATGGAGACTGGGAAAAATGCTGAAAAAAAAATGATATAGAAGATGATACATAAAGATGCTAAAAATGATATATTTTACTGAATTCTATGTAAAATCAAAATATACGTACAAAAATTACACATCTTAAAGCATTCCATCAATTACCAGCAAAATTCCAAGACATATAATTAGACAGATGGCTCATGAACACCTAGAAAAGGAAGTGGTAATCACCAAGAGCCACTTTAAATTCACTAAGAATAAATTATACCAAATTAATTAAATTATATAGACATAGTGAATCTGCATTTCAATGAGGCATTTAATGCAGTGTTCTGTTGATGTCTTTTTGGACAAGATATATGTGGAGAGAATGTTTGTCAATTATGTGGATATGTGTTAGTTGAACAATTATTCTCAAACCATGACAATTACATGGCTCATTTTTGAACTGTTGTGAGCCTTATTCACAATTTTGAGTCAAAAAAATGGATACAGACATAGAAAAGATATGTACTGATTTGGAGAAATAATCAAATATTGAATTATATAATCATGATTGAAACATCAGTATTTTTTTTCATTATAAGAGTTGAAACAATGCATCAAATTTAGTAAGAAGGAATTCTAGAACATAAATAAATCTAATACTTCTGGTTAAAAAGTCAACCTTGAAAACACACGATAGCAAAGATTATAAATAGGAAAGAAATATCCATTTCCTTTGAGGAATGGGACTATACCTTACAGGTCTATATTCACAGCTTCCAACACAATTCCTAGAACAAAACAGATGCTAGAGTTAGATAATATTTTTAATCAATGAGAGATTTAACATGAGCCAACAAATGTCATGCACACTTGTATTACATTTACACAAAGATGGAATTTAGCAAGGAAGTCCATAATATCCATGTTCCTTACACCGATAAGAACATATTTGGAGCACTGTGTCTGTTTGGGAGCCATATATATTAAGTGGGACACTGATAAACTGTGGTGGTTCCAGAAGACAATAAACAAAATGGTGAAAAGACAGTATTCTTGTGTTGGTCAGAATTCCCCAGAAAAACAAAACCACTGGGATGTATATATCTATATCTATATCTATATCTATATCTATATCTATATCTATATCTATATCTATATCTACATATCTAGAGAAAGAGAGATTTTAAGAAATTGGCTCATGCAATCATGCAATTGTGCAAACTCAAAATGTGCAGAGTGTGCTGGTAAGCTAGAGATCCAAGGAAGAGTTTATGTTAAAGTCTGAAGACAGTCTGCTGGTAGATTTCTCTCTTCCTAGGTAAGGTCAGTCCTTTTCTTAAGGCCTTCAAATGAATGGATAAACCCCACCCACATATGGACGGTAATCTGCTTTATTCAAAGTTTACTGACTGAAATGTTAATGTCACCTAAAAATACCCTTCAGCAAACCAAATATTTGAGTGCCATGCCCTAGCCAGTTGACACACAAAATTAATCATCTTAATCCCACTGTCATGGGATAAATAATTAAGGGAAATAGAGATAATTAACTTGGAAGAGAGAAAAGTTGGGGAGATAGATATATAGAACTTGTTTTAAAACATTTGAAATTTAAAAAAGAGGGGATTAGACCCAACCATTACAATTCTAAAATGTTATCTGTTTTTATTTGTTTTTGAGAGAGAAAGAGAGAGAGAGAGAGAGAGAGAGAGAGAGAGAGAGAGAACGAGCAACCTGGGGAAGGGCAGAAAGAGACAGCTGTCAGCACAGAGCCTGATGTGGGGCTTGAACCCACGAACTGTGATATCATGACCTGAGCCAAAATCCAGAATCCGACACTCAACCAATAGACCCCCTAGGTCCCCCAAAAGTGTTATCTTAAGATGAAGGGTAAAAACCACAAACAAATCTAGAGAAGAACATTTTTAACAGCTAACTATCTAGCTTAAATGAGAAGAATACACATAAAGAAAAAAATATGTGGAAAGGTCTCAATCTTCAAAGAAATTTACAGTTTAATTATGAAGACAAAAATGTAGATATGAAATAAAACTAATCCATTCAATGAACAAATATTTATTAGTTACTTATCATGCGCCAAGTACTTTTGTATACATTAGCAATACAGTAACAAACAAGAAAATTTGCCTGCCCTCATGAAGCTCATATTCTCATGGAAAGATACACAAAATAATTAAAATATGTAACTGTAGGATATAGCATGTAAAAAGTGGTAACTTCTAGGGAGACTGAGGAGTCTGGCCCCTGCTTAAAAACCTAGGTGAGATTCTTCAGGCCTGATCATAGGCAATTATAAACACTTTATTTGGCAGGGCTGTCAAAAGCTGTCCTCCCCACATCAGACCCAGGGTACAGCCAGTGCACTGCAGTCTGAAGAGAGTTGCAAAATCTCAGGCCCTCTTGGCCAGCCATGCTCTTATGCATATCCACACACTTGGCCCAAGCACCTTCATTTCAAGACTTCTTTATTAGGGGGTCTTCAACTGAGGCTTTCTCCAGGCTCCTCTGCCTACAACTCCTTATGGGAACTAACTATGAAAACTCAAAGACACTTTTCTCCACTCTGAATCAGTATTCAGTACTTTTCCACTCGTAGTCTCTTTCTCCCTCCCATCATCTCTCAGGTCTACAAAACTGCAGGAATCTTTTGTTCAGTTATCCCTCAACTGTGAAACAACCCCCACATCTGTGTTAATCTACCTGCCCCTTGACCAGTGCGTCCTTCCATGGGAAAATGGAAGAGAAGGGAACCCATGTTTTCACCAGTTTGGCTTCTTGCTTATACTATAGCAGTTAGTGATTAAAGGTTTAGTTGTTCCTTTCATATTGGCTTACTGTCATAATTGGCTACCCTGACCCCTGACAGTTTAGCTTTCCCCGTATCAGTGAGCTCCAGAGAGAAACTATCTTAGTCAGTCCCAACTGCTGTAACAGAATACTGTCGAATTGATGGCTTAAACAACAAATATTTATTTCCCATAGTTCTGGAGGCTGGAAGTCTGAGATTAGGGTGCCGGCATGGCTAGGATCTTGGCAAAGGCCCTCTGATTTACATTTGGCCATATTCTCAATGTATTTTCACAAGGCAGAAAGAGGGAGATGATCTCTCCTGTGTCTCTTCTTATAAGGGCACTAATCTCATTCATGAGAGCTCCACCATCATGATCTAACTACCTCCCAAAGGTTCCACCTCCTAATACCATCACACTGGGGGTTACGATTTCAGCATATGAATTCTGGATGGACACAATATGTAGTCCATAAGAGAGACAAAATAAAAAAAAGGAAGATAAGCAAGGACAGCGGAGGGGATACCATAACGTAGTCAGAGACCTAAGAAGGTAATACTTGAGTAAACACCTGAAGGAGGTAAAGGAGAGAGCTTGGAGGACACCTAGGAAAGAGCATTGTAGGCAAGGTAAATAGCAAAGACAAAGACTCTGAGGAGGATACAGGCCCTGCTAGACACAGACCAGATGGTGAACATCCAACTGTAATGCACTACAAAAGGTCTTGCTTCCACAGTTCTTTCAGTCTAGTTAGGAGGGAGAGAGGGGAGAGAGAGAGGGGGAGGAGGAGGGGAGGGGGAGAGAAAGAAAGAAAAAAAAGAAAGAAAAGCAAAGGAAAAGAGCAAAGAAAAGAAAGAGGGAGGGAGGGAGGAAGGGAGAGAGAGGGGGTGGAAAGAAAGAAAGAAAGAAAGAAAGAAAGAAAGAAAGAAAGAAAGAAAGAAAGAAAGAAAGAAAGAAAGAAAGAGAAAGATGACTGTGAGAAGTGCTGTGGCAGAAGAAATGCCAGTAGACCTGGAGACATAAAGCAAGGCAGCCCAACAATCATCAAGTGGTCATGATAGACAGCCCAGAAATCAGAAAGACTAGCCAGAACACAAGAATAAGAAACAAGAAGCGTCAGAAAGGGTTCCATGATATTTAAGAAAAAAAAAAAGTTAGTGATCAGGTAAAGAAGTCATGCTGCACAACTCTACGGCGCTGCACTCACAGAACACTCTTGGCATCATGCAGTGCACAGATGTGAGATCTTATACGATGGCCCTGAAATCATGCTGGTTTGGGGGAACCAAAACATTCAATACAACTAGAGAGTAGAGTAACTTAGGGAATAAAACAGCAAAATCAAGAGGTAAGCAGAGATCTACACAATTTTGTTAAAGTCACAAAAATACTTTAAATAAGATATTGATACAATAAAAACGCTGTTATCATGCAATAAGTGATTGCAGGGTAGCAAGGAAAAACCAGTTATGAGACTATTGTCAGAGATAAATTTTCCTGTCTTGGACTGGGGTCTTAACAATAGGGCTGAAAAATGAGGATAGAAGCAAAAGGGGCTGGGAGCTGATGGAATGTGAATGAGAGTAAGAAAAGTTAAGGATCATCCTCCAGTTTTATGTGGACTCCTGCAACAATGGTAAGAGCACTTATGACATACAGAACAAAAGAGAACAACTATATACTCTAGACAAGATGATCTTAATTTGGACTTTATGCCCATGAATTGCCTGCAGGGGATCCAAGTAGAAAAATAAATAGGATGAAATATTAGTACATAATCCACAAAAGAAGGGTTCTTTGGTCAGATATACCTAAAAAATACTACATATTCTATCCTGCTTTTAAAGGCCTATTCACTTATTTATTCATTCAACCTATATTTTGTAGTCCCTACTTTGTGCCACAAACTATGTTTCACTTTGGAATATAGAACTGAGTAAGATGAACATGGTTTCTGACTTCAAGAAACTTACAGTCTATGGGTGATAGAAGAATCAAATAGTTAAGTTATAATTGGGATAATTCTAAAAATGAATAGTATGAAGTTCCACCAATGTGTACAACAGGGTGCCAAATCTAGCTTGAGGAGCCCCCACGTTACTCATATCAATGTATTTAAATCCCACCATTGTGAAACCCATCAAAATTACTTAAATAGGGATTACCCAGAGTTGTTAGATTTTCTTTACGCATATAAGTTGTTTTACTTCCCCGGCAAAATATCTATTCCATGTAAAGAGCAAACCTTGGAATGTCATTTGAAAAATTCTCAAGAAGAGAACAAGGGAAAATTTAACAGTCAAGTCTTCACTGCCAGCATGTAGTTTTCCTTTTCTTTGAAGAAAGACCAAGACCAAAGGTGTGGAGGCAGGACACACAAGGCAGTTTGGAGCACACAAAGCAAAACAGCCTTATTAGATAAATAGCAGGTAGTAAATAAATAATTAGATAAATATTTATTAGATAAATTGCTAAAGCAATTCTGACCAGTTGGCCACCAAAACAGAAACTGTAAAAGTTACTTGCACTGCATCACTTGACCACCCAAATAGCTTCCACTTCCTACTTCACACACTAAAAGTGATGACATTCATTTCTCTCTTTTCCTCCCATTCAAGGGACACGGCAAGGCTGTCATAGCTGTGTTTAATGAATGAAAGAATGAATGAACTCTGATCTCTTTGGTATGTGTAATGAATAAAATATTATTGATATTAATAATGAAATACAGTTATTCAACTTTTAACTGGCACAGATTGAAATTTCATTTCTGATGTCTGGAACTGTGCTTTGAGCCATCAAAGAACTTTAAATCAGTAGAATGTTCAGGCTGAATATATTTATATATTTTTTCCTTTTTGGTAGAAGTGTGAGTCAAGGATATTGGAGCTAGAAACACACCCTGGGAGGACCAGGATTTAGTGTGCCCTCTGAAATCCTCCACCTCCCCCTGACGCTTTTGTCCTCCCAAATACACTCTACTAAATTCACAGCGTTTTAGAAGACAATTTACATGAGAAAAATTTTAAATACTGACCATTTGTGGATTCACTAGAGTAAATCACTGTAATTAGATTAATGGTGTAGGAAGATGTTGAAAATATGTTAACCAAAAATGCAAATTCAGTGTAAGCTCCTATTTTTGTTTAAAAAACTGTGTGCAGATATATAAAGTTTTATTTTTCAATTTCACTACTAGGTATTTACCCAAAGAATACAAAAATACTAATCCAAAGAGATACATGTCCCCTGATGTTTACAGCAGCATTATCCAAAGAGCCAAAATATGGCAACAGCCCAAGTGCCCATTGACTGATGAATGGATAAAGAAGAAATGGTATATATAAAATGAAATATTACTCAGCCATTAAAAGAATGAAATAGTGCCATTTGCAACGAAATGGATGGAACTGGAGAGTATACTGCTAAGCGAAATAAGTCAGAGAAAGACAAATGCCATGATTTCATTCATATGTGGAATTTAAGAAACAAAACAAATGAGCAAAGGGGGAAAAAAGAGAGGCAAATCAAGAAAAGACTATATAAGTATAGTGAACAAGCTGAGGGTTACCAGAGGGGAGATGGGTGGGAGATGAGTTAAACAGGTAATAGGGATTAAGGAGGGCACTTGTGATGAGCACCGCGTGTTGTATGAAGTGGTGAATCACTATATTGTACCTGAAACTAATATGACACTGTATTAACCTAAATTTAAATAAAAACTTTAAAAAAAAAAAGCTTTACTGTCTGATGACTAAAAAACAGATTTGTTCAGTTTTTTATTCATCTATATATTCAGATTTTTCTATGTCATGTCTTAAGAAAATACGTGAAGAACTAAATTAAAAGTCCCAAAGGCTTTTTGGATAAACATATTCTGAGGTGATACATATGAGGTTTTATTAGTAACGGCTCTGTTGGATTTACAGGTAGGTTTGAATTTTATTCACTTTTAGCTTTGTTTGCAAAAGCTTTTCTGACATTTGGTAAATATTCTGTTCAATAATCTTTCCGTTGTTGCCTTTCCAAATACCCTATACTCACTTTCACCACTTGCTAGCAAAGAATTAGCAGCAGTGGCAACCACTCACCAAGTTTCAGAGATCTGGTAGTTAAGTTCATCAAGAAATATCAGCTGCAGGCTCTAATTTTTTTTTTTTTTTTTTTTTTTTTTTTTTTTAGTGTTTATTTTTTGACAGAGAGAGAGCTTGTGAGCAAGTGCCAGCGGGAAAAGGGCAGCTAGAGAGGCAGCTAGAGAATCCGAAGCAGACTCTGTGCCGACAGCAGACAGTTGGATGTGGGGCTCAAATCCACAAACTGTGAGATTGTGACCGGAGCCAAAGTCAGAGTTTAACCAACTGAACCACCCAGGCGCCCCATGTACATTCTGAAAGAAATGGTCTTGATGAAGTATCTAGGTTAAGAGCCCTGGGCAGTGAAGGCCAGTTTACGTGTGAGTATCAAGCACTTTAGACAGCTCTTGAAAAGACAGCTGATGAATAGATCCTTTTGAATGACTAACCCTTCTATTTTTTTTGCCAAACTACACTTTGTTCAATGTAAAACAATTCCTGCATGAAAAAGTGAGACACTGAAGTGCCAAACTGACTTTCATGTCTATGAATCTCGTAACTACATAGTAACCCCCCAGAAATTTTTCATGAATACTCTGTGTACAAAAGAAACAGTTTGTGTATTACATATGTGGTATGGGATGAAATGAAGGAAACAAGTGGGAATAAAATTATTTCTGCTCTAGAAATATATACAAAATAGAAAGGGAGACAAAAACTATAGAGAGACAGACAAACAATCATGCAAAGTGGAATAAACTAATGTAACCCTTTGAGGAGTAACTAGTTTGCAGCGACAGGAAAGAAAGTAGAGAAAAGGTATTCCAAGTTCATAAGGACAAAGAGCATGAGGGCACAAAAGTACATGGTATACTTAGAAAATGGCTAAAAGCTAGCTTAATGGAAGAATGCATTGGGAGCTGGTCTATACAAGCAGATTTAAATCAGTTCTGGCAACCTATGAATGCCACAGTAGGAAATGTGACTATATTTTCTAGGCCACAGGTGGTTATCTAAGTTCTTTATCAAGCACAAAAGGTGGAGTAGTATATTGAA